>NW_012148953.1:1126582-1127786 GCF_000956105.1 Propithecus coquereli
AAATATATAAATAGATTAATATAAAATAAGGTGTTATAATTGTAATGATTAAATGAAAGAATTGCAATGAAGGAATAGCTACTAAAAGAAGTACAAAATAAGGATGATCTGCCTGCATGAGAAAAATATGAGGGTCCACTTAAAATCTGCATATTATAGAGAAGGAAGATACAATAGCTTCCCATAATAAACACTTATCATATGACTCTCTTTTATGATTCTTGATTTAAAAAACAATCTTTTTTCCCCAACTTGGTAACTTAATGATAAAAATAGGTTGCCTGGAAGAATTCAAGTAAGTCTTATGTTACTGAACCAGTTTTCTAAGACATGATTTTTTAGGTGATTTTCTATGTTTTAGTGACCAAAAATTCATCTTGATATTGAGAAGAATGCAAAATTTCTAAATTATCAGTTACATTTTCAGAGCAGACATACATATATGCCCACTTAATTCAAGAGTAGTATTATCTTACCCCACCTAAAACAGTTGGCCTAAAAATCAAGAAATAATTTGTATTATCTCTGGTGAACAGAATACAGGACCATACAGTTTTAATATATGCATGAATAAGTTGATTCTTTCAGGGAGGATTAAAAAAATGTAAAATCTTAAGCCATAGACGTGTAAAAGAGCATCACTGTAAGATTATTATTGGTAATTACATGGGATGTCTCTGAACAGTGTCCAGGCACATGTAGAGAAATGAATATTATTTTGTCCTCAATTCCTTTGCTAGCATCAACAGCAGGATGCTGATTTACAGATAATTATTAAGTGCATTACAAAGGAAACAGGCATACTTTTTGATAGGAAATGAGATGATGGTGCCAACATAATCTGGAAGATTCTATAATGTGATGTGACTACTTTCTAGAACACAAATTGTTGAAATTAAATATACTGACTACCAGCAAAACTGGCAAAGTACAGAGATGTAGATGTGAGGCATAGAAAGGTTTTCTGAAGTGTCTGATTTTGTGTATGAATTCATTTCTCTAAGGATGTGTTGAATTGTGTTAACCTACGTGTCCGAAGCAAATAACACACATCTTGTCATAAGAAGGACACCTAATAGTTTGTTTTGCAAGTGGTTTTATAGAATAAATAACATTTGATCTTTATAATAACACCATGTGATAGTTGTTGTTATCATTATTTCACAAAAGAAAAAGCAGAAGAAACAGAATTAAAGTGACAATA
>NW_012148953.1:1128476-1129750 GCF_000956105.1 Propithecus coquereli
ATATGAAAGAAAGAGAAAGAGAGACAGAGAGGAGAAGTGAGGGAGGGAGATCAGAAAATCAGAGAATCTGTTTATTTCCTGGTGTCCTTAAGATGTGTATCCATATATTAGGCTATAGAGAAAAGCTCAGTAAGATTTAAAGTTAACTGACAAAAAGGTCATAAATAAAATGGAAAGGAGATAGGTAAAGGAGAAAGACCATTTATGAGTTAAATTACTTACATTTATTGATGTGGATTCTAGATAATGCTTTCATTTAATAAATTAAGCAATAGATATATAAACAGAGCTAATACTCAGGAGACAAATATTTGCATAACTTTGGGACTAGTGAGCATTCATTCAGATGGGGATATGCTTTTGCTACAATAGTTGTTAAGGATATTGAATATTACCCCTGGGTATAAAAGTATTGTCTGGGTTATAAAGAATAGACTAGAATAGTTAAATAGAAACAAGTCCCAAGTGGTTACCTCTAAGGAATATCAATTATAAGAATAATGGGAAAAGTAAACGTTAAAGCAAAAGTTTAAAGAAGGCAGTGTGGAAAGTATAGAAGGCGAATGGTTGCACAAATTTGGTTATTAGATCAATGACTTTTTAAAAAGTTGTTATAGCAATCTCTCTGCAAGGTTATAAAAACCAAAGCACTATGGGAAAGTACCATATGGAAAGTATGCAAGAAAAAAGAAGTAATATTTCTTAAAGGTTACCACTTGGTCCTTATATCTATTTAGCTATTCCATTAATAGTCTGTTCTTTATAACTCTAAATAATACATTTATACCTTAGGGATCTGTGGAATTATAACAAAAGATGTAGCATTCATATCATTGGATTTCTAGAAGAAGAGGAAAAAAAGAACAGGGATTAAAAAGTTACTTAAAGAAAAAATGTCTGAAATTTTTCCAAATTTGACAACAGAGATAAAATGTCAGATTAGAGAAGCCAAGTAACCTCCCTCTCAAAAAAAATCTCAAAGAAATCTGTACGAGAGCACATTATAGTCAAACTGCTGGAAAATAAAGAAAATAAAAATATTATGAGAACATCAAGAATCTCTAACCTATAGGGAAAGAGACAAGCAAACAATTCTAATGGCAGACCTGTTTTCACAAACCGTGGATACCAGAATGAAGTGGAATACTATTTTTAAAGCTCAGAAATAAAAGAATTGTTAACACAATATTCTATATCCAGTGAAAATATTCCTTCAAAATCTAGGGCAAATCAAACATTCTTAGATGGAGAAAAACTAAGAGAAATTGTCTCCA
>NW_012148953.1:1134868-1141411 GCF_000956105.1 Propithecus coquereli
GGTAAACATGAAAAAATTTCTGTGTATCTATATACTAGCAATGAACATGTGGACACTGAAATTAAAAATGTAATACAATTTATAACAGGTCAAAAATACTAATGTATAAATATAACAAAACATGTATAGCACTTATATGTTGAAAACTACAAAATAAAAGAGCGATAAACGAAGATCTAAATAGAGATACCATGCTCATGAATTGGATGACTAAACATAAGAAAGATATCGTTTCTCCCCAAATTGTACAGATTTAACTTAATTTCTGTCAAAATCTAAGCAAGATATTTTGTAGATATAGGCAAGATTATTCTAAAATGTATATGGAAAGACAAAATATCAGTTATAGGTCAAACTTTTTGAAAAATATGAATAAATTGCAAGAAACCATTAAAAGTGGGCAAAGGACATGAACAGAAACTTTTCCAAAGAAGACAGACTAACTGCCAACGAACATGAAAAAATGCTCAACATCTCTAATCATCAGGCAAATGCAAATCAAAACCACAATGAGATATCACTTAATTCCAGTGAGAACAGCTTTCATCAAAAAGTCCCAAAACAACAAATGTTGGCATGGATGCGGAGAGATGGGAATACTTTTACACTGCTGGTGGGACTGCAAACTAGTACAACCTCCATGGAAATTAATATGGAGATACCTCAAAGAACTCAAAGTAGGACTACCATTTGATCCAGCAATCCCACCACTGGGTATTTAACCAAAGGAAAATAAGACATTCTCTGAAAAAGACATCTGCACTCAGATGTTCGAAGCAGCAAAATTCACGACTGCAAAGATGTGGAAATAACCCAAGTGCCCATCAATACATGAGTGGATTAATAAAATGTGGTACATGTATACCATGGAGTACTATTCAGCTTTAAGAAACAATGGTGATATAGCACCTCTTGTATACTCCTGGATAGAGCTGGAACGCATTCTATTAAGTGAGGTATCCCAAGAATGGAAAGAGAAGCACCACATGTACTCACCATCAAATTGGTACTAACTGATCAACACATAAATGCACATATAAGAATAACATCTATTGGATGTTGGGCAGGGGGGAGGGGGAAGGGGAGGAGGGAGGAGGGGACGGGTATTTGCATACACAAAGAGTGCAATCCACACCACCCGAAGGATGCACATATTTGAAACTCGGACTTGGTGGGGGGGGGCAAGGGCAACATACGTAACCTAAACATCTGTACCCCCATAATATGCTGAAATAAATTTTAAAAAAAAAAGGATTTTTGTGATGACAATGTTATGTATCCTTAATTATATCATGTCAATACTCTGTGATATTGTACTATAGTTTTGCAAGAGATTACCATTGTAAAAATCTAGTTGTTTTAAATCTGTACAGCAGGTGGGTAGGCCGGAATCTCAGGTATGAGATATTGCAGTCTTGAGCAATTTTTAAGTGCTTTACATGTATTAATGTGATTACGTCTCTCACAACACTTCGAGGTAGGATCTATTATTACCCACATTAGAAATCATAAATTGAGTCAAAAACTGGCAACATAATTTGCTCCTGGTTCAAAGTCAGCAATTTTCCAAACTTGAACTCAAATGTGCTCCAGAATATGAATTTTTAACCATAGTGCTGTACTCTCATTCATAGCACATGTTTAGATAGTCTATTTATAATTCACTCTAAAAGTCTTTTTCTTTTCATTAGCCCATTTATATTTATTGATGTGGTAGATATATTTGGTTTTAGTTCTGTCAGCATATTTTATATTTCTTTTTGTTATTTTCTTTTGTTATTTCTTAATCATTGATTATATAGTCTATATTCCATTCTTTGGTTTATTTATATTTTTATTACTGTGTTTATCTGGAGAAGGTAGAAAAGGATCTGAATTTAGGAATTTCTAACCATGCCGCTCACAAGAAAAATCAATTAGTAGATACATGGTTCTTTTAAATTTGCATGGCTAATTTAACTAGTTCTTTTTATTGTATTGTAGTGAGAAAGATTCGGAACTCCAAGAGACAGACGTAATTATTTTTTAAAAAAGATTTTCAACATAATTCCTGACTTTTGCTTCAGAAACTAAAAGTCATAATCAGAATAACCAGATATTACTCGCACTTATTTCTTAGCTCTCGTTGTTGATGCATGTGTTACAAAAATCCATAATTTCTCCAGTCAGAGAGCAAGATATAAAATCATGCAGTACATTTCTGTTGTCCACACCTCCTTTGTTCCTACTAACAAGCATGATTTCTTTGAAATGAAACAAACATTTACTTATGGCTCTGTATTAGTGGAACATCAGGAACATTCTGTTATGTTCACTCTTCTCTAGTAAAATCCAATGTTTATCTAGAGTTACAGTTATTATTCTAGGTTCAATTTTACAAATAGAGAACAAATCATCTCTCATTAAAAGTTAAACTACACTTTTAAGTTTTAGCTTGCTGGGATTTTTGTTTTAAATTCATAAATGGAAATCTTAGAAATAGATTTAATTTTCTCAGATAATTTAAATCTTTTTTAAAAAGGTATAGATCAAGAATTTTATTAAGTATGATATGTCAACAGAGTGGATGACCCTCATTGTGCATAAACACAATTTTTTTATTCTTTCTAATTGGCTAACGTAATCCATTGTTAATATGGCATGACAGCACTGTTACCAAAAATGTAAAATGCTAAATGTCACTTGTCACAGAAGCACATTCACATTTTGCTTTCTAGTGACCATGGTCATAAGTAACATGTTTTGACTGTCTACTACATGCACAATAGGACCATAGTTTCTATAGTGAATATAGAAAAAAATTAAGATATCTTTTTTCTGTTTGATCTCAGGATGCTTAAAATGTTTCCATATAATACCAGCAGATCTCAAAATAAAGGAGAAAAATACAGCAAAAATATAGTTTATTTTTTCACCTACTGGTTTCCAGTTTTTATACATCACTATCAAAAAATATTTATCATACACATTTATGTATTTATTTATAAGATCTATATATGTGCAATTGTATTAATATATTGTGGGTTTCATAAAAGACATTCAACTTAAAAATTGAAAAGATAATTTAAAATGTAATAAATTAATTATAAAATATTTATATTTATCTTATTAATTCACTTCATGAAGCAAATCCTCATTGCATATAATCCTGATTATTTTGAATTTGTAGGCCATAATTTAGGAAGGCTTGATAAGTTTTTGTTGGTCATTTCAGATCTCATTTAGTAAATATTATTATTAAAGTACATACAATATATTATCTTGTGGTTTGCTATTATATTTCTTGGTAGTATTATCTTTAACATCATGTATTTAAATTACATATTAACTACAATATATTTCAGTGAACTAAAAGAAAATAAGAGTTCAAAGGGCCCACTGCCAACCTCTGCATATGGCAGAACTCCCATTTGTTTCCTGAGATTTATTGTGTGCCACATAAGATGCACAGGAACTGAACATATGACAATGTAGAATCTTTGACAGCACAAGAAAATATGCACAATTTGCTATCTTTTTATTTTTAATAGGAAAGGTATATATAAATTAAATTCTAATATTTTCCTTCTGTACTCTAGTAAGTTACTTTTGTAACTACTGTGACATATGGTCCTCATTTTGGAGACCAATGACATAGACTACAGGTGAAACAGGAATAGATAGAAAGAAGAGATAAATTCTTGAATAACTGGGAAAATTTTTATAAAGGATAGGACAATAGTACTAGACATAAGTAGGTTGGTATAACTTAAAAATTGTGAGAAGTGGAACAGTATTTGAAGGTTTAATAACAAGCACCACAGGTATGAGTTAACAACATACACAAAAAAATGACCTGAGCAGAGAAAAGGATCCTGTTAATCAAGATTATAAGTTATCAGGCTCAGTAACTTTTCACAACAAAACTTATTTCTCAATTACAAAAACAATTCATTCCATGATCAAGTGACCCTCCAATGTATCTGCCCTTCATGCAGCAACTCCATATTTAGTTTCATTTTTGTATAATCTAAAATTAACAAACATAATGATAATAAGTACTTTGAAAAAAAGAACACAAAGAATGAAACAGCTATTTTTAAAATCTATTTCTGAAAATTATGTTTAAATTAAAGTTGCTTGGTCATGCTTATCTCCAAAAGGGAGGGGAGTGTAAGAAACCATTTCTTATAATGAGGAGAAAACCCAGATATCTTGAGGAATAATGGAAATGTCTGAAGTAAATATTTATATAAATAATAATAAATTCAATTTTAGGGCTTCATAAAAATAGAATGGGAATGAATAATAACAACAATGGAGCAGAGATCCATAATCCCAACCCCCACCAATGCAGGGAAACATTGCAATTCACATGGCAATGAGAGAAATTTAGGGACTTTTTACAGGAATGGAAAAGTATGACTATTTCAACCATTTGTAACTATTAGCTTTCCTAACTACAAAGATTATTTTACATTTTTCAAGAATATTATTTCGTTCAAATTTAACTATGGGACTGAACAACGAAAGCTTAGATTGCAGAGAAAAAGATATAAATAATTGACCATAAGCAAGCCTACTTAAAGTTAGGACAGTCAAGTTGACTGGAAACTGTTTGAAATTATTTTATGATTAACTAATATAAGTCTGAAAGTTATTCTTTACATTAGAATTTTATATTTTCATGAAGCAATAATTGTAGTAAATCTTATGTAAAAAAATCCCTCCATATTTATTAATGGTAATATTAATACTACTTACAAGCAGAAAGGGAAGATTCTAAAGGCCATTATGTTAGATGCTATTTGCAGCTGTTAGGCCTGAAGGTGAACACTGATAATAAATTTTCACAAACTAAAGATGAATCCAATCAGATTTTTAAGAGGTTTAATATCTGTCCATCAAAATAACAAATTACTTAAAGAGATTCAATGTAAAAAAATGACATCAGCTGACAGCTGAGAACATAACACTAAGAAGAAGTAAAAAGATTCAACACCTACAGATGTATTTAAAGGAAGCTATTTCAACCTGGAGAACTTCTGAGTGCACACTGTGCAGCTAGACAGGACTATTATTTGCTGTGAGAAGTATTATGCTTCAAATAAATTGAAGAGCTCATAAGCATCATAGGAGTATAATATTCAGAAACTATACCTGTTATTTAGTGGCAACACTAAAAGCTGTGAAAATATGACATGCTGATTTCTATTTTCATGTTATAAATTGGCTCAACAGAACCTATACCCTTTTTTGGAACTTTACAGCCTTAAAGTGTTTGTTCCTAAAATCAATAAACACTGATCAAATGTTTCTGATATATGCCTCATGTTGTGTAATATATAACAACAACTATGACCATATTAAACAGGAACTTGTCCCTCAAAGGGCTAAAAGTCACATGCATAACTATATATATATACACACATATATAGATAGGTAGATGTACACACACACACACACACACACACATGCACACACATTAGTTTATTAAGTAGAGCTTTATCATCATATATTTTGATTTCTGTTCAAAAAATTTAATCATCTGTTATATATTTTTATTTGAATGGAATTTAAAAAGCAAAAGAAATATAATGCCAAAAGACTTTTTCATACATAATTGATGTATAAGTTCAGATAGTAGGTATTCGAGGCCATCAATTAGGTCAGTTGGCTTGAATTTGAAGCACGTTATTATGGAACGTGTTAGCACTGGCGGTTAGTTACTCAAATTGGCCTGCAGGATGATTTGTGGTCTCAGCATACTTTTTTCTATATTCCATTTTAGCTACTAGCAGCTGTATAATTTTCCAACTGAGAATTTAGAAAAAGAGCATTAGTGAATATAGATAAATAAGTGAAGAAAAATTGAAAAGCAGAAATAGAGGATTTTGAAATGAAGCTTTAGAAGAGTTGAAGTATTTGAGGGAAAGTTTATTGGCCTCAGAATGGATGAATGGTGAAAAGACTTATGTTAGGTGTTTATTATGTAGGAATGCATTGGTTCAGTGAATCATTCTGAGATTCAGTGAAATCTGGAAGGCATAGACTAGTTACAAAGTAAAATATATATTGAATACTTAGAAGTAGAATAATATACCAGAAGAAAATAATATGAATATTAGCTGCAAGAAAATAAAATAAATTACAAAATATTTCATTTCTACAAGAAGCAAAAAGAGACTTTACCAAATTTCCAAAAGAATACAGAAGTTTAGATGTCACAGAAACTCTCAACACCAAAAAAGTTGACTTACTGATTAGAAAAAATAGAAAAAACAAAACAAACCTTTGACTTCAAATTCCAGGCATGATAAAGTAACAGGGACTAAGTTTACCACTTCCTCTACCATACCCGACTAATAAACTAGAAACAATGTATGAAGCCAATGGCTTTCACTGGAAAACAGATTGGAAATGACAGATCTACCTCAAAGAGCTACAAGTAGAACTACCATTTGATCCAGCAATCCCATTACTGGGCATCCACCCAAAGGAACAAAAGACATTCTATAAAAAAGACATCTGCACTAGAATGTTTATAGCAGCACAATTCACAAT
>NW_012148953.1:1142988-1144272 GCF_000956105.1 Propithecus coquereli
GACCAGTACCGGTTCATGGCCTGTTAGGAACCGCACCACAGAGCTCTGCCTCTCCCCCCACCAACACCCCGTCTGTGGAAACTTAGGAAACAGGCTGCACAATGGGAGGTGAGTGGTGGTTGAGTAACAAACCTTCATCGGTATTTACAGCTGCTCCTCATCGCTCGCATCACTACCTGAGCTCCATTCTTCCCCGCCGCCCCTGCCATCCATGGAAAAATTGTCTTCCATGAAACTGGTTCCTGATGCAAAAAAGTTGGGGACTTCTGTTCTAAAGTGTAAATAATATGAGGGCAGGAGTTACATTTTTTCCTTCATTTTATTCCTAGAATCTGGAAACACCAGATATGCGATAGGAACTTAATAAGGATGTGTTGCATGAATAAATGAAAGTTAACATATATTAGTTTATATAACATCATTGATAATATATTCCTGGAAGAAACATACCTCTTGGATCCACCAAGTCTCAGTGCAGTGGCCATAGAAGTGTGTCACTCAGATCTCCTTCAATCGAACTTGCTGTGAGCTGCATAATGATACAACTCTAGGTCTTGCTTCACTGGATTCACCACTGCAACTGCACCAAAGCAGCAGCTCCCCAAGACTGCTTTTGGCCCATGAATGGACATGAAGGAGCAACACTGCTGGTCTATTTCTACCCATCACACAACTATTCCAACTGGCAACCTTTGCTAGGGGACTTGCCATCAGCCTGGCAGAAACTTCCTCAAAACAAAACAAAACAAAACAAAATAAATCAAACAACAAAAAACCTTTCAGTTTCAGAATGTTTCTGCCCAAATCATATTTCTTTTGCTCCTTCACAATTGTGAGGACATTATTATCTGAATACTTTTCCTAATTACTTTTGCTCCCTTCCAATTTGTGTTTCACGGCAATTTCTTCTAATACATCTCTTGCATGTCTGATCACATGTTAACATCTTCTTCTTGGAGGACCCCAAATGGTATAACTGGTATTGAGAGGAATTCTGAGAAAATGAGCAGTAAGTTGGGGTTTTAGGACTAGATCACTCATCATTCAGCTTAAAAGACTCTCCTGGAATATGGGGCATGGTTAGTCCCTGGCATAAGATGGCAGCTATAATACCGAAGATTTCACCCATCTTGGTCTAGGAAAACATCCATGGAGGAGAATATTCTTGCTGGTATAATGATCCACTCACTTAAAAGAAGGAAATAGCGCTTACAAAGACATCAAAGTTTGCTGATTATTCCTAAGTTGAATTGACACCAAAGATAGATAATGATAAACTGTGGG
>NW_012148953.1:1144322-1146110 GCF_000956105.1 Propithecus coquereli
TAGAAGTAGAATAATATACCAGAAGAAAATAATATGAATATTAGCTGCAAGAAAATAAAATAAATTACAAAATATTTCATTTCTACAAGAAGCAAAAAGAGACTTTACCAAATTTCCAAAAGAATACAGAAGTTTAGATGTCACAGAAACTCTCAACACCAAAAAAGTTGACTTACTGATTAGAAAAAATAGAAAAAACAAAACAAACCTTTGACTTCAAATTCCAGGCATGATAAAGTAACAGGGACTAAGTTTACCACTTCCTCTACCATACCCGACTAATAAACTAGACACAATGTATGAAGCCAATGGCTTTCACTGGAAAACAGATTGGAAATGACAGATCTACCTCAAAGAGCTACAAGTAGAACTACCATTTGATCCAGCAATCCCATTACTGGGCATCCACCCAAAGGAACAAAAGACATTCTATAAAAAAGACATCTGCACTAGAATGTTTATAGCAGCACAATTCACAATTGTAAAGATGTGGAAACAAACCAAGTGCCATCAATACGTGAGTTGATTAATAAAATATGGTATATGTACACCATGGAGTGCTACTCAACCACAAGAAACAATGGTGAACTAACACCTCTTGTATTATCCTGGATGGACCTGGAGCCCATTCTTCTAAGTGAAGTATCACAAGAATGAAAAAACGAGCACCACATGTAGTCACTATTAAATTGGTACTAATTGATCAACACTTATGTGCACATATGGAAGTAACATTCATCTGGTGTTGGGCAGGTGGGAGGGGTGATGAGGGGATGGGTAAATTCACATCTAACGGGTGCCATGCGCACTGTCTGGAGGATGAGCATGCTTGTAGCCCTGACTTGGGTGGTACAAAGGTAATATATATAAACAAAATGTTTGTACCCCCATAATATTCTAAAATAAATAACATAATAATAATAAATGTTTCTCTCAGAATAAAAACAATAAAGGGAAAATAAATTATTTTCTGGTTAACATGGTACATTATTAGTTTCCTACTGCTGCCCCAACAAATTACTTTAAACTTAGTGACTTATATTAATAACAACAGAAATTTATCACATTATACTTCAGTAGTTTATAAATCTGATACAGGTCTTACTAGGCTAAAATCAAGGTGTCAGTCAGGCTATATTCCTTTTTGCTGGCTCTAGGGGAAGAATTCATTTTCTTGCCTTTTTTACCTTCTAGAGCCCATTTGCATCCTTTAGCTCATGGCTTCTTCTTCCATCGTAGAAATCACTGAGGACTCAGACAGGATGTGGTGCTTAAGTCATTATAATATCAATCTGACCCCCTCTTCTATCTCTGTCTTCCCTTTTTAATGATTCTTGAAATTAATTGGACCTACCTGGATAATACAGGAAAGTCTCCTTATCTTAAAATCAGTTGATTAACTAATATAATTTAATCTATAACAGTAGTTCCCCTTTGGCATGCAATACAATATATAATATATTCACAAGTTCCAGGAGTTAGGACATGACATCTTTGGGACACCATTATTATGCCCACCACACATAGAAAATTGACATTCAGTACTTTGTTAATTTTACTAAAGATAAATAAAAAAAATCAATAAAGGCATGACAATTGAAGCACAGTTTGAGCAATTTCATGGGATTAAAATTAATGTGAGAATAGTGCAGAAAATCCAAAGAGAAGTCTATGATGAGTCACAGAAAGATGAGCACTATCCAATAACAACTTTGAAACAAGGAGAAATCATGAGACTCCTAAAATGAACAGATTGGATCTCAGTTCATTGTCTAGTCACATATATAT
>NW_012148953.1:1149100-1149985 GCF_000956105.1 Propithecus coquereli
CTAGGTAATTTGGATGAATGACCTAAATTTATTCCCTTGACTTCTGTATGTTTTATCAGTAGGCACCAGCATATTAGAGTGAGCATCTGAAGCTGCAATTTCTGAAAATTATCTTAAGATATTTTCAACATTAAAATAATCTGTGTTTAATGGTGAGGCAACCAATATTAATAGGACTTCTTGACTTACATGGGGTTTGAGAAATGTTAGCTATAGAAACTACTAACTAAAATGTTTTAAAGTTACATTTGATTTTAATATCCTGACTTAATGACAACTTTTAAAAGTTTAGAAAATTTTATAGTTAATTGAAAATGTTTAACTCTACTAGCTTCTGAATCTATGAGATACTTAAGGACACTATAATAAAACTGTTATTTGGAAATGTGTGTGAAGTGCAAGCAGGAATCAAGTGTCACCTATTTTGTTGCACAAAGTGTTCTAGAGCCCAAGCGGGGCCATGATCCTACACACGCTACAGCACAACCATGAAGAATCTAGCTACTGCAAATAATGAAACTGCAAGCTGAAGCTAATTACTGGATAGGCTTCTTGTCATCTCCAATTTAATCATGCAAGAAGAGAAGAATATCAGAACCAGAGAGGAATCTTTACATATATATGTTCCTTGTACACAATTTAGTTTTTGAAAATCTATCTCGTGTCAGACACTATGATGATTTCTTGATAAGGAATTGAAAGAATCACAAACAAGTAGGACATAGGAAAAGAAACTGAAACAACGAAAGCCTGACATAAAAGAAACCCTAATATGATCACTATATATGGAGATGTGATATTTCCTTTTGTTTTTTAATATACTTTGTGTGCACTGGGGTTAAATATAAACAACATAATTAAAACTTGCTAATCATCAAAGTCTAA
>NW_012148953.1:1159430-1162035 GCF_000956105.1 Propithecus coquereli
TTCATAAATCAATCAAAGGGAGTTTCCTATTCTGCAGTATACATAGAACTGTTTTCCCAAAATTTCTCCCTGCTGGGTGGGAGCTTCATGAGAACAGAAACTGGGTGTGATAGCTCACCTGCTTTATTTGAACGTAGGCAGGCAGGGAGCTGACTGTTTTACTATACCTCACCCCCAAGTGTAAGAATTCTAAGAGCAAGGTCGAGGTGAGATCATTTGTGTAACAGCTGTTGTGTAGAGAAACCTTTTATTAGCCTTTCTTTTTTCCGTCACGTAGCTAATTCTTCACTTCTATACTTAACTTCAACTTGAGCATTTTATAGTACTTCGTTAGGCAAAGAACATTCCCTGCTGCTTCCATTGCTTCCATTGCCACCTTACCCTCACCCCTGGCTGTCACCCATCTTCCAGATGAGTGAATCCCTGCCCCTGCCTCAAAGCCGTTTCTATTTCTTCCACTATAGTGCTTCTATTCCCTTTATACCTTATATCGCATTTCCAGTATCTATGCCCATCCCACTATCTTGACTCAAAACTTAAGAATGATTAAAAAATATTCTTTGAGTCTTAAAATTGTAAAGTTCTCACATGAAAATAAAAGGAAAGAAAAAGAAGTGCCAACAAAATATTGCTGACTTGGCATAGGTGCTGTGGGATTTCACAGACTTTTGTTTATATGTGACATTAAGATATAAACTATTGAAACAAAGAAGGACATAAAGCCTATGTTGGGCAGTAGATTTCACACTTAAAGCAAATATTACTAAAGTCAAAAATTATTTAAAATACTGCTGAGAAAACAGAAATAAATATGGTTTCTTAAATCATGTTTAAAAATTTATTTGAAGTAGAGAATTATAAAAATAGTCAAGCCTATGCTAAAGGCATTTAGCTGGATAATGTGTATTAATCCTATGCATAATTAAATATTAGTAAATCATGTTATTATAGTTACTTTTTTGGAAGTAATATTGGAAACTTCTAAACTGGTCATAGATTTTATTCTATTTTGATTTTGACACTAAACACATCCACCTCAAGTTAAATTGATTAATAGCCAGTATTTTTTTTTGTTGTTGTTGTTTTTTTTTTACCTGTTGGAACATCAGCATTTTTCCTGGTAGCTAGAGAGAAGTTAGCAATGGTACTTATTCGTGAATAGCACTTTGGGTCCTACTTTACTTTTTTTGTGCATTTTATTTCATCTTTAATGTGAATTGCTCCTATCTTTGTGTAAAGGAGAGTTAAATATGGGAGAAGAAATGACTAAATAAGAGAGAGGAGCTATAAAAAAAATGCTGCAGAACTACTGAAAGTAAGAATATTATTGCTATTAAAACTCTTTTAACCAATGTAGCCACCATTGCAAAAAATTGCTAATTCAGAATGAGAGTAATTCAGATGATGAGCAGTCCCCCTCCACCACACACACATTCAAATCTTGGGAAATTATCCTTCACTTTACCCAAACTACCAGTAAACATTATGTTACTATATCAGTATTGTCAGGCACATAAATAACTAGTTTCCAGATCAGTCAGATTGGAGTGGGAACAGAAAAAATAAAACCACTTGACGATAAGAAAGAAATTCCTATGGCTGACAGAATCTTTATTACGCAATACTGATATCTTCCACATGTTCATATTTCCATAGGAGATCATGGGATTATGATTCATATTCAAACTAAGAAAGAATGCTAGATTATCTTCTCTTATATTTCTATATTATTTTAAAATAAACTACATTTGTAATTGTTCTTTACTCAGTCACGTAAGCTTTTCATCATGGAAGGCACACACATGAAACAACTATTGAATGCTGTTGATTAGAAACTTTCATTATTTTGATATCAATTATTACTGATTATAGAACCTGGTATACCATTGTCTTTAAGAAGATAGTTCTTTAAAGGCATTGATTCTGTATTAATCTGCAGCATCAAATTTTTCTACATTTTGAGTAAAATTAAGTATGTCATGGTAGGCAGAATGGTAGCCACCCAAAAATGTCAATGTCCTAATTCCTGGAACATGTGAATATGTTATGTTATAAGGAAAAGGATAATTAAGATTACAAATAGAACTAAATTTGCTAATTAGCTAATATTAAGATGGTGAGATTATCCTAGATTATCAAGGTAGCTCCAACATAATCACAAAGATCCTTAAATGTAGCAGAGGGAGTCAGAAGAGGAAACTGGAGTAATGTGATGAGAAAAGAACTAAATCCATCCATACTGGCTTTGAAGATGGAGGAAGGGTGCCTTGAGCCAAGTAAGATGGGCAGCCTCTAAAAGCTGGAAAATGGTACTTCACTGTAGCCTCCAGAAAGAAACACAACCCTGCCAACATGTTGAATTTTGCTCAGTGAGAGCCATGCCAGAATTCTGCTCCCCAGAACTTTAAGATAATAAATTTGTTGGTTTAAACCATTAAGAATATAGTAATATGTTACAGGAACAACAGAAAAGAAATACACATAGTAATGTTTAGAACTTATAGCATCTCTATGAGCATCCTAACAAAAGTATTTCTTTCCACTAATTTCTTGTTTATTTATTTATGCAAAGTGACCCAAATTCCATTTCTTTTTATGGTAACTT
>NW_012148953.1:1162749-1165140 GCF_000956105.1 Propithecus coquereli
GTGTTTCAATTGTCATATTTTGTCAAGATTACCTGGCATAATGCATGTAACATGTTCTATGTAATGTCAGTAAATGATAAGCCTTGAAGAATTGATAACTATTTAATCATTATTAATACTTATATGATATTAACTTGGTATTTAAGGCCATCTAGGACTTGGCTTTTTGTACTTATTTAGTTATCTCTGGATGCACTAACTGCTATGCCGTATTCCAGCAACTTTAATCTACTATTGTCCCCCAAATGTATTATAAATTGAAATCTGATATCAGTGGTGACTTTTCCAACATGGTTTCACCAGATTACTGTGGCTTATATCAGTAGATTGAAGAGGGAGGCGACATCTTTTGTTAGAAATTCCACCATCTTTACCTGTCTTCTCTTTAATTTCATTTGTTATAATATGCTGGCGAATTATTATAGTAACTAAATTGTTACTAGGACATAGGGAAGAGGAGGTAAGAGATTACTATTTTAAATGCCTTAGTTACTCAGTTCTTTAAATGGAAAGGAAACTAATCATTACTAAAAACTTCTCATTAAGTTTTGTAACAATAACTCATGAATAAAAACGTAATTTTTCTTGTACCTAAAAGAATTCAGTGGGAATTGGTGTTAGATTTAATGCCATTGAAATGCTCTTAATCATGGGATAAATAAAGTAAGGGAAATACTAATGAAATTTCCAAAGATGTTTAATACAGAAATATTGCCACATAGAAAGGAGGTGAATGCCCTCGTGATATCAGAATGGTAAGTTGTTAAAAAGTAAATTAGCTCTTTAACTTGCACAGCTCAAAGAAATGATCTTGAAGAGAATACTACAACATTACTTTCTATGCACACAGATATAAAAATATACCATATTTGATATAATAAATAATGAGAATCCCTGTTCAATACTTCAGGGAGGAAGTAACTACAGATGTGGTGAAAACAGCAAAGGCACTAGAATTAGAAATGGAGCCTGAAGATGGGTCTAAATTGATGCAATTTTATGATAACTCTTGGATGGATGAGAAGTTTCTTCTTAAAGATGGGCAAAGAAAGTGGTTTCTTGAGATGGAAACTACTCCTAGTGCAGATGATATAAACATTGTTGAAATGACAACAAAGGATTTGAAATATTGCATAAACTTAGTTGATAGAGCATCAGCATGGTTTGAGAGGATTGACTCTAATTTTGAAAGCAGTTCTACTGTGGGTAAAATGCTATCAAACAGCATCACGTGCTATAGAGAAATATTTTATGAAAGGAAAAATCATTTGATGCAGCAGACATTTTTGTCTTATTTTAAAAAATTGCCACAGCCAACCCAAACTTGAGCAATCACCAACCTAATCAGTTGGCAGTCATCAATATGAAGGCAAGATTATGACTCACTGAAGGTGTAATCATTAGTATTTTTAGCAACAAATTGTTTTTTAATTAAGCTATGTCTATTATTTTTATAGACATAATGCTGCTGTATACTTAATAGACTGTGTATAGTGTTATCATAACTTTTCTATGCACTGGGAAACCAAAAAATTTGTGTGACTCACATTATTGTGAAATTTGCTTTATTTTGGTGGCCTGGATTTGAATGCACAATATCTCTGAGGTACTTTGTGAGGCATAAATGTTTGTGAAGTAGCCAGGCAGCCATAGAATAGAGCACAAGCATGTGCAAGGTTAGACTGGCTCCACAGCTGGGCAGGACCCAGTTCCCTATGACAGCTAATCCAGTGGGAGGGCTTGGCTTCAGGACCTGAAGTACGAACTTGCTTGTTACGGTGATGGCTCTGGTATCTGCGCTACAAGCAGACGCAATGCAGTCACACAGCCCTGATCTGGAGCGTGGGCACTCGTGGAGAGGCTGCAGTTCCAGGGTTGGGTTATACTTAGGGCTGAGAAAGGTCCTTTTCCAAAGTGTCACAACGGTGGCCGCTTCTTGGGTGGAGCAGGAGTGTCCGGCCACATTTCCCTCTCGGGAGTTTCCCAGTGGGAATGGCTGTTGGTCACCACAGTGGCAAGAGATGCTGATGGCATCTGAGGATTAGGACTTTAGGGACCATAGTGATTCTAGTGCTATGGCTAGTACTAACAGCCTCTGCCCTTCTTCTTTGCTCATAGCTGTCTCTTTTCTTGGGTTTTTTGTTTGTTTGTTTGAGGGTTTTTTGTTTGTTTTTGTTTGTTTTGATCCACTGTGTTGCTGCAGATTCTTTACTGGTGACTTGAACCCTCTATGGTGTTTTTTGTTTGTGAATAGCTGTCTATATTTGTTTTTTTGTGGGGGGATGAAGGTTGGTATCTCCTACTTCACCATCTTAGTGATGTCACTCTCTTGATTTTCTTATATGTATATAGCTTTTTAAGAGTTATTTGTTTTCTTCTTTTCCTCTAATT
>NW_012148953.1:1165190-1166781 GCF_000956105.1 Propithecus coquereli
CACACACACACACACACACACACACACACACACACACAACACATACATATATACATATATACATCCCAAACAAGAAAAAAACAGCAAACTAAAAAAATCCACAATATTTGAGAAAGATAGATAAAAGAATACATACATTGAAAAAGTATATTATAGCAAAAATCTAAGCACAAAAGGGTTTTTAACTGTCATGGCAAAATAGATACATGTGAAAAATAAGCCAATAAATCATACAGCTGGAGGGGAGCTTTGGGTTCACATATTTGACAATTTCATTTTACACATGATGAGACTGAGACTTAGATATTTTTTTTGTCTGAACTATTCATGCAACTAGTTGGTAGTAGACTTGGGGCTCTAGTAATAAGCTTTTAGTTTGGATTTTTTTTTTGGATATTTTTGTTCTCAGAAATCAATTAGGATCTAGCTTGTAATTGCTTATTTTGGAAATTATAATGTAAAATCATTTTATCCTTTAAATTGGTGGTTTTATACAATAATAAAAAGTGATGATATTGAGGAAACAATTTTTTTCTGCCCCATTTGATAGACTAAGGAAGATCTTAGGATCCCATGACATAAACATTATCTGAGTTACTTCAGAACTAAAGTACATTTTTTAAAAAGCTTGAAATTCTCTGAATTCACTAGGTCCTAATCAGGCCAGACCAACAAATAGGAGAACACAACTTATTCTATACAAATTCTGTTAACATGTAATAATACCAGCTATCACAAAAGAAAAAAAAATCACCAACAAATACTGCTGTCTGTATGCATTATAGTTCCATTATGAACTTCTGCAAACTGAATCGTGTGCATGGACAATGGTAGGACAAATCTTACATTTCAGAAAATCACTCTGATGATATATTAAAAAGAGACAAACTAAATGCCAGATAATTGGTCAATAGGTTTCCGAAATAACATACGAAAGAAATGGAATGAACCTGAGGTAATTCAATAGCAGTGGGAATGAAAACAGTAGGATTAATATGGTAATGGTATAGAATTGAGTAATTATGTAAAAATTGAATATTTAGAACTAGTGCTCAGGAGAGAGTCCCAACTAAAAGTTGCAGGCTTGTCAACGATACATATGGATACGGAAGTGCATGAGGGTGAAGGATTTCCTAGAGGCAGGCACAAAGAGTAGATAATACAAGACAAAAATAGGCAGTGCCGTAAGAAGAAGAAAAAAATAGATGGACAGTGAGGAGACTCAGAAGGAAGAGCCTTCACAGAAGCCACCAGAGTAAAGAGGTGTAAGAAGGAAGGAGATAACATTATCAACTTTTGTTGATACTATGAGGTATCATCCCTTCAGCTTGTTACCTTCTGGTGTCAAAATACATCATATCATTCCTCAGTTTAAAATCCACTGAAATCTTCTTCCATGCAAAACATCTTAAACTCCTTAGGTTTCATCTCGGATATCCTATTTCTGTGTTATTTTTGCCTAATTTTAATAACTTCTCTAATCTCTATTTTTGTTCTCTATAAAATGTAATTATTTATAATGAAAAATGCAAATACTTATTGTCATTTTTTTTTTTAATTTCAGCAAATTATGGGTGTACATATGTTTAGG
>NW_012148953.1:1178402-1183318 GCF_000956105.1 Propithecus coquereli
TAAAAACTAATGTGTTTTATATTGTATTGTCTTACAACCATAAGTATTTGTGCATCAAATATAAGGCCATTTTACTAGGCAGGAATATCACCAGTGGAGAAAGCTGATACAAAAGAAAGCAGGGAAGGTCATGAAACACATTTGACTATTTCTATTTTTTCTGATTTATCATCAAATAGAAATATCATTGAAAGATGAATATTCCAAATACAATCGTGTGCCACATAATGATGTTTCAGTTGATGGTTGCTTGGATTAGGGTAGTGATGAAGATTGTGATGAGAAGTAGTCAGATCCTGGGTATGTGATAAGGATGAGCAACATGGACTTTAGCTAGAAATGTGAGAATCCAGAGCATATCGATAGTATTTGAGGTCATGAAACTGATGAGATTACCAATGAAGAGAAGAGAGAGAAGCCATAGTGATGAGAACCGAATTCTGAGGCATTTAAAGAATTAGCAGTTTTTGTATTAGAAGGAACCAACAAAAGAAACAGAGAAGTAGGCAGAAAGGGAGAAGGGAAATAGAGTGTGAGCCATCCTGAAAGTGAAGTGGAAAGTGTATTTTATGGAGGACAGAGTAATCAGCTGTGTCAAAAGTTATTGCTAGTAAAAACAGAATAAGGACTATATGATTGCTGGATTGATCCACTGGATATAATAAGTTATCACTGGATTTTGCAAGGAAAAAATTATTGGTGACCTCAATTTAGCAGTTTTGGTGGAGTGGCAGTGGTGAAAGTCAGATTGAAATGGGTTCAAGAGGGAATGAGAGGGAAGGAAGTGGAGCATCATCAATGTTTGCTATCAAGAGGAGAGGAGCAGAAGTAATGGGGCAGTAGCGTGATTGTATGCTGAGGAGAATAATTCAGTAAAGAAGGAAAAACAGATTATGTAGGAGAGAAAAGAGGGGTGGCTTTTATAGCAGCCAGCATCGGAAGTAGGGTTCTAGTCCAGTCCAAACCCCCAGGGCATGGGCTGGTATCAGTCCATGGCCTATTAGGAACCAGGCTGCACAGCAGGAGGTGAGTGGCAGGTGAGCAAATGAAGCTTCATCTGTATTTACAGCTGTTCCCCATCCCTTGCATTACTGCATAAGCTCCACCTCCCGTCAGATCAGCGGCGGCATTCTCATAGCAGAGCAAACGTTATTATAAACTAAGCAAGCCAGGAATCTAGGTTGCACTGCTTATGAGAATCTAATGCCTGATGATCTGAAGTAGAGCTGAGGTGGTGATGCTAGCACTGGGGAGCAGCTGCAAATACAGATTATCATTAGCAGAGAGGTTTGACTGCATATAAATGTAATAAGCTTGAATCATCCTGAAACCTTCCCACTCACCCCTACCCTCCTGGTCTGTGGAAAAATTATCTTCCATGAAACTGGTCCCTGATGCCAAAAAGGTTGGGGACCACTGCTCTAATGGAAAGGATGACCTTAAATAAGATCCAGTGTAGTCTATGGGGACAGCACAGCTGACACAGTGAATGGCACAGATAAAGACGGGTAGATATATGCGGTAGTTAAAGCACGTGGATGTTTTCTTTTAAATGCTTCTGTTTCCTCAATGAAAAAAGAAGCATAGTCATTAGCTGAGAGGGATCATGTGGAAATAGAAGTGGGAGGCTGGGAGAAAGGAATATTATCAGGCCCTTCCAAGAATGCCTGGTATATGGCAGATTCTCACCAGTTTACTATTGTTTTTGTTTTTGTTACTAAGACTATTACTTTTACAACTAAATATTTTTAAACCAAACCACTCAAAAACAATGTTTTAGCCAAAAATAATGACTTTAATAATAGTAGTTCCAGATAGGATGGCAAATATTAGTGGGGAAGTATTTGTAGGACATTTGGATCTTACCACATTTCTAAAATTGTGCCTATTGGGACACACGTCTCTTCCTTTCCTTTGTTAGCCTAACTATCGTGCTTTTCAGCTGCCCAAAACCTACCTTGGCTGCTTTACACTGTAAATAAATCCTACATCTACGTTCAAATTGCAGACAAGATTCTCATAATTGAAAAGATATTCAAAATAAATCCAATTGCTCTTTCTTAAAAAAGATGTATGCTACTCTGAAGGAAGTTGGAAAAGCAATTACTACAACATAAATTATATTTATGTTTTTTGTTAATATCAACTCTATTTACGAAGTGTTATATTCACTCTAAATAAATACTTAGAAATGTGTACTTACACATATAAATATAACCATATTTTTATTTAATAGCTTAAAATACGCTTGATTTTCCTATGCATGTGTGGAATATCAGTCATGTATTTTTTTCCTTTCTTGCCCAGAAAGGATAGAAAAAAAATTTTTTCAGCTTAAACAGTTTTTGTATTTTTTTTTTCCCCTCGGAGTAATTTGAGATTGTGTCTAGAGAGCAGAGACTCTATAGACAATTTTGTCAGTGAATAGAGTTGAGTGAATTGGGTATTTAAAATGTCCCTGGTCATGACTTTTAGTTGTTCTGTCACTTTCCCTTACATTTAAGTTGAGATGGGCAGAAGGTTTCTTATATCTATTTCTTTATCACTCATCTTATTGCACAAATAATGTGCTAGGCCTCATTGTCTAAATTTACTGTTAAAAAACTCACCTTTATAAGTATTAAGACAGGAATAAGCTGTTAACTAATATTTTTAAATATCCTGTGTTTTTGAATTACTATAAGAGTATACATCTTTATCTCCTACATCTCTTCCTATAAATAATTGTAGGTTTCAACATTCTCTAGTTCCATCTAAAATCCATCCAGGATATATATACAGTGCCCCTCAGTTTGAAGGTGGTGGTTGAAAGCTCTCACTCACTAAAATGTTTTACAGAGCATTTTTAATTGAGTTTAACAAATTCTCATGGCTAGCCGTCCTTTTGCAGTATTATCAATACACAATATTCAAGTAGCGGCCATTCTAAGTTCCTCTCTCAGTAATGTGGATCTTCAGCATAGGTGAAGTAATTAGCTTTCTTCTATGGCTACAAAGAGTGTGCATAGCATGCTAAAGCAACAGAAAAGGTGGAAAGCAACACAGTTTGTGGTTTCAAGAGATGTTGACTGATTTTAAAAAGTGTAACAGACAGTATTATAAAGCCAAACGCCTAAGAAATTTATGATCAAATTACAGAGGGTCAGGAAAATGTTAAATTGTTCTTATCTAGTATTGGCTAGCCCTCATATTTCAAAAAGTGATATGGCATGAAAAATGTTAAACCTTTGGATGAGACAGTTTTTGTAGCTCAGGAGACTGCAGAAAAATTTTAAAATACCTGGTATGTGTTATACAGGAAAAGGATTATGTGTAAGAGCAGGTTTTCTATGGTGATGAGACTGGATTGTTTTACAATATTGCAAATGAATAACAGAAATGGCATTTTGGTTGGTGAAAATGTTAAGATCAGAGAACCTAACCATGTGTGTTTTCCTTAGGAACAATAGTTTACTATTCACTAATTCAGTATTTGCAATGACTTTATATAACATGACTAGCGTGAATAACAATAATTGACATTAAGAGATATGTGGCAACAGAATTGGAGACCCTCTCTTAATAAATGTGGCTGAGAAAATTAAGAGTAAAAATCATCCCTACAGTTTACACAAGGATGATCTACCAGCAGTGCAATTTAACATGTTTACAACTAACGTCCTCATTTTCACCATCTAAAAAAATGCATAAAACAATCTTATTTCTGTTCATAGTAAGGCATGTTATACACTATGTTTTCCTAACAGTGCTTTTCAAGACCAGAAATTTAATGGTGGGCTCTTAGGAGGTAAGACAAAGGCCAAATCTGTAGAAACATGGTACCTCTATTTTATGCTTCAAACAGACTAACATCTGTATAGTATGTTTTTATATATTAGGGTTCCATGTAAACTTTTGATCTCTAATTTCTCTGTAAGTTAGAAGATTCGTTTATCAATTTATGATGTTTCCATCATTGGTAAAACCTAGGAGAAATTTGAGCTGTGCTGGAGAACTTTTTTGCTTGACAATTCTCTAGGCTGATGTTTACTGTGTCTGCTCTTACCTCATAATTCAGGACATTTTTCTGGTTTTTTTGGGGGGGTAGCACCTCAGAATAGAAAGGTTTTATATTCCCTCTTAACTGTATAATCTCAGGACCACAGTTTATCATATGTTCCAATTTTTGAAGTTACAGAATCTCCTTAGGGCTCTTCGGAACATCACACACAGAAATGGCTATGAGACAAAACCCTGACAAAACTGAAATGGTCAGCTTCCTGGGATGAGCAGACCAACTGGAACACCCAATAGAGATCAAAACAAACATACATGCAGGCAAACTGCCGTTTGGTTGAATGTTCTATTTATATGCCTATAACAGTGTCTGTCACAGAGTAGATCCTAAAGAAATATTTCTTAAACCAGCATTCATTTAGTCAATATTTATTGGGTATCTCCTCTGTGCCAGGCACAATCGTAGGGTATGGAGATTCAAAAGTGACACACAGAACACAAGGGCCCATCATATTCATGAAGAGTAAAATATAGTCACCGTTATAAAAATGATAAATGCTACAGAAACTCTGCCTACAGATATAAACTTTTCTAGACAACATATTTGGTATAAAATGTGAAGGTTGAGTAGGAGTTCACAAGATGAAATTGCACTGGAAAGACGCAATCTGGGCAGATAGAATGTATGCAAAAATTTTTAAGGTGTTAAAAAGAAAATTAAAAACTCTGGGACTAAAGATTAAACACTACATGTAAACTGTATTGCCAGGCAAGGAACACATGATCCAACACACTTTGTGAGATAAAACTCTGGAAAAAATTAAGTAGATTTTTAAAAGTTTTTATGTTTTAAAATAGAATCTATGTCCCACATCAGGAAAGTAAAGTCTCTGGGTTTCTTTTTTTTTTCTTTTTTTTTT
>NW_012148953.1:1185448-1188860 GCF_000956105.1 Propithecus coquereli
CTTATCAACTGGATTAAAATTCGAAAACTGGTCTTCAATTTAAGTTATTAAAACCTACTATATTGAGAAAGAAACACTGTCTATGTTTTATTTGAGATTAATGATGCTAATTCCTATGCTCAACTACCATTATGGTTTTCTCTAACTTGATTATTTCTATAATTAATAAAAGGGTTATATGGAATATCGTTTTGAAGCCATATATACAATGTCCAAATATTCAGATTTAAAAATCTAAACTGCAATTGATTTTTTAGCAGCAATAAAAAGTGACTTCTGGTAGCAATTTGTGGACTCTGTGCATAGCATTTAATAGACTTACGGCTTGAAATAAAGCAAATGGACAGATATGACTTAAGGGAAAAAGAGAATCGAAATGGAAGATGGATTTGGCATTGTTAGAAGTCGAGATAATAAAACCCTAAAGTGTAATTTAAATAACAGCTTTAGGTAGTTAAAAAACCTTAAACCTGGTAATCAAGTAACTGCAATATAGTTACTGAACCTGACAGAATAATTGCCTTCTTAGTCATGAAATACAAGCTTTAAAATTTAGTCCTAGGCTCAGAATCAAAAGTAAACATTCTTATGAACAAACCATAATTAATATGAAGCATTTGCAAACTCTGCACACTTTGTGGAAAGAACTATTCATAGATGTTCACATCATGGCTGAGATCGCATAGATCTCTGCACACGTCCCATGCTTCTACCCAGGCAAGGTTGTAATTAGCATATGCCTTCAATTGAAGAAAAATTTTAAAGATCCATTAATTACTGTTAAATTTTTCATTATGCTTAAACTTGCTCAAATGGAAAGATTGGAAGTGGAATTATAATTCCAAGGGTGAAAGCCATGACTATTTTATTATCTCTATAGCTTTGTCAGAATTTTAAAAAAAAATGAGCTGATTATCTAGTGCATATTTATATATTCATAGAAAAAGTGATTTCAACCATTTTTTAGCAGTTAAATTTTATGTTAACTTCATTTAGTTGTGTTTGCTTGTGATATTTTTATTCTTTGGATATTTTAGAAAGCCATGAATTATTGTTATTTATCATAATCACCTTGTTAGTTTTTGAAAACCTAAATTTTATAGACAGAAATACTTTCATCAATTTCAAAATATGTATTAATTTTTAAATGATCAGTGACTTAAGAAAATATACATATACAATTTGAAAATTTAGAATGGTAATCAATTATTATATGCATTTTTCATAATTCCTTCATATTGACCATGTTTAAATTTACCTGAGCCCTCTGTTCTTGAAAACTATGATGATAAAGAAACTCTCATCCTTTTGAGTTCCAGGATAAGGTTTACCAAAAAAATAAAAAATAAAAAAACCTGCCTTTTCCCTTATGACTTACATAGACTTGTGGATGATACCCTTGTTCACCTATGATAAAGCCAGACATAGACCTTCTAAATTCCCATTCTTTGTGTCATAGATGTTTAGCTGAACTCTTTGTCCCCTAATCAATTTGGACAGAGTGTCCTCTAACTTAACTTGACCAAAATTTAGTTACTAAGGCTTCTCTCCTTCCCATAGATCCCTGAACCTTGGCTTTCTCCTAAGTTTAAACAAGCACTGAAACACAGAAAAACTCCGTAATGACCCTACCTGAAAATCATCTGACTGCAGAGAAAAACACTCACTGATCAAAAGTCATGCCATCTGCTCATCCCACTCCCCAACATCTGGTCTTTCTAGTCTTGGTTATTCCTCTCTGTAAAAGAAAATGTCTTTTTTCCTGACCTGTGAGACATTTGTAAATCTACTGGTCAGAGTATTCTCCTGTTGCAATAGTCTTTGGAGTAAAGTCTTTTCTGACCTAAGTCCAGGTTTGTTTTGTTTGATGGTTTTCTGGTGCTATGACTTGGATGGAGTGCTGACTCCCTCAGAAATAGCATTCTTCTCCCAGGTACTCATGCCAGCTTTTTGGGTCCTTTGTGCCCTCTCTTCGGTGGGGAAAACAGGGTCTATGGTGGTGAGTCACAACACCCAATCCAGTGCTACAGTTGTCTTATCTGTAGAAGCACAGTAAGGAGTTAATTTGATTCTTTCAGGCAAAGAAATGTTTTTTGGCCCTTCTGCGAGGACTGTCATGTCTTTCCTTTGGTCCTTTAATGAGAATTGGGTAAGGACGTTTCCCTGGCTCTTCCATTGAGGATTGGACAGGAGGTTGGGGGGTGAGCTACTTTGGCTGCTAGGATGGTGACCCTGCAAGGTAGTATTTAAGTGGTACTTTTCCCCAGCTCCTTTAGGATCTTATCTCTGATTTAATTATCTTAATTCACTACAATTTTCACTGTATTGTCATCCTCTCTCCTTTTCTTCTGCAGCAAACTACATACTTCATTATTAAGGCACTAATTCAGTTCCATAGATTCAAATATGGCCACATTTTGTTAAAGAATATTTAGAACTTCAGTGACCTCTTCGGAAATTTGGGATCTCCCTGCACTGGCTCCTCTAAGATGTCCCACTTACCATCACCCCTTCTCCCACTTGCTTCTCTTTACCATCTTTGACCTTCCTTTCCCCTCCCTTAAATGCTTGATCTGTCTCCTTAACCACTCCTGCTCTCTCCATCTCTCTACCCAAACCTCTCAGACTTTTTCTCTCCCACTTTGGCCATCACATCACTCCCTATGGTCACTCAAGCTTCAGGTTCCCTCCCCATCAGGGGCTCCTGAAGGGCTCAGGAGTGCTAAGAGGAACCACCTGAGGCTTAAAAAACTAATTGGAAACATGCTGAATCTTTTATCTACTCAGATGGGGGCTTTGGAGATAACCCAATGGCCTCTTGATTTCTCCTTAGCCCCTCAGCCAAAATTGAGTTCACAGCCTTCATAAGGTTACACATGAAGGCAAAGAAAATCCTAAGGCTCTTATCCACAAATATCAGTGGGGACACATGAGCCTCATGTTGACCGAGTAATGTTAATTTGTCCCATCTGCTAAAAACACAACATTAGTAAAAATACAAAGGTGCGACAATTGAGAGAGCCAGATCCTTTATATAAAGCAATCTGATTCATATAATATTTATGCGTTTATCCCTGATTCCTGTCTAAAATTTTGAATTGAAGCTATGAGATCTTTATCTTTGTGTCTGAATGTTTATAAATATAGATGTGTGTATTTTTGTATATAAGTTATATATAGGTAATATTTTCCTACCCTCAAAAGATATTACCAATTTATCATATAAAAAATTTAAAGGGTTTCTTTCCTATTGGCTTAATAATAAATAAGCACATGTATAAATTAGCTCTTCCTATAATTCCCAGATATTCAGAAAATTGAACTTCTAATACTTCCAATAGTATTTTTATAAAAACTATGTTTTAACTTTGTATACTTTTTGCCTCTTATTTTTATGGTACATAGAAGAGGC
>NW_012148953.1:1188910-1190359 GCF_000956105.1 Propithecus coquereli
TGAGAGCAGCCCCAGCATTGAAGGTGGAGGGTGGCTGTCACTTAAAGTTGCAGGAAATATCCTCAGTGTAGCCAAGGATGCTCTTTAGGGGGCCCTGTGATGCCTGCTTCATCACCTTCTTGAGGTCATCATATTTGGAAGCTTTTTCTAGATGGCAGGTGAGATCTGCAACTGACACATTGGGAAAGGAGACACAGAAAGGCTTGCCAGTGAGCTTCCCATTCAGCTCAGGGATGACCTTTCCCTGAGCTTGGCAGCCTTGGCAGCACCAGTAGGTGCAGGGATTGTGTTCTGGGCAGCCCCATGGCTGTCATGCTACAGTTTCCCAGAGGGGGGCATTCACGGTCTTCTGGGTGGTAGTGATGACATGGATTGTGGCCATGAGTCCTTCTACAATGCCCCCAAAGTTGTCATGGATGACCTTGGCCATGGGGTATAAGCAGTTTGTGATGCAGAAAGTATTGCTGAAGATCAAGAGGGAGGTGCCATACTTCTAATAGTTAATGCCCATCACAAACATGGGGGCTCAGCAGAGGGGGCAGAGATGATGACCATTTTGTCTTCATCCTTCAAGTGAGCCCCAGTCTTTTCTAAGGTAGTAAAAATACCAGCAGACTCCACAACATATTCAGCACTAGCATCACCCCATGTGATGGTAGGATCTCACTCCTGGAAGATGGAGATGGGCTTCCCATTGCCGACAAGCTTCCTGTTCTCAGCCTCAACTATGCCAGTGAACCTGCCATGCTTACAATCATACTGGAAAATATAGACCACGTAGTTGAGGTCAATGGAGGGGCCATTGACAATGACAATAACCACTTTGCTTGAGTTAAAAGCAGGCCTGTTGACCAGGAGCCTAATATGACCAAATCCATTTGTTCTGACTTTCACCATCATGACTCAGAAAAGTGATTGGCCCTGCATGAGAAGATGTGGCTCTTTGTCAAACAGGGAGAAGCAGAGAGCAAGAAACTAAAATCTATGAATGCCATGGACTGGCTAGCAATATTTGGACTGCTGGGCAATGTGTAGGGTTGAACTGCCTAGAAGTCCTCTGCAGTGTATCCACGAAGGCCCCAGTTTTGGATCATGGTGTCTAGTTACTGTGGTTGCTATTTCAAGTACCCTTTAGAGATTACCATATTCTCCGTTGTCATTTTAGCAGAAGCCTGACCATAAGACCATGTCAGAGTTCTTGTGGAGTGGAGGGAATGCAGAAAAAAAATAGAATATCCTATTGTAATTATACATGAATGAATGGACTCTGGCAACATTTATAATAACAGTGAAGAAGCATTTACAATGATTGGATATTAGATGTAAAGTAACTAGTACTGCACTGTTGGGGGAAATCTGCTCAGACCTGCTCAGCATCAAAAGCACTTGAGAATTCTGATTAAGAATGACCAGTTTGTAATCTGATCATTATATTTAATGAGGCAACTA
>NW_012148953.1:1194897-1201263 GCF_000956105.1 Propithecus coquereli
TTCTGTCTTTTACCAGAATAATTTCTTGTGCTTTTGTTGACTTTATCATGTCCTTGAATATTTAAGAGAATCAAGTCTTTTTACCTTTGAAAGAACTAAGGTTCTTTACAATCATGTTACCTCTTGTGTTTGCTTTTAAAATGCTTATCGACCCTCTCAATAAATAGATAGACAGCCAAGTATTTTCTCAGTAACCTATGATCCTAGTTAATCATGTTCAAACCTCTTTACACCTTTTGACATTTTTGCCTTCCCAAAACAAATTCTAAATGTTATCATTTGCGCCTAACACTGTCTTTGAGATTTCCCAAAAGGCCTTGAGAATCATAAAGGAATTGGTTTTTCACCTTCTTATGAGAGAGGTGTTACAAATAATTAAGGTTATTTAATATGTTATAAGTTACATGGGAGGCATTGTAAATCAAGAGATGGTAAGCATTCCCTTGATTCAATTTTTCATAAGGGTAAATGTTATTAATATAAATATTTCAGAAATTGTAAGAAGTTCCTAGAGATTTAGCAGTGCTCTTGCTGTCTATAATATGTTTCTATTTTCCAGAGAGGTTTGACTGCACAATAAAAGTAATGCACTTGAATCATCTCAAACCATCCCCCACCCCAGCCCTGGTCTGTGGAAAAATTGTCTTCCATGAAACTAGTCTGGTGCCAAAAAGGTTGGGTACCACTGCATTGAGATATAATCTTTCCTTTCGCTTTGTTATTATTCTATCATAAAATATTAAACATACATCAATATCCTCAGACCTTGACAATTTCAATACAATATGCCAGAATTTTTCCCAAAATCTAACTAAACCCAAGTGTCATTCATTTAATTAAAACTAAAATTATACTGAGTTATTCTCTCATTTTATTTTACCTACTTTAGTAATGATTATGACTCACCATTCTTCTTGACATCTCAAATATGTCTATTTATGATTACATCAATAAAATGTCAAAATAATCCATTTGGTTAGGAGATAAAATAAGCTTTCAGAAGTTATTGAAAGGTTATGAACAAAATGTTTAACTTGCTTCAAATTATTTTGAAGTTCTCTGGAGTATATATGCAGATATTCTTAAAATTTTAAAACTTGAAATATTAAGCAAGTAAGTCAAGGGACTTCTGATACCTGATAAAATGGTAACCAGCATACGCTTTTGAATTTCTCCCATATTATCTACTCCAGAGAAATTACAGAAGCCATAGTGAAGCACAGATTTGAAGAATTAATTTTAGAGTGAGCAACCTGGGAGATCAGAGGCTGCCATGAATTGGTACACATAAAAGAGAGAGAGGGGATAGCATACAAGTTAACAGTGTCTTGGGAGAAAGAGATATTACAGGAGGATACTGAAATGGGGGAGAGTTTTAAAATTCCCACCTTGGAACATCATCTTGGGAATCCCACTGTTTTCCATCAGTCCAGTAATATATAGCAACATCCGATGTATTGGAAACAATGTCCTGAGTTGCTGATGGAAGAGGTGTGGAACCGGGTGGGAGGTTCATTGATTCATGTCACCTCCTCCAGACCCGGGGCTGGTGATATGCCACTTAGATAGAAAGCTTTTCTGAGTGCTTCCTTTTCTAAGAGTATTATTTTAGAAGAAATTGCTAATTACCCAGGTGTTTGTTAAGTTTCTTGTACCTGGATGTCTAAATCGCTAGCAAGACCAGGCAAGTTTTCCTCAATTATTACCTCAAATAGGTTTTTCAGCCATTGTGCATTTTCTTCCTTACCCTTAGGAATACCTGTGATTCTTCTATTTGGCTGTTTTACATAATCCTGTATTTCTTATAAGCTTTGTTCATTCCTCTTAATTTTTGTTCTTTATTTTTGACTAACTAAATTTATTGAAAAGCTCTCAGATTCTTTCTTCTTCCTGATCTAGTCTATTCTTAAAACTTTACACTATTTATATTTCCTTAAATAAATTTTTAATTTCCAGAAGTTCTATTTGGTTTTTGTTTAATATTTTGATCTCTGTAGTGAATTTTTCATTCATTACCTGAGTTGTTTCCCTAGTTTCTTTCAGGTGGTTTACCATTTTCTCTTGGATTTCATTGAGCTTCCTTACAATCCATATCTGGAATTCTTTATTTGTCATTTCAATATTTTCATTTTAGTTGGGGTCCATTCCTAGAGAGCTGATGTTCCCTTTTGGGGTGTCCTTTCACTCTGATTTTTCATACTTTCAAATTTCTTGCACTGATTCCTTCTCTTCTGAAGAAGTTATTGTTTCTTATTTTTGGATTTTCTTTTGTTTAGATGGGGCTAGTTTTTCCCCTTCTCACTTGTAAGATTGTGTCTGTAGCATATGTTGGGTAAGAATCTTTGGCTTCGCTTGTGGGTGCTTTGATGGCTGTCTAGGTTCTGAATGGATATCTCGGTTATAGGCATCCTTAGTGTGGTGGTTTTCTTAGTTGCTAGTTGTTTGCATGTTGTAGCAGTGATGAGCTGTGTGTGTGGGCATCTTCCCAGGCTGTCTTTGAAGAGGGAGGATGGAGATCTTTAGAATCCTTTCTCTTTACCCAGGCCTGTAGTTTTCTTAACAGCATGAATTGTGTTGGCACCCCCACTTTAATCGCTGAGAGAGTAGGTGGGGCTTGTGGGTAAGAATCAATCATATCTTGTATGATTGAGTCAGTAAATGTTGTAAAGGGCTGTGCAAGTTGACCTTCCTGTCAGTAGGTGGCACCTTCTGGAAAAAAACAACTGCGGTGTTCTTTGGGGGAGCTGTGACTGGCTCTACTCCTTCAGCAGAAGCATTTGAATGCCCCAGGTGGCAAGCAGGGCCCTGGAACTTCCAGGTAAGTCTTTATTCTCCACCACAGCAGAGGCAGGTTGGGGAGTAAGGCTCGGTGGAGCTGGGTTGGGTGAGCCTGCCCTCAGGCTCCACAAAAGCTTGTAAGGTAGCTGTCTTCATAAGGGTCAAAGTTCTGCTACCAGGCTTCTAGGGAAAGCAGCCAGGGAGGGGCTGAAGTGGCTCCACCCAGCCAGAAAGTCTGCTTGTGAGGGAGGGGCCATCTGAGATTCACAATCTGGCTATCAGGAGGTTTCACTCTTCTCCACCTTCCTCTGCTCTGCAGTCTCCCTCCAGCATCTGCTAACAGGCAGAAGCACAAGCTAGCTGAGCTCCCCCTCTATGGTGCTATGGGCTGGGAGCTTCCGTGTCCAGGATCCCTTCCTGGGCTGAGAACATGGCCTTTCTGTGGGGGGAGGGGTGCTCTACAAGTGCACTATGGCTGGGACCTACACTGCACTCTCTTTACAGTTCTGCCCATGAGGGCTTCCTTACCTCCTGAGAGTAGTTTACAAATCTCCCCTCTGTGCCCCCAAGCAACACAATTGAGTCTTGGGGGTATAAGATCTGGCCTGCAGGCCTGTCCTGGGTCCCAGATGATCAATCTCTTGATTGTGCCAGGGAGAACCATGCTGGTTCTGAGTTGCCTATGGAGTGCTCAAGCAGGTTTGATGTCCCTCTGCTTTGGGGTGTGCCCTGCTCTGAAGGAACAGCCAGGCAGGTTGCACCAGGAAGGGCTGGTGAACAGGGAGCTTATAGTCCAAACCACCCCTTAGTCCACTGCAGGTCTTTAAGAGGAAAGGTTTGAGCTCTACTCTCTTTGGAAGCCTTGGTGTGGTGGATGCAACAACAGAGAGGAAGGAGCCAATCCTGAAAGTCCCAGCTCAATCATCTCTCTCAGCAGCCGTAGGAGGGGAGGGCAAGGGGAGGAAAAGAGTCTGAATGGTGGAAAGCTAGCAGTCTGGTTATCTCTGTCCCTCTATCCAGATGGGAGCCCGCCCAGAATGTCCAGGCTTTCCAGCTCCACAAATCCCCTGGGACCCACCAGCCCCCTGTGCCTTCCGCAGTCTGGGCCAGAGTTGGGAAATGTTTGTGTGGTAACAAGTGAGATGAAAACTGAGGGTCCAAAGCCCCCTGGGAAGGACAAATAGTGGCAGATAGAGAAACATATGGTCTCTGCCCTCTCAGCTTGGCTGTAGTGTCAGGAAGTGACCATAGGGGGTTGTCAGCCTGCTGCTTTTTTTTTTTCCAGAAATGATAATATTTTATTATAGAAAAAGCATCCCAAATATAGGATTTCGTAAACATTGGTAGGTGAACAAGTGCAACTTTAAAAGTAAATACAAATTAAAGAGGCAAAACCTATAAGCATTTTGCCTTTAGGAAGAAATGTAATGTTCTCCTGCAGAGGTGATCCCACCCAGGACACAAATGCTTTGTCCTCAAGAGGCTCCCAGTTCACTGGTGGCAGCTGCTTTTGAACTCGTGAGGGTAGAAAGTTTCAGCAGCTCCAGAGATGTGAGGGAGGGAAAAATAAATCACTCCACTTTACCCTTTTTGCTGGACTCTAAGCCTCTCAGGGTTGATCTCTGCCCATATCTTGCTCCTTCTTAGTCTGCTCTGTAACTTCTTCCCATGGAATCTCTGGTAGATTCTGGAACTTTTCCCTGGTATTACACCCAGTCCATGTTTGTTTGTTTGTTTCTTTTTCATCTAAAACTTTTCCTTCTTTTAAAATTTTTCCTTCTTCCTGAGACAATCTGGCAGTTGATGTGTCTGGTCAGCCATGTTCTGTGGTGAGTTCCTATATATTTAAACATATGACCAATAACCTATTGCTGAAGCTAATATATTCATAAACCTTTCACCAAAAAATTAAATTAATTTGTCTAGTATGACACTTAAATATTAGCACTGAATTTTGTTTCATTTTATTTTGCTTTTAATTGAGAGTAGGAACAGATAGAGTAATTTTATGGTTTCTTGCCCTTTATGAACTATAGTAAGAAATAATTGACAGCCACAAAGTTATACCTATACAATCTAATTCTTAAAATGAAAGCTCTTTGTAATACATTATCTTTCCTTTTTGACTCTATTTTCTCATCTGAACAATGGAAATGAAATACCTATGGGCTTTTAAGATGCAATAATGGTTATATAAGGGTTTTAGCTTCATGAAAGATTTGAAGACAGTGGAAAGCCATCAAAGGCTTTTATGCAGAGCATGAAACGAATTGATGTCTTTAAAAAGGCTAATTTAGCTGTTCTGAGTACATACTGTAGGGTTAATACTCATTAGGAAGAGGTATTGAAGTAGTTCATAAAACAGATAATCCTACCTTGGAAAAAAGATGACAGTGGCTACCAACTACAGTGTATATATTTGAGTATATTGAGAGGAAAGTCATTGTCAGGGACAGATATTATCCTAAATTCCTTTAGCTTCTATCAAGAAAAATTTCCACTCCATTCTTTTTGATAGGGAAAATCATAGTGGGAATTGTTTCAGCTTCTCACTTCTCCAATGTCATTTCTCTTTTTGGATCTGTCTGTTAGCAGAGAAGGGCCTTGGGAACATATCTACTCCTTGCACTAAGGGGCCTGTCCAGGAAGCCAAGTCTATGGTTTATCCACAGTGACTGGTTGGGTAAGCCTTATTCAAATGTGGAGTATTAGGCAGCTCAATTTGTACACAATTCTAAATCGATCTTCAAATCCAGCTTTTCTTAAATATGTTAATTTTCATCTTACATCTCCCTTACTACTAACTTATGATGGATATTATTTGGGGTCCCTGACACTCCCAATTATTAGGATCCAGTTTTAGACATGTGAAACATGAATGTATCTGTGATATCAAACCAGAGATGAAAACTTGACAGTGGTATATACCAATTTAGAAATTGGAAGATAGTTCTAGGCTTAAAATATTAATATGGAATTTGTTAAAGGAGAAAAGAACACACAAATCCATTCTGTGAGAATAGAATATAATAGAAACCAGTAGTGATGCCTGAAGAACTCCAAAGTTTAGCATTAAGATACAAGTGGGGGCCAGGTAGGGGATGGGGGGAGGGAGAGAAGAAACATCTAGAATTGTAAGAAGAAACCCATTAAAGTGTGCCATATGAGAGATGAAGGAAGTACCAAAAAACAAAAAAGAAAACACAAAAATAAAGTGTACTGTAGAGGTCATATAAGATATAGAAAAATGTTTCCACTGGGCTTACCAATATAAATGTCATAAATACAAAACTTTATGTATATTTATAAATATTATTTGATAATTGTTCCACCCTCTTAATGAAAGTCTTTGGAATTGTATGCAATAAAGGACATCAATATAACAAAATAAATACCACACCAAGGGGTGAAAAAGTAAGAATCAAATAATGAACTACTTGGATTCTGTTAAAAAACAAATACCCTACTTATTATAAGGATTGGGATCTGTTAAAAAACTAACAAATCTACTTATTTATAAGGATTGGGATTTTAACCACTCTGTTTATGCAGAAATCTTGGGTCTGAAATTCCTGTCTGCTAAGAAAC
>NW_012148953.1:1201838-1203409 GCF_000956105.1 Propithecus coquereli
CGAACTTCCATACAGCAAGGAGAGAAAAAAGATCTTGGATTATATAAAAATATTTGTGGCAGATGGTTTAAATTTTCTCACTCAATCCTCATTACAATATATTTCCAAATTAACTTTTTATATAATGGTCTATAGGAAACTAAAAAATACATTTCTTGATGTAACTTGCAGCTGATGTACAGGTATGTCATTTAATTCCTGGCAATACAATCATACAAGAAAGAAGTAAGCCCAGTGGCTGAAGAATCTGTTTCTTCTACTTGACTTTTATTAACAAATTAAGGGGTTAAGACTTGTGATTATAAAAGCCACCCTATTTATAGAGAAATCTGTGGTCTGGATTATGATCAGCTAAGAAAACATGATCAAACAAAACCGTTTCTGAAAAGAAACTGTTTTATTGTGCAATATTGGAAAATAATCAACCTCCCCATCACTATGGGATAAGGGGTGATGGAGGTAGTTGGGTGGCAATGGCGGAATTCTAGTATGTTTCTTGGTTGTTGAGCTGTCAGTGGCAGTGGCAGCTGTGTTTTTACTAGACTAGTCCAATGGTATGTTGGAACTTTTTCCAAGCTCTTTTGGCAAGGCTTCATGGTCATCTTCAAGACTCTGCAATTCATGCAATATCTCATGTTAAATTATTTTCTAAATAAAAAGAGTAGTCTCTGATGTCTGAAAGTAAAAACAGTGACTGATATGATTATTGGTACCAGTACTGAAAGCAAGGCTTTGGTGCTTTTGTTCATTATTAATGGAATAATAATGGAGGAATACAGGAACACAAGCAAGGTGGAGTGGCCTGGCTGATACTAACAACAGTGGGCAGTTCAGGAACGAAAACAACAGCCCCAAGGTATTAAACTCTCAGGTTAACTCAGGGTCAGGACACTGGAGAAATTTTTTCTTTTTTTTCTTTTTCCTGTTTGGAGCCACAGTACCTAATGTACTTGAAAATCGGACTTAAGGTTTTACTTTGCATATTCCTGAAATACATGGTATTTTAAATTCAAAGCCTCATCAAGCCTCCTATATTAAAAATAAAGATGTTGCTTGGGATAGAGTAGGATTTCAAAATTCAAAATGGATCCAGTTGGCATACTTGAAGGAAATCTGTTCTCAGGTCACTTTCTTTGTCTAATCAAATAAGCAGCTGTGAAATTCTTATGCTATTTAAAGTTCTGCCTCACTAAGAAATCTACTAAATAAAATATAAAATCAAAATGTACTTTTACAATTATACCTCTGTGCTTCCTGATTTTATTACTTGAGGTCTTTCTACCCACAATATTAATGAGAGTACATTTAGATGATAATATTTTACTCTGAAACCTATACCTTTAATTGCATAAACTATAATTTGATTTAAGTTTCAAAATTTATTTCAGGTGTTAAAATGACATATTAACATAGAGATATGTGAGTAATAAAACAAGCATCCAAAATGCAAAGTCAATAGAAATGCTTCATTAATTAATCCAAAAGAATGCAGGGATTAGGTTTTAAATCAGAGCTTTTTACTTGTATATGGTTACAATAAAACAAATGAAAGTAGTAAGATTATTTTATAT
>NW_012148953.1:1203919-1205957 GCF_000956105.1 Propithecus coquereli
ATACATAATTCTAGTTATTTTTAATTATGTCATATCTGTGCTCAACATTCTTTAATACCTTCCCATTGTTCTTAAATTTTTCCTGTGGCCTACAAGGTTCTTGCATGATCTCATTCCTGCTTACCTATATAGACTCATTTCTTGCTGTTTTTTCCCTTGTTCTAAACTACTGCTGTGCTCTGGTACAATAGGTCCCAACCTCCACAGGACTTTGTACAATGATTTCCTGAAACAATTTCTTCACCATCCACCCCCTGCAACTTAAGTAACCTATACATACCCTTTATTTTCTCAGAAAAGCCTTCCCTGAACTTTCAGAATAATCTGTATTTCTCTTTTATGTGGTCTCATAGCATCATGTGTTTTGCTTTTATGACTTATTTTATATCTGTAATGTTTGATAAAGTCTCTCCTATTATACTCTGAATGCCATGAATACAGAAAACTATTCTATCTTTGTGTTGTTGTTAATGATTATAAACTCAATGCCCGTAATTACACCTGTGCACAGTTAGTGCTTATTTAAAACATTTTGCATAAAAAATGAATTCTATCACCAATTTTTATATGTTGACATTAATAATCACCTTTTTTCCTGATTACATAGTCCATGCAATGTAGTTGGCTAACGCAGATAGTGTCCTATGAAAATGTTACACCCAGATATTGTTCTCCTGTGTTCTACCTCCCATCTCTGTAGCTCCTAGAAAAGGTTAAGCCCGACTATAGCTGCCATTATCCAATTCGTTCATTTACAGACACAAATTCAAGATCAAGAACTATCATTCAATGAAATTTAATTAAGGATAATATCTTGTGGAACTAATCTAAAGAAGAGCATATGAGAGATGGGTAACAGTATAGTCATTCCTCGATATTGTCAGGGGACTGATTTAGGATACCAAAATCTGGGTATGCTCAAGTCTCTTATATAAAATGAGATAGCATTTGCATATAACCTATACGCATCTTCCTGTATACTTTAAATCATCTCCAGATTACTTTACTAATACAATGTAAATGATATGTAAATAGTTGTTACACTGTATCATTTTTTATTTGTATTTTTATTGCCATGTAGTTATTTTGTTTATTTATTTATTTTTAAATTCTTTCAATTCACCAATGCGAAACCTGTGGATATGGAGGCCTGACTATAGATAGAAGAAAAAGTGTGTAAAATTATTATTTTTGAGACTAAATAGCAATCAATAAGATAACAGAAAAGAAATTCAGCTTATCAGTTGATAAATATTCACTGAGCTCCTGCTATGTTCTTTGCATGGAGGATATAGTGGTGAAGTAGACAATTTGGGACTAGTATATGAAAGTAAACTAAATTCAATATGGGTTTTAGTGTAGAATTAGAAGCTAAATCACAGTAAAATGTTCAGCAGATTGGTGAATGTAAAAAAGATCTAGATGGAATTAAGTGTGGATTGCTAATATAAGTAGTATGAACTGTAGCATATAAATAATTATTTAAGAAGTACATTTGTGTTTGTAGAAAGAATAAGTAAAAGTATAAGAAATACAAAGGTCAGGGCAAAGGAAGTATGTACCAGAACTGCCTTCGAAATTAGGATGATGAGAAATAGAACAAAGAACATGGGGAACAAGTAAAGAAATGATTAGATAATTTTTATCCACTGATTCCTAAAGTTCAGGAAAAGAGTTTTAAGTTGTTAAATCACAAGTAGTTTCAGGAAATAAAGGTAGATTGGAAATTATTTGGAAAGTTAATCTACAAGTATTTGAAAAGTTAAAAAATATACACTTCTCCTAATGTATCTTCATATCTGATTGCTATGGATGTTAAGAAAAAGCAAGAAAAGAATAGCAAAGTTAGCAAATAAATTAGAGATAATGATTTAGATCTCATAATTCTAACACAGAGAGACAGCCAAAAGATACAACTGTGAAAGGAAGATGAAATCCAGGAAAGCATTGAGTGTTATTCTCATAAAACTACATGTAGAAAGTCAGTATTAAAAATTATTTTTTAATAACTTCTGTGCTTTTATAACTACTATAAGAA
>NW_012148953.1:1207752-1208603 GCF_000956105.1 Propithecus coquereli
GTAAAAATCCAAATTGTTCTAGTAATATCAATCTACACTGATATGATAACAGAAAACCTTGAAAAACTATACATATCTTAATTATAGCTAATTAATTCATTTATTCAAGAAATATTTGATTCTAGGCACAGGAATAAAAACAAATTCCTGTTCTCCTAGCACTTATAAACTGGAGCTGGGAGACAAATAATAAACAAGTATACAAATCCACATAGACTGTATCAGATGGCTTTATGTACTATGAAGAAAAATAAGACTGGGTAAGGGAGAGAGAGACTGGAGTGATTTACAGGGGATTGATATTTCATATAGTATATTGAGGCAAAGCCTTGCTGCTAAATGAACACCAGAGTAGTGGCCTGAGAGATGTGAGGTAATAAGACATGCAAATGTTTAAGGAAGGAGAATTCTAAGTAGAATAAAAATCAGGGCCAAGGACCTGAGAGAGAAGCATGCTTTTGATGGCCCAGTAAGCAAAGATGCTTATGTGGCTGGGACAGAATAAAGAAGGTGAGAGAAGAAAGGAAGTCAAGAACTAGAACAACACCAGATCAAAATGTGCTGTGTGGGGGAACAGAGTTCTTAAACAGGTCTGAATTTTATCGTACATCCTGTTTCCAGCAGGAGTGCACTAATTGTATTTGTCCTCTGTTTTCAACTTTGCAAATACATCTTTTTAAAAAATTGATTGTCCGTCAAATTGGAATATGCTAGTCCATGGTACAATCCTTAAATTTTCTGAGTGTAATGAAAAGATTTGAGCATAGAATTACATATAATATCACATACTTTTTATTTTTTTGCATTTTTAAATAAGCAGATCCTTTAAGCAATATGACATTCTTCCTGAA
>NW_012148953.1:1208653-1209566 GCF_000956105.1 Propithecus coquereli
TGTGCTTTTATAACTACTATAAGAAAAGATTTGAAAGTGAGAGAATAGGAAAGTTAGTGAAGAATACTTCTGTATCTTTCAAAGTTCTTCATTGCAAAGAACAAAATTCTTTCTAGCTAATTAAAGCACAATGTGATTTTATAAGATAATAGTTATTTTACAGCATTTATAGGAGATACAGGGAATCAAATTTACATGCTATACAGTGATAAACAGAGCCAGGAAAAACACTAAACTGCATATAAACTATTGCTAAAGATGCTACCACCCACCGGTGACCAGTCACCAACACTCTGCCACAGCTGCCTAAGAAAAAGAAAAGTGTCTCTCACAAGGTTCTCTCTGGGAACAAATGCCACTGCACATTGCTTTGCTTTGTCAAAATTAGGTAACATACAGCATGATAACTGCAAATAAATCTGTAAAATGTAGTTTTTGGCTTTCCAGCATTTACAATACAAACAAACATGCTAGAAGGGGGTTGGGATGGATGTGGAGAGACAAATTTCTACATTTTCCAAAACCTGGACCTCTTTGGCTCTATTCATCAGGATCCCAACATTATAAAAAAGGAATCTAGTATGAAATGTATTATGACAAGCATTACAAATAAATCTCTAGGATTAGAACTCCAAGGTAAGTCACAAAAAGTAGAGGTTGCCCAAGCAGGGCAATGATAGATAAGCCTTTATTTATCAGTTTCTCCAAATGGCTATTTGTAGAAAGCAGAGAGGTTAGAGGTGGTGGGTAAGGTGGAATGTAAAAATGGGTCATTTAAACAATAGATGATTTTGGTGAGCTCAGAATACAAAATGTCAAAGAACAGTTAAAAGATATTTAGCCCATAAACACAAGAGGAATAGGGTGGCTAAATGCCTAAGATTTTGATTTAAAAACAATATGCAGATCAGTG
>NW_012148953.1:1209616-1210346 GCF_000956105.1 Propithecus coquereli
TTGGGAAGCCAGAAGTAATCCCAAGGCAATATAGAGATGTTGCTATCTTACATGCTTGCCTTAGTCTGTTTGGGCTGCTATAGCAAAATAACATAGACCAAGAGAAATTTATTTCTCACAGTTCTGGAGGCTGGGAAATCCAAGATTAAGGCACCAGCAGATTTGATATCTAGTGAGGGCCCATTAGCTGGTTCATAGATGGTGACTTCTAGCTGTGTCCTCACGTGGAGGAAGGGGCAAGGCAGCTCTCTGGCAGCTCTTTTCTGAGGGCAGTAATCCCATTGATGAGAAAATCTACCTTTATTAACTAATCGCCTCCCAAAAGGCCCCGCCTTTTAATTGCCTCACCTTGGGTGTTACAATTTCAACATACAAATCTCAGAGTGACACAAACATCCAGTTCCTAGCAATGCCATAACACAGGCTGAGGGTCAGTTCCAGTGAAATCTGAGCTTTTTTGAAGTGCTCTAATGAACTGAAAATAACACATTATATTCCAGGAAGCTGTGATAGATATCAACTTATTGAGGGATAATAAATTCTCTTTCCGCAATCTTCAAATGTTCTAGTAACACTGGTTTTCAAACCTGATGTTCCTTAGAGTCTTACTAAATTTATTTAGTCCAGTAAAAGGTAAAAATCCAAATTGTTCTAGTAATATCAATCTACACTGATATGATAACAGAAAACCTTGAAAAACTATACATATCTTAATTATAGCTAATTAATT
>NW_012148953.1:1210626-1213158 GCF_000956105.1 Propithecus coquereli
TACTTGATCCTTTTGTACCACAGACAAAGTTGACTCACCTGGCTTATTCACAAATAGGTCACGGATCCACTCCTTCCCAGTTTGGGAGTCTTTTGTGATTGGGAAGTAATTCTCAAACTCTTGAAAGCTGAGATAGGTGATCATGCACCAACTGGGAGAAAGGCGGCCCTGGCTCAGTCTCTTTCAGAAATCTCTGCTAATGCTTGAAACATGTCAAAAATCCAAATGTTCACTCATCACCCCCATAATTCCAGTTTGGCTTTAAATGCAGCCACTTTATCTGCTGACTTGAACACAGTTGTAGTTCTCCCCTGAAGTGATAGATTGAGTTTGTTGAGCAGGTTGAATGTGTCACACAAGTAAGCAAGTGTTGTGGCCCATTCTGTGTCACAGTGGTGACTGTTTTTCTAAAAGAAATCTCTGGAGCTCTTGTAACTCAAAATCTCTAGCCAGTGACCTATCTTTAGAAAGCCATCACACTTGTGTGTGTAAGAGAAGACGTGTGTGCTCTGCGTTCATCTCCTCACAGAGTTGCATGAATAGATGTAAGTTAAGGGCATGTACTTTAATGGAGTTGATAATTTTAATCACATCCTGAAAAATGTTGTTTAGTTTGGGTGACATTTTTCAGCTAGCCCGCATTTCTCTATGGATGACACAGTGTATAGACTCACATTCAGAAGTGACCTCCTTGACCTGATAGTGAAACTAGAAAGATATCCAGTCATGGTAGCATATACTGTGTATATATTGACATAACATGACCATTCAGTTTTCCTGATATGTAATCATTTAAAGATTTGAATAGTTCTGCAGCTGTAGTGTTGGTTGGCAGCAAAAGTGCACATAACATATCCTCGTTCAGATCCACCTGAAAAATATATTGCACAAAAACAGGCACTGTTGCCTGTTGTCAACATCTGTAGACTCGCCAACCTGGATTGCATACAACGATGACTCATTAATCCTCTCTAATAGTGGTGCCTCAAGATCCTTCGCTATTTTATCAGTTCATCTAGGTAATGGTGGTAGCCAAAAGAGGAACACGTGCCACCTTTTGAACTGCAGCCTCTCCTAAAAGTTCACGGCAAATGTCCTTAGCAGCAGGCAGGATCAACTCTTCACCAACAGTAAAGGGCTTCTTAGCTTTAGCAATGCAGTAGCCACTAAGAATGATGCTCCCAGTGCAGACACATTCGATTCAGTGGTGACGTTCAGTAATTGCTTCTGTTCTTCGTGTTCACGTTTTTTTATTTCACTTTTGAAAAACTCCAAAGTCTTATCTTTTAATGCAGAGTGCTTGGTTTCCATGTGGTGAAGCAGTTTTGAAGGTGTCATGGCTTCATTGGATAGCTGGTCACCACATATTATACAAAGCAGGCTTGGAGAATGTGAATCACCTGTTGCAATGAGCCCATAATTTAAGTAGGACACTTGGTATTTTCTTTCAAATGCAGCTTTCATTTGTTGGCAGTCTTACAGCCTTCTGCTGTCTCATCATTGGGTCTTTCCCCCTTTTCAAAGAAGCTCTCCGGTGACATTGGTTTTTATTCATTTTTGCTAGGGTTAGATTGTTGGCTTACCAAAATTACGACTGAGACAAGTGTACAGTATAGGGAAGAGACGTAGACGGAAGTGGTAAATAAAATAATGAGTGGGCCACGTGCAGACTAAAATAAGTGTCGGATTCTGACTCAAAGCCTGCCACCAGACGCAGCTGTACAATTGAAGTACATTAACTCACTTGCCACTATAAAGCCCGCCACCAGTTAGTTGCAGCTTTACGACTGAAGTAAGATGCTCACTTGCCACTGTAAAGCCTGCCACCAGATGCAGCTTAATTGTCACTTGCCACCTACTGATAGGGTTTTGATATAAGTCTGCAAGCAATTGATTTATTATGGTCTCCATGCAGTCAAACCTCGCTGCTAACGAGAGTCTGTATTTGCAACCACTCCCCAGCACTAGCATCACGGCCTCAGCTCCACCTTGGATCATCAGATCCAAGGATCATTAGATCCTTAGATCACTAGATCCTCAGATCATTAGATCTCATAAGGAGTGCGACGTAGAGTCCTTGCACGCGCAGTTTACAGTAGGGTTCGCACTCCTATTAGAATCTAATGCCACCACTGATCTGACAGGTGGGAGAGCTCAGGTGGTGATGTGAGCCATGGGGAATGGCTGTAAATACAGAAGAAGCTTCGCTTGCTCACCCCACTGCTCACCTCCTTCTGTGCCCCCGTTCCTAACAAGTCACAGACCACTACCATTCCGTAGCCCGGGGATCGAGGACAGTGGCACTACACTGTGTAGAAGTGGGGCTGATGACTTCCTCTCTATGAGAGTCATTGCCAGCCAAGTAAGTCTCTGATAATTTATAAACATCCAGAGAAAATAATCAACAAAACAAACAAATGTACACATGCACACAGGCAAACTAAAACTGCTTTGTTGAGATTTGTCTACCACAATCTTCTCATGTTGACTGTCATTGACAAACATCCTGATTATACCTCCTCATTTGCTAAA
>NW_012148953.1:1213538-1214515 GCF_000956105.1 Propithecus coquereli
AAAAAACTAGGATGACTAGTTTTTGTATAAATTTATGGTCACCAAATTCAAAATATCTCTTAAAATTACCTAGAACCTTTTTTCAGTTCACTTCTTCCATATCCTAAAATAGCTATTTCAAACCTTCACTCCTCTCAAGTCTCTGATTACTCCCCACATTTCACTCATGGTCCTCAACAAATAGTCTTCTATGCCACTAATAAATGAAAAAAAAGAAGGGAAGGAAGGAAGAGAAGGAAAGAGGGAAGGAGGGAAGAAGGGAAGAAAGAAAGAAAAGAAAGAAAAAGGAAGTAAGGAAGGAAGGAAAGAAGGAAGGAAGGAAGGATTGATTTCCAGAGCCTTTTTGATTTCAAAAAAAAAATGTGCAAATATTTTTGCTTCAAAAATCACAGTTTATTCTCCTACCCTAATACAAAGCAAGAGTTTTTTCTTCTTGCTAAAACCAATCCCTTCAGTCATGTTTTAATCTCCTTTCCAGCATACATGCTGTCTCCTTAATGATCTCTCCTCACTTTTATGTTTCCATCCTCTTCCTTTGTACTAGCATGTTTCCACCAACATGATCAGAGCTCCATGACTAATAATACTGCCCAGCAAACTCACTACTTTCTATTATGTTTTAAAACCAATATTATGAAAGTAGTGCCTCTATTATATATTCATATTTCTTTTTTTTTCTTTTTTCTTTATTTCAGCAAATTATGGGGGTACAGATGTTTAGGTTACGTATGTTGCCCTTGCCCACCCTCTCCCCCCAAGTCCGAGCTTCAAGCATGTCCATCCACTGGATGGTACGTATCACACTCTTTGTGTATGCATATACCTGTCTCCTCCTCCCCCTCTCCCGTCTCCCCTGCCCGACATCCAATACATGTTATTCTCGTATGTGCACTTATGTGTTGATCAGTTAATACCAATTTGATGGTGAGTACATGTGGTGCTTGTCTTTCCATTCTTGGGATACTTCACTTAGTAGA
>NW_012148953.1:1214565-1218614 GCF_000956105.1 Propithecus coquereli
CTAACATTCTATGCACTACACCAGTGGTCCCCAACCTTTCTGGCACCAGGGACTGGTTTCATGGAAGATAATTTTTCCACAGACTGGGGTGGTGGGGAGATGGTTTCAGGATGATTCAAACAATTATATTTATTGTGCAATTTATTTCTATCATTATTACATTGCAATATATAATGAAATAATGATACAACTCACCATAATGCAAAATCAGTGGGAGCCCTGAGCTTGTTTTCCTACAACTAGGTGAGTCTACTCCATAACCTTGTTTTGGTTGCTGTCACTGCAGAAAACCCTGCCTCGCAAAGACAGGGTGTTGGAAATGGAAGCAGGCTTTTCAGTGCTTTACAGCAATCTCAAGATATTCTGCCTTGACTTTAATCCAGAACGTATGAAGAGTTGAAGTTGTCTCAAACACATTTTTAAGGCCACCTTCATTTGCAATGTCAAGTACTTGATCCTTTTGTACCACAGACAAAGTTGACTCACCTGGCTTATTCACAAATAGGTCACGGATCCACTCCTTCCCAGTTTGGGAGTCTTTTGTGATTGGGAAGTAATTCTCAAACTCTTGAAAGCTGAGATAGGTGATCATGCACCAACTGGGAGAAAGGCAGCACTGGCTCAGTCTCTTTCAGAAATCTCTGCTAATGCTTGAAACGTCAAAAATCCAAATGTTCACTCATCACCTCCATAATTCCAGTTTGCCTTTAAATGCAGCCACTTTATCGGCTGACTTGAACACAGTTGTAGTTCTCCCCTGAAGTGATAGATTGAGTTTGTTGAGCAGGTTGAAGGTGTCACACAAGTAAGCAAGTGTTGTGGCCCATTCTGTGTCACAGTGGTGACTGTTTTTCTAAAAGAAATCTCTGGAGAAGCTCTTGTAACTCAAAATCTCTAGCCAGTGACCTATCTTTAGAAAGCCATCACACTTGTGTAAGAGAAGATGTGTGTGCTCTGCGTTCATCTCCTCACAGAGTTGCATGAATAGATGTAAGTTAAGGGCATGTACTTTAATGGAGTTGATAATTTTAATCACATCCTGAAAAATGTTGTTTAGTTCAGGTGACATTTTTCAGCTAGCCCGCATTTCTCTATGGATGACACAGTGTATAGACTCACATTCAGAAGTGACCTCCTTGACCTGATAGTGAAACCAGAAAGATATCCAGTCATGGTAGCATATATTGTGTATATACTGACATAAAATGACCATTCAGTTTTCCTGGTATGTAATCATTTAAAGACTTGAATAGTTCTGCAGCTGTAGTGTTGGTTGGCAGCAAAAGTGCACATAACATATCCTCGTTCGGATACACCTGAAAAATATATTGCACAAAAACAGGCACTGTTGCCTGTTGTCAACATCTGTAGATTCGCCAACCTGGATTGCATACAATGATGACTCATTAATCCTCTCTAATAGTGGTGCCTCAAGATCCTCTGCTATTTTATCAGTTCATCTAGGTAATGGTGGTAGCCAAAAGAGGAACACGTGCCACCTTTTGAACTGCAGCCTCTCCTAAAAGTTCATGGCAAATGTTCTTAGCAGCAGGCAGGATCAACTCTTCACCAACAGTAAAAGGCTTCTTAGCTTTAGCAATGCAGTAGCCACTAGGAATGATGCTCCCAGTGCAGACACATTCGATTCAGTGGTGACGTTCAGTAATTGCTTCTGTTCTTCGTGTTCACATTGTTTTATTTTTCTTTTGAAAAACTCCAAAGTCTTATTTTTTAATGCAGAGTGCTTGGTTTCCATGTGGTGAAGCAGTTTTGAAGGTGCCATGGCTTCATTGGATAGCCGGTCACCACATATTATACAAAGCAGGCTTGGAGAATGTGAATCACCTGTTGCAATGAGCCCATAATTTAAGTAGGACACTTGGTATTTTCTTTCAAATGCAGCTTTCATTTGTTAGCAGTTTTACAGCCTTCTGCTGTCTCATCATTGGGTCTTTCCCCCTTTTCAAAGAAGCCCTCCGGTGACATTTGTTTTTTATTCATTTTTGCTAGGGTTAGATTGTTGGCTTACCAAAATTATGACTGAGACAAGTGTACAGTACAGGGAAGAGACGTAGACGGAAGTGGTAAATAAAATAATGGGTGGGCCACGTGCAGACTAAAATAAGTGTCAGATTCTGACTCAAAGCCTGCCACCAGACGCAGCTGTACAATTGAAGTACATTAACTCACTTGCCACTATAAAGCCCGCCACCAGTTAGTTGCAGCTTTACGACTGAAGTAAGATGCTCACTTGCCACTGTAAAGCCTGCCACCAGATGCAGCTTAATTGTCACTTGTCACTTACTGATAGGGTTTTAATATAAGTCTGCAAGCAATTGATTTATTATGGTCTCCATGCAGTCAAACTTCGCTGCTAATGAGAGTCTGTATTTGCAACCACTCCCCAGCACTAGCATCACGGCCTCAGCTCCACCTTGGATCATCAGGCATTAGATCTCATAAGGAGTGCGACGTGGAGTCCTTGCACGCGCAGTTTACAGTAGGGTTCGCACTCCTATTAGAATCTAATGCCACCACTGATCTGACAGGTGGGAGAGCTCAGGTGGTGATGTGAGCCATGGGGAATGGCTGTAAATACAGAAGAAGCTTCGCTTGCTCACCCCACTGCTCACCTCCTTCTGTGCCCCCGTTCCTAACAAGTCACAGACCAGTACCATTCTGTAGCCTGGGGATCGAAGACAGTGGCACTACACTGTGTAGAAGTGGGGCTGATGACTTCCTCTCTATGAGAGTCATTGCCAGCCAAGTAAGTCTCTGATAATTTATAAACATCCAGAGAAAATAATCAACAAAACAAACAAATGTACACATGCACACAGGCAAACTAAAACTGCTTTGTTGAGATTTGTCTACCACAATCTTCTCATGTTGACTGTCATTGACAAACATCCTGATTATACCTCCTCATTTGCTAAAAACCATGATGATTAGATCACCAGTCAAGTCATGCAATTGTTTTGACCCACACAGCACTTCTACCATGGTTCATTAGCCTCATCATCTCCAAATGTTTCCTCTAGTCCACTCTGACAACTCTTTCCCACAGCCAAAATTTGACATTCACCTGAATCTGCTCTACCTTTCAATACTTAGAAATCCTACTCTGTGAATTAACCCCTGATTCTTCCAGCTGATTTGCAGACCTCATGGATATATCTAACATGCATACATTTCTGTTTATTTGCTGATTATCCTTAACATTTAGATTTCATGGATTATGGTTTTTCGCTATTGTCTTGCCATTATTTTAACCTCCTTGATTCTTAATCTCTTTACTATATTTATCCATAAAAGTTATACCTTAAGGCAAATATAACTTCCTTTTAAATTTCCTCGGCTTCATGGACATAATAAAAAAACTAGGATGACTAGTTTTTGTATAAATTTATGGTCACCAAATTCAAAATATCTCTTAAAATTACCTAGAACCTTTTTTCAGTTCACTTCTCCCATATCCTAAAATAGCTATTTCAAACCTTCACTCCTCTCAAGTCTCTGATTACTCCCCACATTTCATTCATGGTCCTCAACAAATAGTCTTCTATGCTACTAATAAACGAAAAAAAGAAGGGAAGGAAGGAAGAGAGGGAAAGAGGGAAGGAGGGAAGACGGGAAGAAAGAAAGAAAAGAAAGAAAAAGGAAGGAAGGAAAGAAAGAAGGAAGGAAGGAAGGATTGATTCCCAGAGCCTTTTCAATTTCAAAAAAAAAATGTGCAAATATTTTTGCTTCAAAAATCACAGTTTATTCTCCTACCCTAATACAAAACAAGAGTTTTTTCTTCTTGCTAAAACCAATCCCTTCAGTCATGTTTTAACCTCCTTTCCAGCATACATGCTGTCTCCTTAATGATCTCTCGTTACTTTTATGTTTCCATCCTCTTCCTTTGTACTAGCATGTTTCCACCAACATGATCAGAGCTCCATGACTAATAACACTGCCCAGCAAACTCACTACTTTCTATTATGTTTTAAAACCAATATTATGAAAGTAGTGCCTCTATTATATATTCATATTTCTTTTTTTTTCTT
>NW_012148953.1:1219717-1219996 GCF_000956105.1 Propithecus coquereli
TTCCTCTAGAATTCTAATAGTTTCACTCCTTAGGTTTAAATTTGTTACCCAGCGTGTGAGTTGATTTTTGTGAGAGGTGAAATGTGTGGATCTTGATTCAGTCTTCTACATGTGGCTATCCAGTTTCCCAGCAAAATTTATTGAACAAGGATTCTTTTCCCTAGTGTATGTTTCTGTCTGCTTTGTCAAAGATTAGATGGCTATATGAGGATGGTTTTATATATGGGTTCTCTGTTTTCTTCCACTGGTCAATGGTTCTGTTTTTGTGCCAGTACCAAG
>NW_012148953.1:1221152-1221650 GCF_000956105.1 Propithecus coquereli
GCTGTCTGCTTTCTTTCAGGCCCCTTTGCCAGCTTCACTTTTTTTCTCAATTTCTTGATACTTTACTCATGCTATGCTGTATGTACAGTCAATTCCACACATCTCAAGTTATATTTATTGTATATTTATGACTCTCAGATCTGTATTTCCACCACAGCCCTCTCTTGTTATCTCCAAACCTGCATAGCAATATAAAAAATAGTTAACACTTGATATGTGTCAAACACTATTGATAGTAATTTGCGTATATTCTTACAATATCCAATGAAGCAGATATATGGAGTAGTCTCATTATATAGATAATAAAAGTGAAATGTAGAGAATGAAAATAATTGGGCTATGGTTACACAGGTAGAGTTTCTGGAGATGAGAATCAAATAATTCAGTTAGCCTCATGTCACATGGCTCTCTCTCCAGTTGCTTAGTCAATATTCCTGTTTGGATGACCTCAGGGATGGTAAACTGAAGATGTCCAATATTGAATCCATGTTATTTTCA
>NW_012148953.1:1221824-1222312 GCF_000956105.1 Propithecus coquereli
CTCTAGAATTCTAATAGTTTCACTCCTTAGGTTTAAATCTGTCACCCAGCGTGAGTTGATTTTTGTGAGAGGTAAAAGGTGTGGATCCTGCTTCAGTCTTCTACATGTGGCTGTCAAATGCTTTTTTCTCATCTATTGAGAGAATCATGTGGTTTTTGTTTTTGCTTCTGTTTGTGTGGTGAATTATGTTTATAGATTTGCATATGTTGAACCATCCCTGCATCTCTGGGATGAAGCCCACTTGGTCATGATGGATTATACTCTTAATAAGCACCTGGATTCAGTTAGCTAGAATTTTGCTGAGAATTCTTGCATCTATATTTATACGGGATATTGGTCTGTAGTTTTCCTTTTTTGTTGTGTGCTTTCCTGGTTTTGGTATTCAACACCCCACTGACAGCACAGGACAGATCCTCCAAACAGAAAATTAACAAAGAAATAATGGACTTAAAGAGAACTCTAGAACAAATGGGCCTGACTGACATTTA
>NW_012148953.1:1222362-1223420 GCF_000956105.1 Propithecus coquereli
ATTCTTTGCCTAGGCCAATGACTACAGGAGTATTTCCAACATTTTCCTCTAGAATTCTAATAGTTTCACTCCTTAGGTTTAAATTTGTTACCCAGTGTGTGAGTTGATTTTTGTGAGAGGTGAAAGGTGTGGATCTTGATTCAGTCTTCTACATGTGGCTATCCAGTTTCCCAGCAAAATTTATTGAATAAGGATTCTTTTCCCTAGTGTATGTTTCTGTCTGCTTTGTCAAAGATTAGATGGCTATATGAGGATGGTTTTATATATGGGTTCTCTGTTCTCTTCCACTGGTCAATGGTTCTGTTTTTGTGCCAGTACCAAGCTGTTTTGATTCCTACAGCCTTATAATACAGTTTGAAGTCTGGTAAGTTGATATCTCCCATTTTTTTTCCTCCCATTTTGTTTTTATTGCCTAGAATTGTTTTTGCTACACGGGGTCTTCTCTGGTTCCATACAAAGTGTAAAATTAATTTTTCTACATCTGTTAAGAATGATGTTGGCATTTTAATAGGGATTTCATTGAATCTGTAGATCACTTTGGGTAGCATAGGCATTTTAACAATGTTGATTCTGCCAACCCACGACCATGGTATGGTTTTCCACCTGTTTACGTCCTCTGCTATTTCCTTCCTCAATGTTTCATAGTTCTCCCTGTAGAGGTCTTTAACTTCCTTAGTTAAATATATTCCTAGGTACTTTATTTTCTTTGTTGCTGCTGTGAAAGGAATTGAGTCTTTGATTTGGTTCTTGGTATGACTGCTATTGGCATATACGAAAGTCTCTGATTTGTGTGTATTGATTTTATATTCTGAGACTTTACTGAATTCATTTATTAATTCCAGGAGCCTCTTGGTTGAATCCATGGGGTTTTCTAGATATAATATCATGTCATCAGCAAATAGTAAGAGTTCGATATCTTCTGTTCCCATTTGTATGTCTTTAATTCCACTCTCTTGCCGGATTGCTGTGGCCAGGACTTCCAGCACTATGTTGAATAGAATTGGAGATAGTGGGCAACATTGTCTGGTTCCAGTTCTAAGTAGGAATGCTTTCAATTT
>NW_012148953.1:1225102-1225422 GCF_000956105.1 Propithecus coquereli
AAACAGCAATAAAAAACATTCCAAAAAAGAAAAGTCCCGGACCAGATGGTTTCAAACCCGAATTTTACCACACCTACAAAGAACTGGTGCCTATTCTGCAGATATTATTCCACGACATCGAGAAGGATGGATTCCTCCCCAACACATTTTATGAAGCCAACAATATTCATATTTCTTATTCCTTTACTTATTTCTCAATTGACTGCAACTTTCACCAGTCAATACCAACAAAAGCACACTTTGCCAAGTCACACATGGAATCGTGTTTCCAAAACCAACAGGTGTTTTTCCAGCCATCAGATTGGTCTCTCTAGAAGCAT
>NW_012148953.1:1229471-1230496 GCF_000956105.1 Propithecus coquereli
GAAAAATTTTAAGCAAATTTACTTTGCATTTTCTAGAGTCTGTGCTATCTGCTAAATATACATTACACATTTTTAGCAAACCAAAAATAAAGCTGTCTCTAGAATTTTTAAAAATGTGTAATGCATTGCAATCTCTATAGAACATCTACTATCTTACTGTTTCACACATATGTTTTTTCCATGAATTAAATTGCTAGAATATCCATAAAATTATACCTTTGTGCAAAGGTTTTCTAATAATTAATATTAATGAAGTAATAACCTTCCCTACTGATAGAATATATATTTTAGAGATGCATTATGTAGCCAAATTCTTGTCATGCAGGAAGGTTCAATTCAACTGAGAAAAGTAAGAAAAGTTTAAAGAAAAAATGAAGGAGGAAGAAAAAGAAATTCACTAATGTGCATATGTATCAGTGAACCTGGTCCATATGTATCAGTGCACCCGGTCCATTTGACCCAATTACCTCTTGTTCCTTTTTCTTACCTCCCCTGATTTCCGACCTGGTAATTTCTCAGTAATTATGGTTTGGAGAACTGGAGTCTGTGAAAGTCTTAACACATGAAGTTTCATAATGTTTTCTTTCAACTTGAAGTTCAGAGAGACAACCTTAACCCAAGTCTCTGTTAAAAACTGATTGCAGGGTAATTGTGCTCTGGGAGACAGTGCATGTATGAGTGCTGTAAGCGCTGGGAAGCAGCCTGAGTTGAGACATTGAAGGCAAACAATTGAGATTATTTTCATTTTTCATAGTCAATGACCAGGCACTCTCTGAGTAGTTTAGACCATGAAAAGTATTACAAAACTAATAACATGCCCTGTAGTTTGAGAGGCAGCAAGGTATAATAGAAAAATCTTGGGCTTTTATTTAAACAGATTTACTTGACAGCTAATTAAAAATTTTGTAAATTAATAGGTGGGTGAATGTAGGTAACTTATCTACATATGTTTGTCTGATTGCTCATTATGAAAATAAGCATAATATTACCTTTCAGGAAACTGATGGGTTTTCATGATAACATGT
>NW_012148953.1:1234735-1236151 GCF_000956105.1 Propithecus coquereli
TTAAGTATTTATTAAAAAGTATTTTTCTAAACTGACCTTATTCTGTAAAATTATTTATATTTAAAATGTTGAGACACATAATTCTATCTTACAGAAGCTCACTGTATTTTGTCATGTGTGTCATACAAATTTTCTCTAAATATAGTTATACATGGGTGTGCACTGTTAATACATAGGAATTTGGAATAACCTATTAATACATTAAGATATCCGATGAAAAAAATGGATAACATGAAAGAACAGGTTGGTAATGTAAACAAAGAGGTGGACACTTTGAGAAAGGATCAAAAGGAAATACTAGAAATTAAAAACATTGTAATAGAAATGAAGAATGCCTTTGATGGGCTCATAAGTACACTGGACGTGGCCAAGGAGAAGATCAGTTAGCTTAAAAACATGCTAATTGAACTTTACAAACTGAAGTGTGTATTTTATTTAACTTCTATAATAAAAGCATATTATAACATACACATTTTAAAGCACTAAAATATGATTCACTTTACTGTGTTTAAAGCCATCACAATTTTTTTTGCTTAATTTGAGTGAATACAAATATTTGTTTGGAGATAAAAGAAAAACATCTTATTTTCCCCAAATATTTCAAAGTAAACACACAAGCTCCCTATTTTTTCTCATAGTTTTTTTGTTTTTGTTTTTTGTTTATTGCTTATCAGCTGATTAATTTAACTAGATCACACCAATAAATAGCAGACCAGTGATTAAAACTCAGGTCTCGCTGAATTTAGCTTCATGTGCTAATTACTGTAGTATAAAAAATTCAATATTAAAGATGTGATTTAAATAAAATATAACAACCATTTTATGCAAACTTAGAAAATTCATTTAAACTTTTCATAATCTAGTTTCCTCATTTCTTAAAATAATACTACTAACTGATCTCATAGGATTGTTGTCAAAATTAAAGGTGTTAATGTACAAAAAATCCCTTAAACATCACTTTGCACGTATTCAGCACTCAATATATGCTAGACATTATTCATCTGTAGCAGAGAAAACTGTCATCATTACAAATGAGGTAACTAAGATAGAATGTAATTTAAGTATGTGTTATACCCAATAGAATTTGTGAATGGAGAACTTTCACTTTTGTAAAAGTTGAAGTTCATATAATGATGAGTATCCAGACATTCTTAAAGCACACCAGACATGTAGATCATCAGATCTGACCTGAATCCATGCAGAACAGTGCAGAGGTTAGAGAAACAGGTGACTGGCTCAAATCCTGGCTCTACATTTTATCGGCCATATGATCTTGAATAAGTTGTTGAATCAATCTGTGCTTTCTCTGAAAGGCAGTATGGCGTAGCAATAAAGAAAGTCGTTTCTGGAGAATATGATCTTTTGCAAATCCTAATTCTATAATCTCACTTACTAGCTTTGAGATCATGGACAAAG
>NW_012148953.1:1237876-1238224 GCF_000956105.1 Propithecus coquereli
TGGTATAAATGTCATAAGGAATAGTAAGACTGAAAAAGATGTATTACAAGTTAATTAAAGGCTTAAATTCTATTTTATGATTTTTAAGACAAACATGTGAGATAAGAATGAATATTTCCATTGTACAGAGGAGACAAGTTCCCTAAAACTTAGAAAGCATAAATTACTTTCTTTCCTGAATGGTTATAAAATTATAATGACAAAATCGAAGCTTGAATACTGGTTTTGACAGGTAAAGTTTAGTACCCACTTCCTTTTTCAACTCCTGGTGGTTTGTTTAGATAGAAGGAGTTTAAATCTTTGAACTTCCTCCCTTTCATTTTCTTACAGTGAAATTTTATCTAAATT
>NW_012148953.1:1239316-1241079 GCF_000956105.1 Propithecus coquereli
TTTTCAGATGGCTCCTTTGGACTATGTCCTAAGATGGCTTTGATGTTAGAAGCATATCAATAGAAATAAGAGAAGTATTACTTTAAACTCTCATTTTGATTTTATAATCCTCATTATAGATAAGGATTTTATTGGTTCTATTGAGAAAATGTGCTGACGAAAAAGTTCAGTTTCACATAATTTGCAGGATTATATCTAAACTCAGCCTGGCATACACGAGCTTCCAAAACAGGGCTTCACAATAATTCTTTGACCTTAATTTCCATGATGCCATTAAATCTATCGCATACTTTGGTGAAATTTAACTCTTTGATGTGCCTATATAATCATAGGTAATTAAAAACCTGGACTGTAAATAAATGGTCTTACATGTCTTATTTTTATTTTACAAAAAAAAAAAAAAGCTATGATACATAAAGGCATGTTCTTAATTACATAAATCAAGTTGGTGGTCTAGCGAGATCTAGAATCCAGGTCTCCTGGCTGCCATTCAGTTATTCACTTTATCCCAAGTCATCCCGCTTGTGATAAAATTCCTGATGTCCTTAACCTTTCTTCTTTCTGACTGTTACAGGCCACCAATATTTTGAGATTATTATACTGTAACTTTTTTTAATAAGTAGATTCTGATGAATAATGTAATGAATTTAATTTTTTTATTATACAAAGGTAATAGAATAGCTACCTTAAATTTCAGCTCTTAAACGTATTGCTCATTTGTAAAATTATGAAAGTGCATTTACTTTTTTCTAATTTATTAATATTTTGATTAGAATTATCTAAATGTTCTCAATAGTATTAATGAATAGAAGTTGGGCAAATTGATCATTTGGGAGAAAACGCCTTTTCAGTCACTCTGATTTCAGTTTAATTCTGTAAGCTTTTCAAAACTGAAGAGTGTTTGAAAAATTACTTCAGCTTTTAATCATTACATATAATCCCAATTATTTGTACTTTTACACTTTCCTGAGGAAACAGAAGCCTTTTCAAATGAGAATGTAATGGAAATGAGACAAATCCTATGGTTCTTAATAGGCATTTTTCACTTAGATTAGTCATAATCTCGAATTACTTTTAATAAGCTGTTCTAATGAAGATACACCAAATTTCAGTATAGTAAGTGACTCTAAAGGAACAGAATGATCGAAATTGTTTTAGAAACTGTAAATCAAGTATTTTTTACTTTTATTGTCAAGTACGGTTTCTTTATCGTAAATCAAAGAAATTTCTGGGTTACTTTAATTGGTAGAATGCATTCATTATCAAAAGTTTCTTTTCCAAGGGCATTATATAATATGATTGAAAAATGACTAATCGGTAATGTGTGAATTTTTAATTAGGTGGCTTCTGCCATCCCTAAGACTCTACAGAAGGAAATTTAAGTAAAAGAATTTTAATGAAGAAAACAATGTTTTTCTTAGAGGCCTATGATTTACACCTCCTACACTATCTCTATATGGCTCCTTTTCACCCCTGCAGTTAATTAGAGGTACTTCAGATTTAATTGCCTTTTCAGAGATTGTGCAATTCATCACTCTGCCTGATTTTAGTCCTGAACCCTAACTTCTCTGTACTTATTATCATTGATGACTGCCTTGACCAAACCATGTGTTCTCTTTCCATGTGCTGGTTTGATGTCAGCATCATTTGACCCCTGGAGGGGCCTTTCACCCAGCCAAGCAAAAATTCACAGCTAGTTGGTGAGCCTCAATCCCTCAGCGCTAATTAGCCTTACTTTTAGTCTAGGTTAGCGTGCTTTGGCA
>NW_012148953.1:1242654-1244419 GCF_000956105.1 Propithecus coquereli
TTTTATTTAACTTCTATAATAAAAGCATATTATAACATACACATTTTAAAGCACTAAAATATGATTCATTTTACCGTGTTTAAAGCCATCACAATGTTTTTTGCTTAATTAATTTGAGTAAATACAAATATTTATTTGGAGATAAAAGAAAAACATCTTATTTTCCCAAAATATTTCAAAGTAAACACACAAGCTCCCTATTTTTTCTCATAGTTTGTTTTTGTTTTCTGTTTATTGCTTATTAGCTAATTAATTTAACTAGATCACACCAATAAATAGCAGACCAGTGATTAAAACTCAAGTCTCGCTGAATTTAGCTTCATGTGCTAATTACTGCAGTATAAAAAATTCAATATTAAAGATGTGATTTAAATAAAATATAATGATTTTATGCAAACTTAGAAAATTCATTTAAACTTTTCATAATCTAGTTTCCTCATTTCTTAAAATGATACTACTAACTGATCTCATAGGATTGTTGTCAAAATTAAAGGTTAATGTACAAAAAATCCCTTAAACATCACTTTGCACATATTTAGCACTCAATATATGCTAGACATTATTCATCTGTAGTAGAGAAAACTGTCACCATTACAAATGAAGTAACTAAGATAGAATGTAATTTAAGTATGTGTTATACCCAATAGAATTTGTGAATGGGGCACCTTCACTTTTGTGAAAGTTGAAGTTCATATAATGATGAGCATCCAGACATTCTTAAAGCACACCAGACATGTAGATCATCAGATCTGACCTGAATCCATGCAGAGCAGTGCAGAGGTTAGAGAAACAGGTGACTGGCTCAAATCCTGGCTCTACATTCTATCGGCCATATGATCTTGAATAAGTTGTTGAATCAATCTGTGCTTTCTCTGAAAGGCAGTATGGCGTAGCAATAAAGAAAGTCGTTTCTGGAGAATATGATCTTTTGCAAATCCTAATTCTATAATCTCACTTACTAGCTTTGAGATCATGGACAAAGCATTTAATTTTTTTATGCCATAGTTCCCATGTCTTTAAAGAGAGGATAATAATATCATGTACCTCATGGGGTTGTTATATGATTTAAATAATTTAAAATGTTTAAACACTGACTAGCAGTTTTAGCTCTGACAGTAAAGAGCTTGAAGTCACCACTCTCATCCTAACAACAACAACAGAAAAAAAACTGTACAAACTAAAAATACCGATAAATATTCTTGAACCCATTGAGACTGCGAATTAAATACCAGCCCCAAATCTGCAGAAGCAGTTGAATCTGATGTCATAGGGAAGATCTGCTTAAATCTGGGGCAGAAGACACTGTTGCCATTGACTGGAAGAAACACTTAAAGAGTAATTTTGACAAATTGCTGGAAGCTGGGTGTGGACTAGCATGACAGTTATTTAATAGAAATTTTTGGGCTACAGTCTTCAGTGATGCTCCACCCTTTCAAGGATTTTACCTCCAGGAACCAAGAGGTGAATAGCCAAGAACATAGTCTGATGTTTCTAGCAGGGAGAAAGGAAACTAACCCTTTGAAATAAACCCAAAGCATTATTCACGTCAAAGGGGAAAAGACTTACCAGAATCTTATCTAACCTGGGGGAAGGACATTTCCCAAACTCCAGCCCTTCTAACTTCCCTGTCTTACTAAAAATGGTAGAAGGAATATAGAAATACATGTAAAAGTCACAGCTCAGGGACACAGGCCACCTAAAAGACTAAGATTTAATCATAAGATTGTAGAATGCTTCCCTTTCCCCTACATCTTACCGTCTTTTC
>NW_012148953.1:1246008-1258161 GCF_000956105.1 Propithecus coquereli
TATAAATATAAATTACCATGAAATTTAAGAAACAAACCTGAAAATAATGAAGAAGTTTTTGTAGTAAAGACGTAAACTGTCCCAATGTTAATTTGTATATTTTGAGTGTTTACCCATTTATTTTGAAAATACAGTCAAAGTCTTACACGTGCCAGTGTGGCTCTGTTCTTTGTTTCTTCTTCTACAGCTGACCAGTAGTATTCCATAAGTGGAAATGTTAATACGGCGTATATTTTACATTCGGTTTAAAACAGGTAGTTTTATTTTGCTATCGCTAGGTAACATACTACAAAAAAATCCTAATCTTCGAAAAAAAGTCTTGACTGTCTTCTTGCTAAATGATAAGTGAAACCTCCAGGAAAGATAAATTAGAGCCTCTGTTGGTCTTTCATCTCTAGAGATCTCCTGAATAGACAGAAGGTGTTGATAAGTGCGACACTTGCTGCATCTCCAGCCCTCACATCAGAGTCGTGTTATCGGCTGTCGGGCTCTGCTCGCAAGGGACTTTAATCTTCTTTTGAGTCCTCATCAGTTTCTTCCTTTTGTATTTGCTCTTCTGCCTGCCCTATACACCCTTCTTGATAGCATCTTCTATTTCCACTATCTCCATGTGATTTGCTTGCTGTCCGGCAATGCTCAACTCGCCGTGTGTTCTGAGTGATTCCAATTTGCTTTTTATGTTAAATGAAAATGAAAATAGCTGTTTACAAATGAACACCTACTATATCCCAGGGTTTGTGGTTAAACCTACTGGATATTTTGGAAAATATATAAATTCTCCTCCCATTACTGAATATAAAACATAAGGCAGAGCAAATCCTCCCTTTTTCAACTCTAGGGACTTTGCTTGGATGGAGAGCTCAAGTCCTCCAACTCCTTCTTTCCATGTTTACAGTGATGTAGGACAACATCTTATGGAAGAGTTTTTATCACACCTTGGGATTAACTTAAACATAAAGAAATAAAGAATTTCTTGTAAAGATTCTGGTGAATCTTGGTTTAGATGAGGCTGACCATCCACAGAGAGGTGAATGTTTGTATTCTTGTGTAGTATTTTTTATGTTCTGCTTCTTATGTACTGCTTATTGCCTCAGGCATAATGTAAAAGTTAGGCATGAACTCAAAAGAATTTCTCTTTTCACAAAATGTCAAGTGTTATTCCTCTTTGGGTCAAGACAATCTCTGCACATTATGTTGTATATAGAAGAGAATTTTCTTTTTCATTAAGGGGGACTGTACTGTTTCACAAAGTCGACCCCAGTTCATGAGTGAGGTATGCACGTGTGTCTGTGCATGTGGGTTTGCCCCAATAGTTAATCCTTCAAATATCTGGAGAAGCAAGGCAAGGGAATCCCACTCGATATTCTGGTTCCTCCTCAGAGAAGAGGTGCATACTAGCTGCAACTAGTCAGCCATTTTCCTTGTCAACCATACAATCCCTGTATGAGGGTTATCTACCTGATGTTCTTTTGCTTGAATTGTGAGGGCAGTTGTAAGAAATAAGCCATTTTAATCTTTTGCTTTTCCAGTGTGTTAAATCCCTCCAGTTAACCATAGGAGAGAGGAGAGAGCCCAGTGAAGACACACAGTGAGGTTAAAAAAAGAACAGGTCTTACCACTCAATCACTGTTTCATGTGTGCTAGATGTTAAAGACACACTGTTTTATTTCATATTCTGATGTCTAGTCATTTCCCCAGAGCAAATTCAGGTGCCAGGTGGCTGTTGCTAGAAGATAACTTCAATCTCAACCCAGAAATCAGATTCCATTCCCCCAGTCTAGGTTGGTATCTCACATTACTTTTGTCTCCTACTTTCAACTATCTTTCCACCTTGGAAACTACACCCACCCAAGAATGATGAATCTCCTCTCTGAAGGCTACCTTTGTAAACACAGGGGTCAGACAACTTTTGTTAAGATATAAAAACAAAAGTTCTTATTACACGCTTGACCCACGGTAACAGGTGGATAACTGCACACAGTGATGAGTAAGTTCTTAGTTTATTATTAATAGTTCATACAAGAAGTGATTGTTTAGAAAAGCATGAGCATCCCCTACTTTTTCTCTTGTTCCCTCTCTTGTCATGGGCCATGTCTGCTCCCCCTTCACCTTCTGTAATGAGTGGAGGCCTCGTAAGGCCTTCATCAGAAGTGGACGCTAGTGCCATGCTTCTTGTACAGCCTGCACAAACTTGAGCCAAATAAACTTCTTTTCTCCATAAATTTCCTAGCCCCAGGTATTCTTTTATAACAACTCAAGGTCAACCAGAACAGCCTGGGAGAAAAGATTTGTAAAATATATATATTTTAAAGGATTATTATCCAAAATATACAAAGCAATCTTAAAATATAACAGTAAGAAAACATAACCCAGCATAAAAAATGGGCAAAAGTTCTGAAAAGACACTTCATGAAAGAAGATATACAAGTAGCAAATAATCATATGAAAAGATACTCAGTATCAGTTGTCCTTAGTGGAATTGCAAATTAGCCTAACAATGAGATACCACTACACACCTATTAGAATGGCCAATACCCAAAACACTGACAATACCAAATGCTACTTAGAATGGGGAACAAAAGAAACTCTCATTCATACCTGCTGAGAATGCAAAATGGTGTTGTCACTTTGGAAGACTAGTTAGGAGTTTTGTACAAAACTAAACATACCGTTACCATGTAATCTAGTGATTGCACTCCTGAGTATATTCTCAAATGATTTGAAAATGTATATTCACATAAAGATTTGCACACAAATGTTTACAGCAGCTTTATTTATAATTGCCAAAACTTGGAAATAACCAACATATCCTTTAATGGGTGAATGCATAAGCAAACTGTGTTACAACCATGCATGATATATTACTCAGTGATAAGAAGAAATGAACTACAAAGATGTGAAAAGACAAAATGAAACCTTAAACATATGTTGCTAAGTAAAATAAGTCAATCTGAAAAGGCTATATTCTGTATGATTCCAACCACAGGGAGGAAGGAAGAATAGGTGAAGCACAGGGAAAATTTAGGGCAGTGAAACTATTCTGTATGATACTTTAATGGTGAATATATATCATTACACATTTCTTAAAAACCTTTAGAATGTTCAATGTAAAGAGTTAACACTAATGCAAAGTATAGATTTTAGTTAATAATAATGTTATTGATATATTGCCTAATCAATTTTAACAATTATACCATACTAAGGTATAATGTTAATAACAAAGCAAACATTATGTGGGAGAGCAGGGTTAAGAGGGTATATGGAAATTCTGTGAGTTCTCAAGTTTTCTGTGAACATAAAATTGCTGTAAAGAATAAAGTCTATTGATAAAAAAAATGTGAAACATATGGAGTTATCCTTAAATTTATTAAAAAATTTTATAGTTTCCCAACGTTGCTGAGACTAACTGCCAATATATATGATTAAATTTTCTTCTTTTGGGGCATTCCCTAGTGAATTATTTTACCTTATCTAGTATATTTTCATTTTCTCTTTAAACAACCATTTTCTTCCTCAGTATCCATGAATATTAGCAAATATCCTCTATTATTTGAAAAATAAAACTAATAGCAAACCCACGGGCTGGGATCTTTCAGTTTTATCTACTGAACAAGTCCCCTGCCCACCTCCCCAATGTTTTTAGATATATTCCTGCATCATTTGCTGTTTAACTATTTTGTTAAAGGACCAGTGTATAAAATATATTTTGCATTGTGACTTAGTGTACACATGCGATCACATGTGCATATACCCAAGTGAAACACAAACCTGTGAACACAATGTTCAATCCTATCCGGACACTTTCTATTCTATTGTATAATGATCTTGCAGATCTTATTCTATTTCTTATTGTTAAAATGCTGGTCCTAGAAGTTCACTAAATTGATTTCAAAATCTACTGAAAGTTGTGACCAAGTATATGAAAATACTGCATTTACTAGATAAAAACAGTATTTGTCTTGAGAAGTTTACTACCAAAGATACTATAGTTATTCATCAGTATCTGTGGGGGCATTGGTGCCAGGGCCTCCTGAGAATACAAAGTCCCTTATATAAAATGGCATAGTATTTTCATTTAACCTACACACATCCTCCTGTATACTTTAAATTGTCTTTAGATTATTTCTAATACCTCATACAATGTCTATACATCACTTCATTAGTATGACTTCAACCTAGTAATGGGTACATGGCAAATTTATGTTTTAGAACTCTGTGAAATCTTTTTTTTCTGAATAATTTTGATCTGAGGTTGGTTGAATCCACAGATGTGAAATCTATGGATACAGAGGGCTATTTCCATACCATTGAAATCTCTTTTTTAATTAGAGTAAGCTTTCTTTAGAAACTCTTCTCACGATTAAACCTAATAATCTAAAACCTAATGATTTTCTCTCCTTGAACTTTCTACACTTTTGATACTGTTGACTCCATATTCCTTTCTTTTTCTCCCTTTGCTCCAATTATAATTTTTATATTTAATTGTTCTGTTTTTAACTGTATCCAAAACTTTCTGGAAATATATGGTCCCATCCCTTACATGGAAGCATAACAAAATCATATCTTTCACCCCTCTGTTATGGAAATTCTATCCCCTTTTCTTAAAGAGTCCATCTACATTCATAATGCCAAATATCACACTAAAACAATGGCTGGAAAATGTTTGATTCTTGCCCTAATATTTCCTTGGAGTTTCAGCTTCACATTTTACTTACTAAATACTTTCTTGTAAATGCCCTATGTCATTTCAAATTCAGCATGTATTATATTAAGCAAAATAAATTTCTTCCCTCAAAACAAATAGTTTCATCTTACTTTCTCATTTATCTACTATTATAAATCCTAAAGTTAGACATTGCTAAATAAAGTTAAATTTTTCCTCATCCTTTCTCCAACCAGCCAATCAAGACATTGAGTTTACTGTTTTTCAGAATGTCTTTCAATCATTTTTTTCCAATTCCCACTGTTAATATCTTGCTTATTAACTCATTACTCTATGCTTGGATTGCTGAAGTGGTTCCCTAAATAGCCATCTGACTTTCCATTCCTTTTTGTATTTCAGAGAGCACCTAGAACAATCTTTAACGATAGATTAGCCTAACATGCTTCTTAAATTTTATCAATGTCCCATCTCTAATGGTCTCAGAGATGAACTGAATCAAATATTCCCTAAATATTTCAAATGCATTCTTAAAGCTACCATGTAATTTCTGCTATTTTTTTTTTTTTTTTGAAATGCCCACCCTACTCTTGACAAACTCCAAATGTAAATATGATATAAAGTGCTGTTTGGTCGAATTCAAATTCAGAAGATCTATTTTTATTTTCTGATATTTAGATTTTTTTTTTCAACCAACAAGCAGGATTTTTCCCTCTAGTTCAGTTTACCATATTTCATTAGTCCTTTTAGACTTGCACCAATGAAAAAGAAGCCAAACTCTGTAAAATAATTTAAAGAGATTTATTCTGAGCCAAATCTGAGGATCATGACCCAGAGCCATGCCCAAGAAGCCTTGAGCAAGTGGACTCCCTATGGTTGGGTTACAGTTTGGTTTTATACATTTCAGGGAGACAGGGATTACAGATAAAGTCATAAATCAATACATGGAAGGCATACATTAGTTTGGCCTGAAAAGGTGGGCAATCTCAAAGTGAGGGGGTTCACAGGTTATAGGTGGGTTTAAAGACTCTTTGACTTGTGATTGCTTAAAGAAATGAGGCTTTGTCTAAAGGCTTAGAATGTGTTTAGATAGGGAAGTCTGTTGATCAGAAACAAGCTGCCAGACATATATTTGTTGTGTAAACTGAGGACCTGCAGCCTGTTAATGAGTCATGAAGGATGAAGGATGTTTTCAAGAAGGGAGGGGGGCATGATGAGGCATATCTGACCTCCCTCCTGATGGCCGGCAATTCACTTTTAGGGTATCCCCTAGGCCAGGAGGAAGTCCATTCAGTCAGCCAGTCTGGGGATGGGGAGCCTTAAGATTTTACTTTAGTTCACACTTGGTTGCAAACATTTTTATTAACAGGTGTTTTCCTTCTGAATGCACCTTGACACAAGTTTAAGGTGAATTCTTCCTTTACACTTAGACTTCTGTACTCTTATTTTGTAACTTTATTTAATCTGAAATTACTGATGAGGGAGTTTATTTTAATCTTTTTCATGTTGGACAGGTGATTTGAGGAACATCAGTAGGTTACCAAACATTTAAAATAAATACATAACAGAATTTTCAAAATCACAATTGTATTTTTCATTAAGTTGGTAGTAAAATTGACTCGAGCAGTGGCATTCCTATAGGCCCAGCTAGTCCAGAGGCTGAGGTGGAAGGATCCCTTTAACTCAGGAGTTCAAGTCCAGCCTGGGCAACACAGTGAGATCTCTCACTTAAAAAAAAAATAAAATAAAAATTGTGCAGCTAAGCAATGTGTATATAAGTAAAGAAAATTCTATTCTGTGGACTTAGTATAGAAATTGCTATGAACATTTTATCCACTTTGGCAGTTTCTTTTTGAAATGATGAGGAACTTCTTTTAGAAGTTAACCTTTAAGAAACTGATCTGCATTCTGTTTGAAGAATTTTTTGATTGTAGCTAACAGAAGATGTATTGTAGCTTACCATAAATGGCATTACTTCATAAGACAACTTTATAGCTGCCTGTAAATGTCATTTCTGAAAAATAAAAATTGGCCTTCCCAAATATTTAAGAAATAATACATCTTTTAACCAGTGAAATTCATTTTATCTTTATGTTTTTGTAGTACCAAATGAGGGGAAAGTCAAATACATTTATCTTAATAAAATTTAAATGAGGAAATGATTTTGTAAATCTATAATTGCTTGAGCAATGCATGGATTATTATCATTAAATACTATTTTACAGGGGATCGAATTCATCTAAGTAAAATATAACCTTTATACTTTCTCACCTACATTCTAACAGGAGCTGAATTTTCAATGATTGGCATAGTCCAGGGATGGCAAGGAACAAACAAACGGTGTAGATGAACTAACTACACAGGAGAGAGGTGGACCAGGTAAGTTTCTTACAGAGAGGAATAAGTAGAAGCAGACAGACAGCATCAGGGAGCTCCAGGGTGGGAAACAAGTAGAGCTTTTATTTAAGTGGGTATAGCATAGAGATGGAGGAATGATAGCAGACAGTGTTCCCTTAATAAAGCCTGTCAGAAAGGCAAAAGAGATCCAGGCACTAGAATTTTCATGTAAGAGTGACAGCATGACTGAGCCCTGAAAAGGAAACTCGGTAGGAAGAAAGGATCCAGGACAAAGCATGAGGACAAAGTATTTACTTAGTGCCTGTTGTGTGCTAAACATTGGCCTAAGGATTTTGCAAAAGTTTTTTTCAGTTATTTGGTCAACAATGCAAGGATTTATTTATCCGTATTCTTATTTTTAAAAACACTTTTTAATTAAAAAGCTCACACAGAATGTGGATATTCCCCTTGTTTTTGTTGTTGCTTGTTTATTTTTCTTCAGTTTCTTCACAGCTAGTAGGTGAAATTCGAAGGTGCTATTGTGGTCCCTGCCACCCAAACCTTCCCTAGTGGCAAGACTGCGCTGCGGGGTCTCTGGGTGTCTCTCAGTAGAGCTCTCCCCTTCCATTTTTCTCACCATGGAGGTAACTAACAGAATGGTGGTGGAGCACAAGTCACTTTGCACTAGTATGATATTTCTGCTCTAACTTGTGTGCTTCACTCTTGGCTACCAGCTGAGACTCTGTTGCCAGGGAAGCTGCCCGTAACAGACGCCAGTCCATCCCCACCACTAAGCACTGGGCTTCCCTGCTTTCTGCTTTTGGAAGACAGTACCCCAAACTGAAGACCTCAGAAGCAAAAGTTCTTCTCTGATCCTTTCCTGTCTTCCTGCCTCTCAGTCCCATTCTCCTGAGGCTAGCCATAGAAACTAGAATCCCTCTTCCCCAAAGTCGTAAAAGCCAGAAGCCCTTTCCAAAAAACCAGCCATAAAACCTAAAATTATTCTGTGTAAAAACTGACCATAAAGTAATTATCTGACCTACCTTGTTTGACTGCACATCATAAGACCCCATTCCAGAGAGGGCCCTGCCCTATACCCAAAAGGAAAGAGTGTTTGCTCAGAGAGGCCAAGAAGAATCCAGGCAGACAGGCTTTGCTGGGTTTCCCCACTCAGTCTATTAGCATTAGATAATACCCTTTTTCTGTGCAATCATATTTCTACACGGCTGTGCATATTTTGTTGAGCTTCAGCATAAAAATGGATAATTTTCCCTGTATCTTTGGATCTTAGTTCTGAAGGCTCCCACGTATATATGTTAAATAAACATGTATATCTTTTGTCCTATTAGTTAATCTGCATTATGTCAGTGATTTTTCATTGACACTTTAGGGGCCCAAGGGCCTTTGCTCCCTACAAATATATCATGGTTCTGTTCAATCCAGGAACAAAACTAGATTAGAAATTATCAACTTTGGCATCGACTACCAACACACTGCCAGCAACAAGAAGTAACAGAGGGCATAATCAGCTATCAGCACAAGAGAACTTAATCTCCCTAAATTTAGACTCTCTACCCCCATATATCCAGATATTATCTTTGAGAAAAATTGAGGGAGTAGGAGAAAATAATAACAAAGATTTTGTTTTTCACCTAATAACATTTTCTAACTTTAAACATACAGAACAAAAAAATTATATTTCTGCTTCCCAGAAAGTAAGATCTCATTGCTACTGTCCAGCCAGGTCCACTGCCCACCACCCAGTGAAGGCCAATATACTGAGACAGCAGGTGTTGCAGTGGAGAAAGAGTTACATTTCACAAGGCACCAGGTGAGATGGGAGTAATTTCACAAATCCATTCCCCAAGAATTTGAGAGAAAGATTTTTTTAAAGATAGTTTAATTGGCAATGGGCTAGGCAATTGGGTCTGTTTATTGGCAGAGGATGAAGTTATAGAGATTATCTTCTCAGTTGGGAGATTTCCTGGATAGGGGGTCCTGAGGCTGTTGGACCCATTCCCCTACCTATTCTTAGGTCCAGTTGGCATTAGTGGGTCCCCCTGGAATACAGAATTTGAAAAATACTTCAAAGACCAGTCTTAGGCTCTATGATAGCATTATTATCTATAGAAGCACAAATCTTTGGGCTTTACAATAGCAATGTTATCTATAGAAGTAGTGGAAGAAGTCACAAACCTTGCACCTATCAGAGAGGATAGCACCATTAAGCAGTAACCAGTTATAGCACTAAGGGGCACCATTAAGTAGTAACCAGTTATAGCACTAAGGGAGTTAGGGAACAATGGCTGGTTAACTTCTGATTATATTTATACTTTTATAAAAATCATACTTTGATTACTATTTCTGTCAGGTTTCAGTCTGAAATGTTGGTTCTTAGCACGCTCATGGCCAAAGAATGACCAGACTCACCAAAGTAAGGCAAGCATGAAAATGATGTTTATTGTGGAGAGACAAATAGGATTATAGAGCAAGAGCAAGATACAGGTTTACAGGGTGAGATACATATGCCACGGATGATGACTGGACCCATTGTGGCAGCAAAGGGAGAGCAAAAGGAAAGGCAAAACGTTTGGTTATGGTCTCAGTCTTGTTTTATAGAGCCCAGATTGGGACCTCCCTGTGGCTCAGACGTCACCATGGAGCCACTTTGATCGGACAGTTGGGAGTTGTATGACCTGACCCTTACTATGCATGCAGGGTGTTACAGGTTACTTACAGACTCTATGGTACCTATGGTGCTTGGCCCGTGGGCTAGAGAGTCCTCTACATTCCTTTGCAGCTGGCATGCCAAGTTCTGATTGGCAGATTCATGGGTTATTCCTTCCTCCCCCAGGTATGGAGAATTAGGGTGAGGCAGGACCAAGATGGTGGCAACAGCACTCACTTTCATCCCCAAGAGACCCAGAATCCCTCGCTATCTACCTAACAGTTTACTTTCCAATGTGACCTAGATGTTTTGCGTCATATATTTGTTTAAGGGGAATATTTAGTTTTAAGTTTAAAATATATATTTTACTATGTTTTCTCAAATTTCTCAAATTATCAATAAGTGAAACTGTACTATTTTAGTTTCCCACATTAGCTGTAAAAATAGCTTAATTTCAAATCCCTTTGGTTGTATATTAGTCATTTTCAAAATATTGCTTATTTGTGATTATATGGCTGTTTTGAATTTTTATTTATTAATAGCAACAAAAGTAATCTTTAAAATATAGTAAGTACTTTATATAATAAACATTGGATCAGCAGGTAAATACTAATCTAGTAACACATTTACTTTTGTACTTTTACGTTACTGTTGCGGTGAAGAGAAAACTTCCCCTTAGCCATCGGAAGAAGGTTCACTCAAAAATCAACTTATAATAAAGCAGATTAATAAAACTATCAAATCTATTTTAATGTGTATACATGGGAACCCTCAGAAAATGAAGGTTCAACTCTCCAGCAGGGTTCAGAAGCTTGTGTATGCCTTTCTGATAAAATGCATTATGGGAAGGGAGGAAAGAGGAATTCTGTTCAAGGGCAATAAAGGATTACTAGGGAGGATGAATGGATGGGGAAAAAAGATTCACTGGTAAATAGTTCCCATCGGAATTCAAATGAGTCTGAGAGAGGAGACACTATCTTCTTAAAGATTCTTTTCAACTGATGTCACCTTCCTGGTCTTATAGGGAAGAGAAGAAAAGAACAATTGTTTTACAAGGTTGGTCTGGATCTCAGACAGGTAAAGAACTTTAAGAATTTTGGGGACACTCAACGGCAGCAGTGTAGGGGGTAAAGGTCAGAGAGACCTTGAGGCTCCTTCAGTCAGTCCAGTAAGTCAAAATGCCATATTTTGGGGTAAAAATATTTCTAATTTCCTTACTTTCCAATTTTTATTTACCTTATATTTTAATTATTCTTTAATATTGTATTTATTTTTATAATTGATTATATATTAAAGGATTTTTAAATGCTTTTATTTTAATTTTATTTTTTGTTTTTATTTTTTACTTTCAATAGATTTAGGGGGTACTAGTGATTTTTTGATACATGAATTGAGTTGTATAATGGTAAAGTCAGGGCTTTTAGTATACCTGTCGCCTGAATAGTATGCGTTGTACCTGATAGGTAAATTTTGACCCTTCAGCCCCTCCCACCCTCCTACTTTCTGAATATGCAAAGTCCATTATATCACTCTGTATGACCATGTGTACCCATCATTTAACTCTTACATTCCCATCAACAGGGCGTGAGCATTCCTTTTTCACTGCATCCCTGCCAACATGTATTGTTTTTTGACTTTTTAACAATGGCCCTTCTGACAGGGGTAAGGTGGTATCTCATTGTGGTTTTAATTTGCATTTCCCTGATGATTAGTGATGTTGAGCATTTTTTTATATATTTATTGGCCATTTATCTATCTTCCTTTGAAAAATGTCTGTTCATGTCTTTTGCCCACTTTTTAATGGGGTTGTTTTTTTCTTGCTATTGTGTTTGAGTTCCCTGTAGATTCTGGATATTAATCCTTTATTGGAAGTATAGTTTGCAAATATTTTCTTTCATTCTATAGGCTATTTATTCTGCTGGTTATTTCTTTTGCTATGCAGAAACATTTTAGTTTAATTAAGTCCCACTTATTTATTTATTTTTTTGTTGTTGTATTTGCTTTTGGGGCCTTAGTAATAAATTCTTTGCCTAGGACAATGTCCAGAAAAACTTTTCCTACCTTTTTTTCTAGAATTTTTATGGTGTCAGGTTTTACATTTAAGTCTTTGATCCATCTTGAGTTAATTCTGGTATATGGTGACAGATAGGGATCCAGTTTCATTCTTCTTTATGTGGCTCTCCAATTTTCCGGGCATCATTTGTTGAATATGGGGTCCTTTCCCCAGTGTATGTTTTTGTCTGCTTTGTTGAAGATTAGTTGGTTGCAGCTGTACGGTTTGATTTCTGGGTTCTCTACTCTGTTCCATTGATCTATGTGTCTATTTCTGTACTAGTACCATGTGGTTAAAAGCTTTAATACTCAACATTAAATAACTTTAAATTTCTAAATACTTTGAAAATTTATTAAATAATGTCAAATAATTCTTTCACACAGTCTTTTTAGATAACATTTTTGAATTTCTTATACATACTATAAACATACTATA
>NW_012148953.1:1258211-1258586 GCF_000956105.1 Propithecus coquereli
AAAAAATAATTTTTCACAAAAGGTAAATCACGACTGTTATGTAAATATAAGATGAACACATGCCAATTATTTTTTCTTGACTCATTAATCACTGATGGAAACACTAAAATGTCACAACCAATTCAAAATAAAAATTAAAGGAATTACATACATATTGATCAATAAAAATTGTAAAATGTATTTATAAATTCCTGCATAACAAGTCAATACACTAGAAATAATCAGTTGCATTCATCATGACACACTTACTTAATATAGACTTATTTGCATTTCCATAATAAAATAAGGCTGCTATAACCTTGAAAGGTATACTAGACAGGAAACTCAATAATCTTTTCAATTTTAAGGTCTTCCTCAAAATTTTCCCAACACTTA
>NW_012148953.1:1258747-1260043 GCF_000956105.1 Propithecus coquereli
CCAGGTGTCCAGGGTTACTTCAATATTACCTGTCTTTTTCATGCACAGTTCAATTAAAAGGAGGTGACAAAGTTAGGTCTCAATATGACATCCTAATCTGTGTGCCCCAATATCTATGTGCAGACCTTTTTTTGCTGAAATCATTTGTAACATCTGGTACAGTAACCATGCCTTCATTTGGAAACCATCTTCTTCCTTGTCTAGTAGCTTCCCACTCCTTCCTTCTTCCTTCCTTCCTTCCTTCCTCCTTTCCTTTCTTTTCCTTCCTTTCTTTCCTTCCTTCCTTTTCTTTTTTCTTTTCTTTTCTTTCTCTCTCTCTTTCTTTCTTCTTTCCCTTTTCCTCTTCTTTCCCTGTTCCTTCATGAACTTTTCTCTCATTATCCCTTAACATAACGGGTCATCATATAGTCACCATATTTTTAGTCACTCTCACTAATTATTTCATTCATTTAGCTACAATTAATAACAATATGCCATTGATCTTTTTAACTATATCTCAGGCCAATAACATCTTAGGAGCTCCAGAATCATATATGAATTTGAATAATAGGATATCCTTATTTGGATATTGAACATGTCAAATTAGGGCTTATTATTTTTTCTTATCCCTCCTATATACTTGTTTCTTTTGTTTGTTTGTTGTTTTTTAGACACAGGGCTCACTACATTGCTATGTTGTCCTGGCTGGCCTCAAACTCCTGTGTTCTTCAAGCAATCCTCCCACTTCAGCCTCCCAAGGAATTGGGACTACCCGTGCATGCCACCACACCCAGCTCCAATATACTTTTATCCCCTTCATTTTCTAACATAGTCAATGTGGTTACTATCCATTCAGTATATCAAACCTGTAATTTGCAATTTATTTTTAAATATCTCTATCAAAATTCTCACAATTTTATACCAAATTTCTTAATACTACTTTTTAGATATCTCTCAAATATACCTCCTCTTCTTTATCCACACTGGGTCATATTTTAGTTCAGACTGTCGATATTTACTTCTTCTGTCACTACCACTGCTTCCCAGATGACTTTTCAACCTTTAGTCTGGCAGTCCTACAATCCAATTTATTTTTGCCTTGCTTGTCGGAATAGTCTCTTTAAAACAAATTATTTACAAGACTCTAAAGTCATTCTGGAGTTTTCTAATGGCTTCAAGAAAAAATCTAGCTCACTGACATGACAAATAAGGATGTAACTTCCTTTTCAGTGCCAGCTCAAGCACCCTTTATATGAATGCTTATGCAATCATGTTTCTCTGCTTTTGTCTCTGGCCAGATATGCTTATAATCCTTTC
>NW_012148953.1:1261013-1262393 GCF_000956105.1 Propithecus coquereli
ATGATCCATGAAATTCTTTCTCTTAAAATACAAATATGACCCACTACCAGAAACTTCTTCCTATGCATTTGCAATTTAACCATACTTCTTAGAAATCCTGTTATAATCTTGTAGACATTTAATAATTTTCTACCTTTCTCAGCTGACGGCAAGATATTCTATCCTAAGAATAAACAAAGAATGAACTAAGAGTAAAGCTGTACATTTAAATAATCAGAAATTACTTCTGAATTTTTTTTTGTTATTTCATATAAATTATCACTATGTAATAAGTCAATAACCACCAAACAAACTTCTAACTACTCCATCAGTTTCCAGAAAGCCTGATATTTTAACCAAGTCCAGGTTTGTACCACTTGCGACAGGACTGACAAAAAGTTGAGATACAAGCTGTTGAGACAAAGAAAGTGACTTTTATTCAGAGATCCAGCGAACTGAGAAGACGGTGAACTAATGACCTATAGAACCATCTTAAGTTAGTAAGAACATTAGGCTCCTTTTTATGTTAAGGGAAGGGGAAGACCAGGGGAAGTTTTAAGAGATAATTGAGAATCACAGAAGTCTGGCCTTCAGCGAGGGTCTGAGGAGGTTGTAAAATTTCTTTGCTTTTGGTCAGTTAACTTTGGATGAGTAGGTCAGGTCATGATGTTCCTATAAATCTTTACTTGTTACTTGTGTTCATACTCCCCTTATCATCCCACAGGTTAGTTTTGGGAAAGGGGTAGTTATCATGTTTTTTCTAGAGTTGAACTAAAAACTAAATTCTTTCTATAATTAGGTGGCCTACATGCAGAGCTAAGCAGAAGCTTTTAAGCTAAAGAATAATACTGCAGAGGGTTAAAAGCAAAATGGAGCTGGTCATGCAGAGCCTCCCTTCCACTGTTACAATATTAAGAAAAGGCGTAAAGACTATTCTAGTTATCATACTAGAAAGCTCTATGCTCTGATTAGTTTAATAGTCAGTTTTTCTCTGAGTTTAGCTAATGAAAATCTGTCTTTCAGAGTCTGATCTACTCCAGGAGAACTAATATAACTGAAATCATAGATAGACTTAAACTATGGGGAACAAAATATTCTGATCTAATTACGGGATGGAAGGTGATACAAATTTATCTTACTTTGTGCTAAACCAGTGTGGGAGATTAAAATATGCCACCCAAAGTGTGCTTATTAGTACATTTTGAGATGACTATTTAGAGGGGATGCAGACACAGTAATAGCTTGAAAGGCTGCCTTTGTGTGGGAGAGTTGGATCTATAGAGGAAATCTACATTAGTGAAGAAAACATCAAATGCATTTTATTAATCCACTCATGTATTGATGGACACTTGGGTTGTTTCCACATCTTTGCAATTGTGAATTGTGCTGCTATAAACATTC
>NW_012148953.1:1274972-1275578 GCF_000956105.1 Propithecus coquereli
GTAAGAATAGTACAAACCCTATTTGTATATGAAACAAATTCTGAGAAAATATCCTAATAGGAAATGAATTAAAATGATGAAACTCTTCCATGCATGCCATGTGAAAAATCTGTAACAATCAGTTCTACAACATGCAAACCTACAACATGCATCCAAGATTCAGCAATTTACTATTTCCCTATGGCAATAAAATTTTAAGTGTTGAATATACTATTCAGATTACCTGAGACGAAAAACAATGTGCAATTACTGTTATTTTAATGTTTACTTTGTGTTCATCAGAAAAGGAAAATTGATAGACTCTGACAATGGATGGTTTTGTATTTCCCAGTGTTGAACATTTTGTATTGGAAGGAGAAATCATTTCCAATGGAGATACAGGTGTAACATAGGTATAAGAGATTCCTTTCCTTTGTCACCCTTTTGCTGCTCAGCACTAGCTCTCAAGTATAATATATCTTTATCTTAATCTATCCATTCTGGTCACAAGCATTTTCCCTTATTCACAGCCATTACATGTGGTAGGAGTATTATGTACTCTCTGCCACAATAACGCGTTTATCTGTTTTGTGTGACTAAGAGTCATTAGGGTGCAAGAGTTCTATT
>NW_012148953.1:1275628-1277620 GCF_000956105.1 Propithecus coquereli
TATAGATAGATAAAAGGAAAGCCCACAGACAGGGCTGCCTATATCTTATATCAAATGTATTTAATAGAAGTGTCCCTTAGTTTGGGAAGAGACAGCTCCGAACCAGTGATAATGGCCTGATGAACAAACATGGCATCTATTTAATTCCTAGATTGGGTGACTTGTGCAAAATACAATCATATAACCCACATGCAGATAAACTGCCCTTAATGTTACCTAAAGTTTGTATTTGTCCCCGCAGCTGAATGAAGAACAAGGATAAGTGGTTTGAGAATAAGGAAAGAGAAGTTTATTAATTTGCCAGCAAATGATGGGGACAGGAGACTCTTGTCTTAAAGAACCACCGTCCTAACTATAAGCAAAAGTACAGAGCTTTAAAAGGGGGGGTTTCAGCTTTAGATGATTGCTGATTAATTATAGTTGATGGTCCTGATCAACCCTGTCTCTGGTGAAGACAATCTTGTGACCTCTGCCCTCAATTCCATTGAGCTGTTCCTCAGGTGTGTTTGTTCAGCATGTTGTTGATCTGGAAAGTTTGTAAGGAGAAACATATCTAGCAGTATTCCATAGAGTAGAAAGAGGAGAGGAGTATATCATCCCCCGTTCTCTCTGATCGCTCTTTTGCATTAGTCGAAGTTACAACGTGGGGAACTAGCAATCCAGACAGCATAATTTTTCCCTTCAGAAGCTGATCGAAACCCAAGTTGCATATCCTATAGTAGGGCATTTCATTTACATCTAGAGGTAGATGAGTAATTCATTTTATGTAGGCAGTAAGAAAGATAAAGGAAGTAGGTGGTAAAGGGAATCTGAGAATGTACACAATGTATGTATCCAATAAAAATTATTCTTGGTGTTTCTAATGCCTAAAGGCTACAATAGGTCTTAGTTGTTAATATTCTTATATCTCACAATAGATTTCAGGCTCCTTGAAAAGCTATACTGCTCCTATTATTGCCTCATTCATGATTAGCATAGTGCCTCTAAAATATACTAGGCATAGAATAAATAATTATTGAATTAATGGTTAGTAAGTGAGTTAGAAACCAAAAAGAGATAGTAAATCTCACAAAGAAAGAAGTTTAAGTAGCAATAGAATCTAGCTAATGCATTTCAAAACAGAAGAGGGGTGAATATTAATTCCTCATGACTTAGACCAGAGATTTGGTGTCAGTTTTTCTCTACTCTAAAGAATTTTCTACTTTTCAGAATATTTTTCCTTTTTCAATTTTATTCAGGATCACAATGGAAATAAGAGAATAATATAATCAAGAGCCTATTTAACACTAGTGAAATTTGGGTAGGGTTCTAGGGTGCCCTTAGAAGCAAGGGAAGATTCATATTCTATTCAGGATCTTAGTGAGTGAGGCTAATCTCAGTGTCCTCTAATTAGAATTATATAAATCATCAACTTAAGAAAAACCAATCAACCAACAAAAATTCTGTATCTACTACATAAAAACAATACAGTAGATTCATGGATGAACAACAACAAAAATTAGCAATGCAGTATCCCTATGTTCCTTAATAATTCTCTCTTCTATTTGTGACTTATCAATTCAAATTTCAGGAGTCTAAGAGCCAGTGTCTTAGTTCATTTGTGCTTTTATGACAAATTACCCACAGCTAAGTAATCTATAAAGAACAGAAATTTATTTTCTTGCAGTTCTGGAGGCTGAGAAGTTCAAGATCAAGGGAAGTTTGGTTGTCTGGTAAGGGCTACATCCTCTGGAGAGGAAGAATGCTGTGTTCTCACCTGGAAGAAGACAGAAGGCAAGCTAGCTGAAGCCAAGAAGCCTCTTTTATAAAAACCTTAATCCCATTCATGAAGAAGAAGCCCTCATGGCCTGAACACCTCTTAAAGACCCCAACTCTTAATAATATCACATTGGCAACACCTAAATTTTGGAGAGGACACATTCAAACCATTGAAGCTGTGAGGATGGACTTATTTCAGTGCATGGGTTGGGGAACAAGGACTGACTAGGAGCA
>NW_012148953.1:1278970-1283034 GCF_000956105.1 Propithecus coquereli
AAATGAAGGTCACCAATTACTGGGACATAGTCTGTCATTTTGTCTGCCTGCTTGTCTGTCTATAAATCTGATACAAACATTTGTATTTTGTTTCACATTCTTGTTTGGGTTCAGAAATCTCATTCGTAAGATAATCTCTTAAATGCATTTGAAGAAATGAGACTTTTATACATTCAGAAACTGTTCTGATACATTTAGAAAGGTCACAAAGAGAAGTTAAAAGATAATTTTCAGAAAAAGGTAAAATCATGACTTGCATACAGTATAATGAACACATATTCAATAATTTATTTTACTCATATAATATAAGCAAGCTAGGCAGATGTTATATCAGTTCAAAGAAAAGTCAAAACAGCACAAAGTTACAGGAAGTGAAGGACTGTTGAGATGAATTGCAAATGGGGTAAAAACTGATTTTTCCATGGTGGGGAGAAAGTCAATTATAATCACTACCAGACAAGACAGCATTTACATATCTATCAGAAAGAAAATTATTTAAGTAACTGAAGTAGAGGTTAAAGGATTTATTCAGGTGAAGTGAATGCATCCTGTAATACCTGAAGACCCAGAGTGGATCCACTGAACGGTCAAGGTTTTTAAACCTCAGGGAAAGTTACATGCTTGTCTTCATGATTTCTGCTTAAGCAGCAGTTTCTGCTTTAGCTGAAACCGGCAGTTGAAAGTTGGTCCTATTTTTGCGCCTTTTGCTTGGGATCATTGGTGTAATGGTACAATACTGAAAACTATCACAACAGTATTTTCTGGAAACTATTTTTGCCAGCTTGAAAGGATTATTGGCTAGTAAAAGCTCACAGGGTGAGGGAGGTAGATAGCAAAAAAAAAAAAGAAAAGAAGAAAAAAGAAAATGTGACAATGGTAGAAGGCAAGTGGAAAACTGGGAAACTATTAGCATGTCTATTATGCCTACTTTAGTCCTTTTACAAACCTGTATTTGTTCAAATAAGGTTGATATTATTATCCTCTTTTACACAGAAAATAAAAAGAAATTGACTAGTAATGTCTTGAATGTAGTCTGGCTTCAGAGATAGACACTATGCTGTATTGTTCCCAAAGAAGAATGCATAGAAAGAAAATAAATCTGAACAGAATTTGCCGCCTTCATAGCCACCACCCTAATAAGGACCATTATAACTATGACAGTTTGACAACAGGAAATATAAAGCAACTCAGTGACTTCTACTTCTCAGGAAATACCTGGCCACAGAAAAGTCTCCAACCCTTAACATTGAACAATCCTTCCTTTTTTGAAATATCCCAAACAGTTCATTTGCACCTTTGTGGCCATCCCAAACTCCCAAATGTAACTGAAGAAAGTTGCTTCTGTCAAGCAAATATAATCAAAAGGGTCAGAATCTAGTTTAAAGAGAGTTTATTCAAGCACAAAGGTTGAGGACCGGCTGCCTGGGAAACCACAGATTCCAAAGAATGGAAGTTAGTGTTCCAGAGCATAAAAGTTTGGGATAGTTTATGGAGACAAAAGTTCAGGGAAGTTGAACAGAATTTCAACATCTTTCTATGTATCTGTGTAAAGCTTACTGCATCATTACAACGGTCTGATTAGTCAGGGTTTTTGTAGTTGTTGTTGTTGTTGTTTGTTTATATTCCCTTCAGGAAAGGTATATTTAACATACCATGCTGAAGTTGTGACTGTCAAGGGGTCTCTGTTCAGAGCACCATCTGGTCTGATATAGGTACAGGAAAATAAAGAAAGCAGACTGGGTGGATTGTTGTTTTAGTTGCAATTTATGAAAGTCCCCCAAAGAGTTCCTCTAATTTGCTATAGCTATCCAATCTTTAGCTTTACTTTCTGATACTAACATGTGGACTAGTTCATACAAATAAGAAAAACCAGGGTCATAAGCTTGACTATTTAGTTCAAATTCCCTGTCAAAACCAATAAGGTCCTGGTGGGCATCAGAAATTTCTTAATTATGCCTTTAAGTTCTACCTTTGATCATGGTTGATAAACTAAGGCAGATTTTCCTCTACCAGACACTGTTCACAAAATGTAGCTAAAGAAGTAAGAGTGGGAGGAAGGGGAGGAGGAGGAAGAAAAGGCAAGTCTGGGCAAGGCAGGTCAGATAACGAGGAATAAAAAGAAGGGAAAGCAGGAGGAGGAGAAGCAGCTTCAGAGTTTTCCTTAATTCAGAAACACTTTTAGAGAGCCTTTTGTTTTACTCCTGTAGGAGAACTTTGCCAGAGTCTCTTTCAGATGTGTCCATTGGACGTAATTCCCCCAATTAGTTTATTTAACTTTAGCGCCAGCTTTTTCTAATTGTACATGTAAATAAATTAATTTAGTTATTTCAAAGGCACCTCATGTTGGCCATTGTGGTTTGGGGTCTTCACAGATAAATAAGTAAGACCATTTTTCTAGCTATTGACAGCAGGTGGTACCAGAAGTACTGTGCATCAATCCAGCTGAAGTTTCTAAAGGTGGTTCTCCTCTCAAGGAGGATGACTGGGTCTTAAATGAACAATTGCTCATAAGTCAGGTTTTCTTTTTAAGTGATGGAAAACCAAAGGGGAAAGATGTTTTGTATCTGGTGTGCTCCTTAACGGGAGTTACTCCTCCAGTTGTCACCCATGAATCACTTCTGCCCTTTTAAGTGTCTTGGTGAAACCTAGTATTTGTGGGTGCTCAAGGCACTAAAGATTAGCCCTTTATATGTGTCCACCAGGTTAAGGAAGATTCCCTGTTTGTTCTTCTTTGGGGATTTCCTATGGGACCATTTCATATCATGAGCAATGAGCTCAAACACTCTCCCTTGAGACCTTAGTCACTTGAGGTGCCTTTTGTCTGGGAGGAGCAGTGTTCCCTATCTTGAGACTTAATCTTAATCCTCACAGAAAGCTTCTCACTGGTTTTAGTCATTCAAAAAGTAACTTTAGATATGCCACGTAAACTAAGCTTCAGACTGTAGATCATTTTTTAAAACCGCAAATTTCACTTATGCCATGAAACATTCACTTTCTCTTCTTAGAGAAACTATTTCTTTCCCTGACCAAAATTTGAACAAGAGTAAAGGCTGTACAAACTCTAACAAGTTGTTCAACAAACAACCCTTAACCTCAGAGAAAGGTAAAAATTGCAAATCCGCAAGCAGCAGAATCTCTACAGAACAAAAATGAAACTTCTACCTTGAACGTGGATATTCAATTTTAGCCTCCTTGAGCATAGAATCAGGCTGCTTAAATAAAACCTGAATCTCAAACCAAAAATTAGGGAGACTTGAAACCAAGAGGAGCCTCAACAGCAGCCCCTGCCAGCTCCTTGTGGAGAGGTCGGGTGAACAAAAAGCCGTTCCTGCTGCTATGGATGCCCTGGTTATCGATGCAGCACCAGGGATCACGGGAGACTCACTTCAGGTCCCATCTGGGTCACCAAAATGTCAACCTAAAATAATCAAAAAGGTCAGAATCTAGTTAAAGACCTACTTAATGATTATTGGACTTCCTGGTGAGGCAATTACATTACAGTAGAAGGGGATAAAGTAGAAACATTATTCCAGCACACATCTCATAAAATACATTTTCATTTGTTTTTTTACAATAAACCAGGTAGAAAATAGCCATTCCATGAAGATTCCAAGAAAAGAGGCCTTCTTCATGAAACAGTTTCATATCAGCTAGACCCACAAAAAGTATCTGCATGATCTGTCAGAGTGAAACTAAGTCTGAGACAAAATTAACAAAGGCTGTAAGGGAACACATACACCAACATTTCTCAGCAGGGAAAGGAGAATGCATTTCATGGAGTGAAAGATAGAAGCCTGAGACAGTCTTTGATTGACAAACATTCTATTTAAGTGGGAGTTTTGGAAGCGGAGATGTAAAAATAAATAATATTTAAAAGCTGTTGAAACTCCCACAATGCTTTAAACCTCAGCAGAGATGTGACTGTGATCTGAGTAGCATGTTTGTGATTCTCCTATTTACACTATAACTTATCTCTGGACCTCAAGGAGAAAAAATTCTAATCTCTTTAGTATATTTCTATAGGGAACAAACAGAAAACTACTTAAAATAAAACTTTTTGGAGT
>NW_012148953.1:1285159-1290464 GCF_000956105.1 Propithecus coquereli
TCTTTAGTGAAGGAAACTAAAATATTTCATCCCAAACTATACTTCTTTGACATAATTTGAGATCACAGTTCAGAGGGCCTGCAAACAGACGTAGCCCTGATAAGTTGTCTTTTGGGGGAGAGATTCACATCTCTAGAGAAAATCTGCATTGATGCAGCCAATCTTTCTCCAAAGCCTTCCTTTGTCCAGATCTAGGAAAGATTATCTGAGAATCTGACACCTTTAAAAGTCTGAAAGAAAAATTTACCATCTATTCTCTTTGAGGGCTGCTACTTCTGAGGTTTCATCCATGTAACAAGACCACTTTGCCAGCCAGGCCTCCTCTTCTCTTTCTCCCATAACTTATCTTGCCACTGTTACCTGATTTACCACCATAACCTATTTTCACCTGTTCTCCTGAGCCTCTAATTCTTCTGTAACCTCAAGATAGTAAATATGTTTCTGTACGCCACTGGGGAGTTGGGATAATCACCTTGTGGTTCGCCCCCATGCACATGAATCGATTTTTATGCCTTTTCTCCTGTTAAACTGCCTTTGTCAGTTGATTTTGCAGCAAACCTTCAGAGAATGAAGGGGAAGTTTTCACTTGGCCCCTACACTACAAATATTTGTTTAGGAAATATATCAAAATATATCACTTACAAAAAGCTTCTAAAAAGAGGTTCAGCTGATTCCATGTCACTCATTTGTATACACTTAACAACTATATTTCACTTATATACAATAGACAAAACACTATCATCACTTATTTTCAACATTATAATCAAGATTCTAACCTGTGAAATAAGGTAAGAAGAAGAAATATAGAATTCTCAGATTGTAAAGCAATAAATAAAATGGTTTGCATTTTCAGACAACCTGATTATCTATGCAGAAAGTCCAATGGAATCTACAAAATATTTAATAGAAATATAAGCAAGTTTAGAAAGTGTTTAGGATTCGAAACAAATATACCAAAATCAATTGTATTTGCACATGTTAGAAAGAACAATTTCAAAGTAAAATCAAGTAAAACGATACATTTACAAAAGCATCAATAAATATGAAAGTCCTATGGATAAATCTAACCAAGATGTTCAATATTTTAACACCATACACTATGAAATATTGCTTAAAGAAATTAAAAAATACTTAAAGCAATGGGAGATATACCTTGTTCATTGTCATTTTAAGATAGAAAGTGAATTAGGAAACTGAGAGGCTGTTAGAAAGAAGATACATGTTAATATCCTCCAAGAAAGGACTACCGAAGGGTTACAGTGTTAAATAGCAAACATAGAGGGGCTCATTTATGACAGAGCAGGTACTTTATCATTATAACTGTCATTTAATTGGAAAAATGCTTACTAAGGTAGGAGTCACCATGAGTAATTGAGATCTTAACCTTTCTAGAGGAAGGGGGGTTGTACCCACAAACTTTCAAAGATCCACTTTGGTTCCTTGCTTCTAAACTTTTTAAAGATAATGTGCCATTTTTCTAATTGCACATAAGAGTTACTCTGAAACTTTGAATTTTATACTTTTTTCCTCTAATTTTTAAAATTAAGATAGTTTTTCTAGGTTATCTAATGGATTAATTTGATATGAGTAGAACATTTACATCGTAAGTTTGGGAGGAGTCCTACTGGTGGTAGTTGCTGGGGAAGTTTTTCAGGAGGTGGTAGGGGAGAGAGGATACGGTAATGTTTTCGTGTTAGAAATTGACGAGGACATACTGCCCACAGACGTATCAGAATTGGAGAGGTCAGGCTCAGAATTAGGTGGAGGGAAGATTTCCAATGGCTCTGAGAGCCAGTGGTGCAAACATGCCCAAACCACCTGCACTTGTACATTCTTAGCAAATGGTTATTACATTAAGAAGATACCAGCAATAAATATGTGCTTTAGTTAAGGAAAATGCACATATACACACAGGCACATGTTAAACACTGAAAGCCATTCCCCAAAAGTAATACTTATGGTTAAACTCTTTATTGATTCCAAAATACTTCTTGAGAACCTACTTGGTACCATGCACTACTATTCTAGTGTTTGTCACATACCAATGAAGCAAAGGGACAAAAAGCCCTCCCTTTATATTAACTTTCCAGTGGGCAAGTGAGAAGACAGACAATCAACAAAACAAGTGATACAGTATATTAGCTGGTGATAACTTATGGAGTAAAACAAGGCAGAAATTGGGGTAGAGAACTGAGAGGTAGGATTCAGTTTTAAATAAGGTGGGCAGGCAAGGCCCTACTGAGAAGGAGATACTTAAGCAAGTGCTTGGTGTAAGCCAAGGGGGAGAGGGATCCACGTGAATATCCTGAAAAACAGGATCCTGGTAGGGAAAATAAGAACAGTGGCCTGAGGCAAGAGGAAACACCCCTGCTAAATTCCAGAGAAATGGAATCCAGGCCTCTGTGTCTGGAATAGAATGCAAAAATGTGGAGCAAGGTAGGAAGATATTAGAGAAATAGCAGGGACTAGATGTTACAGGTTCTTGTGATCACTTCAATGACTTGTGTTTTTCCTAGTAGTGAAACGGGAAAACATTGCTGGATTTTAACCAATGGCTTTTCATCACACTCCAACAGAAAAACAAAAAAAAAACACTTGTTATTGACATAAACTGGAATAAGATCACTCTAGCTGCCATCTTGAATAGGGTATAGTTGGGCAAGGATGGAAACAAGGAGAGAGTTAGAAATAATGATTAATGGAACGAGCTACTAGCATTATCTTTATCAATTTTCTGATAGTATGAATAGTTCATCACTAGAAATATTAACTAGCTAATAAAATAGCATACAGAAGTGCTAGTTGGTTCTGACTAAACCTCAAATAATCCTCTCATGGATATATTAGAGACTCTTATTTGTCAAACACTCCACTAAAAGTCTTTAAATAGTTTGAACTAAATAAAAATGAAATCAATTTTATTTTAGAAAATTGCACATTTTTGAGTGTATAAGCATGTGTTACTTTTGTTTCTGTTATTTATTGGACTATAATGTTTCTTTTATTTGCTTACATTACTTTGGCTAGTAATAGTGATGTATAATATGCAAAAAGATACACATACATGCATATGTTAGTGTGCCATGTGCTTGACTGTCAATTGTGGATGGTGTCTATGTTTATTCACGATATTCCTGTCACTACGTTTTGTTGTTTATAAGTTGAGCTAGCTGGACACATGCTCTCTTCTAAGCTCTAGAGAACACGTCCATAATTGATGACAATTATATTTTGAAGAACACTTTTTATGGTAACTTGCAAGGGCTATTTGAAAGATTTTCTTTAACTGTTTCAGAGAATGTGACAATATGAAGCACTTTCTAGAAGCTATCTGAGCCTTTTACAAATTCAACTTCACAATTTTATGTTCATAAATTTTAGAGAAAATCAAATTTGGAAAACATTAAGAAAAATTAAGGTAAGAATTTGATACTTAATTGCATTTTTTTATAGTTTTTATCCAATTGCTTTTATATAATAATATACAAAGGTTTGTCCCTATTTTAAACTCACAATTCCACTAGAAACCAATCTAATGTTACCAAATCATTTTGTTAACCTCTAGTGGCTGCCAATGATTCCTGCCTTCTGGTATTCTTGACCTTGCATGTAGACTGGACTTAGTGACTTAATTCTAACCAATCGAATACTGCAACAGAAATAGAATATCATCCCAAGTTTAGGTTACAAGACTGTGGCTTCTTTCTAGTGCTGCCTGACCAGTTCATTCTGAAGGAAACCAGCTGACAGGAAAATGAAGGGGGTCTCCAGCCACTAGTCAGCAAGAAACTAAGGTCCCTGATTCAACAGCCCACAAGCAACTGAATCCTGCTAACAGCCATATGAAACATTGGAAGCCCATCCTAATACGGTTGAGCTTTGAGATGACTATAGTCTAGGCCAATGTATTGATTACAGCCACATGAGACATCTTTAGCCAGAGTACTCACATAATCTTTCCCATATTCCTGACCTATAGAACTGCTACAACAATAAAAGCTTATTGTTTTAAACTGCCAAGTTTTGGGGGTTTTTTTTACATAACAATTGATAACCAATATGCTCTCCTATTTGCCATGTGATATAGCACATTGGAACTTCCTTCTTCACCTAATATATATCTACTTTAGCATATTATGGGGCTCCAATGATTAAGCATATTTTTCTTAAAATATTCTTTTAAAACTTTAAATTTTTTAAGCAATCTCCAATTTCATCTGAGCATAAGAAGTTAAATGAATACAGATATGAAACTATCTTCTAACTTTATTATTATAGTGTCATTAGTAGGTAGATTACTCTTATTATAATAAATAAATATAACGTCAGAGAACATAATAAAATATAAGGTCATAGATATGATTATTTTATTCTAGCTAGAGTGCAAGGTAGCAAATTATTTGTTTGTTTGTTTAGGTAATTATACCATTATGGGAATACTAATACCTTGTTCACTTTGTGTAAATAGCTCTATGTACTAAATATAATTGTTAATTTAAAATGACGCTAATTTCCATACCAAAAGCTTTTTTCAAAGATATTCCCCTCTCTATTTGTATGCTTTAATGTGCCAAACACTTTGCTAAACTTGTGTCCCATAGGGCATTAAATCTCCTTCTTAGCTGTCTTAGCTGTCTGGTTGTGCATTACCGGCATCTCTGAATTTGGTATTTGGCTAATAGCTCTATTACCTTTCATGCTGAGTCCAAAGCTTTACCTCCCTCAATCTTTACTTTTGCCAACTGGAAAATTCTCCATCATGTCAAGAAAACCCACTGTGCAGTGTGCTTAGGGAATGGGCCCTCTCTTGCTGACTGACAGCTATTCAATAGAGAAAAGAGCCACAGAGAGATGCCGATACGTATTAAGCTCAGTGAAGAGAACGAGCTTTGTATTTCAAAATGTCACTTTTCTTAGAGTTCAGTGGGAGTGAGTAGCTATAATAAGGTAATTTCTAGAGGGAACCATACTGTAGTTCATTGTATAAATAATTGATTTGATCAGCTGAAATTATTGTGCCTAGTCCTGAATGACCTTTCAGATGAATTGCTGAGTTTTCACTACAAAAGCAACCAGAGCTTATAGTAAGATGTCAAAGAAATCCATATACAGTAGTTTCCTATAAAAAGAAAGGGTATTTACATGGCATTATTTTCTTAGAATAACTAAAATATGATCAGTTCTTGTCCTGTGTACAAATAGAGACAGCATATTTTGGTTTTATTTGTATGTTCAAGGTCAAACATCAACTGAATTATTTCAACTGCATCTTATATATGAATGCTTTAAATAATATTTTTTAAAA
>NW_012148953.1:1295148-1296887 GCF_000956105.1 Propithecus coquereli
AAAACCTCAAATGTCAGTGTTATTACAAAAGTTAATTTTTTTTCATTTATAGCAGTGTCCGATGTAAGTTTGCAGTAGTGAAATACATTTCATTTTATGGCTTTTGCATTGTTTTTAGATACAATGTCATCCCCAGTGTGTCCTATATTTATTCCTTAGAATCACGAGCACATTAAAATGTTTATTTTTTGTCACTAAGTTTGAGTGGTTTGTTACTCAGCAATAGACCACTAGGAGAATTTATTCCAGTATCACAGGATTGGTTTAGCATTCAAAGTAAATCAATGTAATTCTCCACGTGGATTAACAACAAATATGAAGCCTCACACTACCAGAGTACAAGATTAATATGAAACTACTGTAATCAATACAATGTGGTATTGGAGTAAGTATAGGTATGTTTCATTGGAGAAGAATAGATAGCCCACAAATACACCCAAATATACATGGTGTCTTTAAAAAAGGTATTCACACCTAACGGGTGTGGTGCGCACCACCTGGGGAATGGACACGCTTGAAGCTCTGACTGGGTGGGGCAAAGGCAATACATGTAACCTAAACATTTGTACCCCCATAATATGCTGAAATAAAAAAAAGGTATCAAGCTAATTCAATGGAAAATAAACATTTTAAAAACCAATAATTCCAGAACAACTTGATGCATACTGAAATGCATACTGAACAAAAACTGAACTCTTCTTTCACACCATAGACAAAAATCAAATAAAATTGGGTCATTGATCTATACATTAAAGCAAAACCAGAAAACTTCTGGAAGGAAGCATAGGAGAAAAGTATTGTGATTTGGGGTTGGGTAAACATTTCTCAGATGGGCCAAACAGAACGATGACCCACAAAAGAAAGACAGAATATGGTTGGATTTTATATAACTAAATAGACTTCTACTTTCAAATGCTCAAAGGACATCATCAAAAATTGAAAGTAAAGCCAGAGACTGGGAAAAATATTTATTTCTATTTCTATCTATCTATCTAATCTATTACTATCTGACAAAGAAATTATTTCACAAGAAACTTGTATCCAGAATATAAAAGAACTACTACAACTCAATTATAACAGATAAAACCAAATCGAGAAATGAGCAAAATGTATGAACATATATTTCACAGAAAGTTATACTAATGGCAAGCATACATATGTAAATGGAAATATGAATTAAAACATAGTGAGATACAACTACTTCCCCACAAAAATGGTTAAAATTAAGGAGACTAACAATACTGAGTGTTGTTTGGGAGGTGAAACAACAGGAATACTTACACATTGCTGGGGAGTATGTACATAAAATTATACCACCATTTTGCACAAAATGTTGTTCAGTTGCTTGTGAAGTTAAATATCTGGTTACTGTATGACTTAAAATTTTACTTCTATGTGTTCTCAAAAATATTTGTACACAAATGTTTTCAGCAGCTTTATATATAAGTGGCCAAAACTAGAAACAACTTAATGATCATCATCAGGCAAATGAAAAATAGATTATAATATATCCATATAAGGACATACCAGTCAACAATTGAAATGAATTAACTCAGTAAGTGTAACAATATTGACCATTGTTACTCACTGTTACATTGAGAAAAGAAGCCAGCAAGGTAACAGTATATAGTCTATGGTTCCATGTTTATGAAATTCTAGAAAAGGCAAAACTAATCTTCAGTAAAAAAAAAAAAAAAATTAGACCAACTCTGTAGAGAGTTTGGAGAAAATTTTTGTGT
>NW_012148953.1:1305912-1306596 GCF_000956105.1 Propithecus coquereli
TTAACTCATTCTTCTGTATTATTTATGTACTATTAATGTATTTTAATGAACTCCACTGATGTTATCAAAATACACAGTATTATTTAATGCATTGAATTGCTCAGTTACTAAACGTTAACTTAGATTACATTTGAACGTGTACTCAATCTTTCTAACTCCATTTTCCGTGAGGTATTTTCCATGCTTTATTGAATCATTTCTTTTTATTTGCATTAACATGTGATACTGTTACAATTATTTAAATAAAATAAACTCTTTGATATAGCCTGCCCTTTAAGAATGTTTAATATAAATGGTAATATTTGGCATTTGCACATATAAAATAGCAATGACAACAGTGGGCAATGGTTATGGAAATTACATTTAGATGGTTTAGAAGTTTAAAAACCATGATAAACAAATATGAAGGGAATTCCTATACAAAGGTTTATGAAAGAGATAGGATTTATCTTTTTCCCTAGTTATCTACTGCTGCATAACATACCCCACACACTATTTCCCTAATTTTAACACCTGAGAAAATAATCTTATGAGGAGACATCTTGAGGGACATACACAGTCCCACTGTCACTGAGTGGTAGAATCACTCACACTATAACTTGGAGTCTTAACCCTGGCTAGATGAAAGCCTGAGCTTTTTCCATCCCGTCTGTCTATCTGATACATCTCACTAGAAAATTGGAT
>NW_012148953.1:1307672-1308254 GCF_000956105.1 Propithecus coquereli
ATATAAATAAATAGAATTGCATGTGATTTCCTTATTCATGAAGCTGATGCAGTTTAATGGTAGGATATATTTTGCTTTATAACAAAAAACGCTTTCTACAGTGATTGCAGAATAATCCATTAGGGCAAAATGCTTCACATCCTTGTGCACTGTCCCATCACTTAAAACCCATTGGTGCTGCAGTATGCCTCCGTCTCATTCAGCCTAAGTGCAGATACATGGAAAGAATTTGTTTATGGTTCAGTGAAAAAGGGAAAAAAAACTCTCTGTAATTCTAGGGAAAATATAACATTAAGATTAACAAATATAAAAATAGTAAGAGAAATCATTTTGTCAGGATCTCAGCAAAGCCACATTGTTTAGGAAATATACCACACACACTATATATATATAAGCTGCAAATGACTTGGAGGAAGGGAAAATTCACTTCTTAAAAACCCTTACACTCAAGATCTACTTTGTACTGGAGAAAATAAATGATATGAGACAAGAAATGTGTTTCTTCTTCTGTCCCCACTATTATACCTACAGAAAGGTTAAGTATATGCACAAAGGAATGGAAAAAATGAAATAAAATGTACA
>NW_012148953.1:1317459-1318727 GCF_000956105.1 Propithecus coquereli
TGAAATCTCTGCAAAAGCAGTTCCAAGAGGGAAGTTCACAGCATCAAATAACTACATCAAAAAGACAGAAAGATCACAAATTAACAACTAATATCACACCTCAAGGAACTAGGAAAAGAACAAACTAAACTCAAAGCTAGCAGAAGAAAAGAAATAACAAAGATCAGAGCAGAAAAACAAAAATGAATCACAAAAATACAGAGGATCAATGAAACAAAAAGGTGGTTCTTTGAAATGATAAAATTGATAGACTAACCAGGAATAGAAGAAAAAGGATTCATATAAGCTCAATCAGAAATGGAAAAGTAGATATTACAACTGATACCACAGATATAAAAAAAATCATCAGAGACTACTGTGAAAACCTCCACATAGTCAAACTAGAAAATCTAGAGGAAATGAATAAATTTTTGGAAACACACCTGTACAGCTTGAATCAGGAAGAAATAGAAACCCAGAACAGACCAAAAACAAATATTGAGATTGAATCAATAATAAAAATTTCCCAACAATAATCATCCAGGATTCACAGTGGAACTCTACCAGACCTGCAAAGAGGAACTGGTACCTATCCCACTGAAACTGTTTCATAATATTCAGAAGGAGGGAATCCTCCCTAAATCATTTCATAAGTCTGTATCACCCTGATACCAAAGTTAAGAGAGAACACACAAGCACACCGACAAAAATAAAACTACAGACCAATATCCCTTATGAACATATATACAAAAATCCTCAATAAAATACTAGCATACCAAATCCAACAGTACATTATACATAATTTACCATGATCAAATGGTTTTCATCCCAGGGATGCAACGATGGTTGAATATACACAAATCAGTAAATGTGATTCACCATATAAACAGAATTAAGAACAAAAAGCATAAAATCGCATCAATAGATGCAGAAAAAGCATTTGATAATATCTAGGACCTCTTTATGATGAAAACTGTCAACAAACTAGGCATAGAAGAAACATACCTCAAAATAATGAAAGTCATGTATAACAAACCTATAGCCAACATCATACTGAATAGGGAGAAGATGAAAACATTCCTCCTAAGAACTGGAACAAAACAAGGATGCACACTGTCACTCTGCCAGAATAATCAGGTAAGAGAAAGAAATAACGGACATTCGAATCAGAAAAGAGGAGGTGAAACTATCCCTGTTTGCCAATGATGCGATCTTATATACAGATTTTCCACCTTTAAGGAAACTGTAAAGAATTCACTAATTCTAATCTTGAATATTATCCAAATGTA
>NW_012148953.1:1318777-1321200 GCF_000956105.1 Propithecus coquereli
CTGAAGTCAGAGTTTTTAGTGTGGCTACTGCCAGAACAGTGTACATGTTAGGTAATTTTTTATCCCTCCCCCTTCACTCCCCCCTTCTTAGCTTCCAATGTTCATTATACCACTCTATGACCATATATACCCATCTTTTAGCTCTAATTTATGAGAACATGTGGTATTTGATTTTCCATTCTTGAGATAGTTTACTGAGGATAATGGTCTCCAGCTCCATCCAAGTTACTGCAAAAGACATTATTTCATTCCAATTTATGGCTTAGTAGTACTCCATGGTGTATATACACCACATTTTCTTTATCCACTCATGAACTGAAGGGTACTTAGGTTGATTCCATATCTTTGCAATTGTCAATTGTGCTGTGATGAACATTCCAGCGCAGGTGTATTTTTGATAAAATGACTTTCCTACCTTTGGATAAATACCCAGTAGTGGGATTGCTGGATCAAATGGTAAGTATACTTTTAGTTCTTTGAGAAATCCCCATACTGTTTTCCATAGAGACTGTACTAATTTACATTCCCACCAGGAGTGTATAAGCATTTCCTTTTACCACATATGCCCAACAACTATTGTTTTTTGGCTTACTAATAATGGCCATTCTGATAATGGTGAAGTGGTATCTCATTGCAGTTTTAATTTGTATTTCCTTGATGATTAGTGATATTAGCATTTTTCATATGCTTGTTTGCCATTTGTTTATTATCTTTTGAAAGGCATCTGTTAGTATCTTTTGCCACTTTTCGATGGGGTTATTTGTTTATTCTTGCCAACTTGTTTGGGTTCTTTGTAGATTCTGAATATTAGTCCTTTATTGATTGTATAGTTTGTTAATATTTTCTCCCATTCGGTAGGTTATCTATTTACTCTGTTGATTATTTCCTTTGCTGCACAGAAACTTTTTGGTTGATTCAGTCTCATTCATTTTGTTTTTGTTGTTGTTGTTGCTGCATTTGCTTTTGGGGTGTTAGTCATAAATTCTTTGCCTAGACTGGGTCCAGAAGAGTTTTTCCTAGGTTTTCTTCTGTGAATTTTTATGGTTTCAGGAATTACATTTAAGTCTTTAATCCATCTAGAGTTAATTTTTATATATGGTCAGTGATAGTTTTGTTCTTCTGCATGTGACTGTCCAATTTTCCCAGCACCATTTATTGATTAGGGCATCCTTTCCTCAATATATGTTTTGTCTGCTTTGTCAAAAATCAGTTGATTAAACTAATTCATTTTATTTCTGTGTTCTCACTTCTGTTCTATTTGTCTATGTGTCTAACTTTATACCGGTGTCATCCTGTTTTGGTTACCACAGCCTTGTAATGTAATATGAAGTCCAGTAATGTGAGACCTCGAGATTTGCTCTTTTTGCTTAGGATTGCTTTGTTTATTGGGGCTCTTTTAGATTCCATATGAAAATTAGGATTATTATTTCTAGTTCTGTGAAAAATGACATTGGTATTTAGATGGGAATTGCAATGAATACGCAAATCACATTGGGCACTATGGACATTTTAAAAATATTGATTCTTCCAATGCATGTGCATGGGACATTTTTCCATTTGTTTGCATTATATATGATTTCTTTCATCAGTGGTTTGTAGTTCTCCAAATAGAGATCTTTCATGACCTCAGTAGACTATATTCCTAGGTATTTTATTTCTTTTGCAGCTATTGTAAATGGTATTGAATTTTTGATTTGATTCTAAACTTGAATTTTATTGGTGTACATAAATATTGCTGATTTTTGTACATTTATTTTGTAACATGAGACTTCACTGAATTTATTTATCAATATTAGGAGTCTTTTCAAGGAGTCCTTTGCCACCACTATACCTACCCTATAAGAAAACCTTTAAAGTGCTCTATATATCAAACAGAAAAATCAGTACTGTCCAATATAAAGACAACCAAAAGTAAAAACACAGCTCTTATAAAACAGTAAGACAAAGGAGAAAATAAAGCAGGTAGGTAGTAATGAACATAATGACTAGTACAGTATCTCAAATATCAATATTAACATTAATGTAAATGGTGTAAATACACCACTTAAAACATATAGATTGCTGGAATGGATTAAAAAAATCACAACTCCAATAGATGCTGTCTCCAAGAAATTTGTTTAATTCATAAAGTTTACCATAGACTCAAAGTAAAGAGATGGAAAAAAATACTTCATGTAAATGGAAAACAAAAGTGAGTAGAGGTAGGTATTCTTATATTAGATAAAATACACTTTACAACAACAAGAGAAAAACAAAGATGGTCATTACATAATGATAAAGGGTTCTATTCAACAAAACAATAGAGCAATCTTAAATATATTTAATACATACATCTAGCACAAGAACTCCCAGGTTCATAAAACAAATAGTACTAGACTTAAGAAAAGAAATAAACAGCAGCATGATAACAGCCAGGGACTTCA
>NW_012148953.1:1325270-1326494 GCF_000956105.1 Propithecus coquereli
TAAGAATTGTGTATGTATGGCATATGGTATTCAATACAGAGAGAACAAACACCTTTTTAAATTACTCATCCATGACTTTTGCAGCTCTGCTTCATGCATACATTTATAAATGATGGTCCTATTTCTTAAGATGATGAATGGCAAATATTTATTTAAACCCTGCACTATTTACTAACACACACCTCAAAAGTTAGGCATTACACAATTATAGAAGATAAATTTCCTAACTACACAAACCAAAATATCATATCTTTATTGCTGATACGAGTATTACAGAGAAGAGTATGAAGATTTTGCAGTGATAATGTTGCATAACTAACAACCCCCAAATCAGAGGCTTTCAGAAAATGTTTTACTTTCTGCTCACTAGTTTGGGAGTTATCTGTGGGATTCGGTGTCCTGTCGGGTCAACTCGGTTTGGCTCCAGACTACAGACCACAAGTTGTGTTCAGGACTTCCCCACCTATCTCTTATTTGGTGATACGTGCTGAAGAATCAATGGATTCTTACAACATGGCCTTCTCATAATGGATGGCAAGAGAGAAAGAAGGCTAATGGCACTCACTAGGCTTCTTAAGACTTATGTTAAGAAATGACGCTCTGTCACTTCTGCCCAAATTCCACTGGACAAGCAACTTCCTGTACAAACTCAATGTCTATGAGGCAGGGAAGTATACTCCATACCCAGAGAAGATATAACTATGGCAGAGAGTATTAGGAGGCATTTGGAATAAAGAGTACTAACACAGTGCTCATTTATATACGGACAACATGGTACGTACTTGCAGCTTCTAGAAAAAGCAATGCAGACATTATTTTACTTTGCAAGTGGTGTTCTACATCTCTCTTCATGTTACTGATAGCTTTCTTGTATTTAACACAGGATTGGCTAAAAATAATTTACTAATATCCACTGAATGGGAGAATACTTTTATTAATTTTTTCAAGTAATTGAATCTATGATCTTGAATAAGCTTTTAATTTTTATACTTTATATTGGCACTTAGATTGCAATTGGAAAATATGTGTTTTATATGCTTTTTGGTATGTATTGACAATTTTGAAAATAACAAATATCCCTGTAGCATAAATGCAATGTTAATTCATGGAATATGTGTTTTTATGAATAAGCATATATTTTGTAGTTTCTGTTGAAAAAGCTAATTATTTTTAAGTCATTTATACATTATTGAATGATTGCCAAAATTTTAAACTGTTCCAAAA
>NW_012148953.1:1337149-1338191 GCF_000956105.1 Propithecus coquereli
CAGGCTGGTCTCGAACTCCTGAGCTCAAACAATCCGCCTGCCTCGGCCTCCCAGAGTGCTAGGATTACAGGCGTGAGCCACCGCACCCGGCCCAAAAATAACATATTTTTAACTTATCCATGCTTTAACAAAAGTTGCTCTAAAAAAATTTGAAAGATAATCACAAGCCAAACCATGCATTTGAAAAAATGAGGATGTACCTTCACAATAAAATTTTTGTAAAAAAGAGTGTCACAGTGAAATGTCAGAGATATTAACTGTCAAATTTAGTACTTAAGGAAATTGGACATTTCATACTTAATAACCTAATATCTTGCTCTCCAGTAGAGCTTCCTTATGATATAAAATGACAATATCAGACATATTATTCTCAAATATTTAAAAAGTAAACTTCATACTTCTAAATAACACATAAACCAAAGAAGTCGTCTCAAGAGAAATCTAAAACTTGATTTGAACTAAATGAAAATGAAAATGCAATTCATCTAAATTTGTGGGAAACAGCTAAAGGTACTGTTGAGAAAAGAAACGGCAAGACAGCCACTGGGAGAAAACCTTTGCAAACCACATATTGAATAAAGAAGTTAGATCCCAAATATACAAAGAACGCTTAAAACTTAAGTGTAGGAATGCAGACTAACAGTCTAACCATACTACCATGGACAAATAGGTCAGTGAAGGAAGGAGAGGAAAAGGTGCTGCCTTTAGTCAGTCTGGAAATGGGGGAGACAGTAAGGCTAAAGGCAGAGGAAACTGCACGTAAGCACTATTGTCTAGTTTTAAAGTTGTTTTCTTCAGGGTACACCTTAACAATTCTGATGCCACTATACATACACTCTTAAATGTAACAATTAGGTGGATGGATAGTGGAGAGCTTGATACTCAGGCCTGTCTTTCTCACTGTTGGAGTGGCACGTTATTGACAAGTAAAGGAGGAAGGTTAGAATGATCTATACGGTACTGGAAAAGTGGCAGAAATATCAGTATGAACTCATTAATTGCTTACTGCAGTAGCAGGTAAATAGATACATATAAAATATTT
>NW_012148953.1:1338241-1340956 GCF_000956105.1 Propithecus coquereli
GTTAAACTAATTTGAAGTAGTCAGCAAAGAGCTTATTAATTATATTAATAAGGATCTACAACTAACTTGCAAGAAATCTTATCACACATATTAATAAAAAAAGATTTGGTAAGTGTACAGACTACAGGAACATTGAAGATCAATAAAGTTTTATGTGCTCAGTTAGTGGCCAAATTTCTCAATCTTGAAACTGATTTAGCTATTACTGCTAAACTGAAATATGAAACTAATTTAAGTAAGCATATAATTGATAAGGAATGTAAGCAGGTAGAAGGAAGTTTATTTTTATAAAATGAAGATTTTGAATGACCATGAAATTTGTGACTAAGCTCTTGTTTGTGAGCTATATTTTATGTTGAAAAGTAAAGTAGGCTCATGGCCAAAAAGGTATTAGAACATAATAAGTTCATACACATAGTTGAGATGATAGCTTTGTTTTAATAATGTTTTGTATTTATATAGCACATTACAGTGAAAAAAGAATATTGACACATTATTTTGAGGGTCATTTAGAAAGACATCAAAATAAAAATGTGACATAGATTTAGTACGTTATTCAAATTGGTAAATTCCAAGCCTGGGCTAAAAAAGTTGAATGAATTATTCAAAATTGGCCTTTATTTAAGTGAGAGAGCCATGAATCTTAGCCAGACACTATGATACAGGTCCAGCATTCTTTATACTATATTAAAGAGGCTGGGCATTTATTGGATACCTATACTGGTTTGGGTTCGGTATTTTTTATCAGAGAATAATCCTATGGCAAATTTATTATCTTTTTTAACAAATCAGAAGATGGAACTTTAGAACTTAATTAGCATGCCAAAATTTGATGAAGACAACTTTAATTTGAAAATATCTTGCTCTTTTCTACTGCATCTTGTTTTGTGCCCAAGAAGACCTAGAACTTGAAGATTATGATAGGACCATAAAATATGGAAGCAGGAAGGCAAGGTGTAATGTAAACTTTTTCTTCTATTATTTTTCTTTTCACTTTCCCTTCTAATTTTTTTAAATTCATATTTCTTTTTGTCTTCCTCCTTTCTTTTCCTTCCTTTTAGTTTCACTTTTTTGCATTTAGCGGCAAGACCATTTTGGAAAATAAATTCTCCTACAGAATCTCCTGTAAAATTAAGTGCTCTGCTATGCTGAATAGGAACGGTCAGCCAGTGTAGTTGACATACCTACAATTCCCCCTGAAGTAATCTCTGGTACTTACTTATAAGCTACTAAGAATAAAAATGATAACAATTTCTGCCAAAGATACCTGTTGTATTATAATTACTTAGCTATATAGCTTAGTTGGAAATAGAAAAAATAAACAAAGGACACAGACATAGTAATTTGGCATATCATGAATATTGGATTTTGGGGCAGAGTGAAAAAAATTATCAAAAAAAAAAGCATGCATGTAGAAATATAACTGCTATTGATTTGAGAAAAGATCTTAAGATTGTATCATTTAATTACATTTCACAGATAGGAGAAACGATCAGAGAAAGTACACGCCTTGGATACAATCATGTGATAAAAAGGAGCTTGCAATAACCACCTGTGGCCTCAACACTAAGCACAGATTTTCATTAAATATGAAATGTCCAATTTTGAATCAAAAGTGTAGTTTATTATATCCAAACAAAAAGTAGTAAAATTAATCAAAGTATGCACCTAAATTATCAGCACAGTTTTGCCATTTTAACAGTAACTTGTTCATGTCAGCAGCGAAGAAGCCTGGAGAGCAAGTGGCAATGAAATTACAAAAGGTGTTTTCCACAGCTTGTTGAGAATTGAATATTCTTTCTTGTAAGAAGTGATCCAAATCCTGGAAGAAGTGGTAGTCAGTTGGTGCAAAGTCTGGTGAATACAGTGGATGACAGAGTTTCCAAGTCCACCTTCTGTAGTTTGAGCAATGTTGTTTATGAGACATGTAAGTGGTCGAGCATTGTCTTGCAAGAGGATTGGCCTGTCTCTACTAACCAAGCTCAGCTGCTTAATCACAAGCATCCTCATCATCTCATGCAGCTGGCTGCAGTAGACATCCACTGTAATTGACTGACCAGGTTTCATGAAGCTGTAGTGGATAATACCAGTGCAGGACAACCAAACAGACACCCTTAGCCTTTTTTGATGAATATTTGATTTTGGATTGTGTTTTGGCACTACATCTTTATCCAACCATCATGCTGAAGGCTTGTGATTGTCAAAAAGAATCCTTTTTCATCACACCTAACAACACAGGGTAGAAATGGTTCACTTTTATGTCATGACAGCAAAGAAATGCAAGTTTTGAGGTGATTTCTCTTCTGACACTCATTTAATTCATGTGGTACCCATTTATCCAGTTTCTTTGTCTTACTAATTTGTTTCAAATGGTCCACTATTGATGGAATAGTAACATCAAACCTTGCTGCTAATTCACGTGTAGGTTGAGATGGATTCCTTTCCACTACAGCTTTCAGCTTATCATCATCCACCTTGGTCTCAGGTCACCCACATGGCTCATTTTCAAGATTAAAATCACCAGAATGAAAATCCGCAAACCATCCATGTACTGTGCATTCATTAGCCACATCCTTCCCAAACACTTCATTGATATTTCAAGCAGTTTGTGCTGCATTGCTTCCATGACAGAACTCATATTCAAAAATAACATTTTTTTTTTTTTTTTTTGAGACAGAGTCTCACTCTGTTGCCTTGGCTAGAGTGAGTGCCGTG
>NW_012148953.1:1342666-1352116 GCF_000956105.1 Propithecus coquereli
CCATGCCAAAGAATTTCAAATACTTTATATAAACAATCCCCCTCCCAAAAGTGTGAAGCATAACTCCTAAATGTGCACTTCACATAATTACTTCTTAAACAGAGTAGAGTGTGGAAAGGGATAAAAAGAGTAGCTTTACACTAGATACACCTGGCAAACACTACTTACCCAGGTGATCCTAGTTAACATCAACAGTGATAAGACCAACAGTTGTTAACATATACCGTTGTAATGAAGGGATAAGAAGGGAACTTTATCTCTGTAGTCATCCTCCCCAAAACATACAACTCCATTCTAATCATGTGAAAAAAATCAGCCCAAATCCAATTGTGGGAAATTTATAAAATGCCTGACCATTACTCCTTAAAACTGTCAAGATCATCAAAAGTAATGAATTATGAAAAACTGACACATACTAGAGGAGCCTAAACACACATGATGTCTACATGTAATGTAGTAACCCAGTTGGGATTCAGGAACAGAGAAAAAATTGGGCAAAAACTAAGACAATCTCAATAAAGTATAGATTTGTTATAATAATAATAATGTATCAATAATAAGCCATTTGTTCTAATAAATATGCCATACCCTAATAAAGGATGTTAACCACAAGGAAAACTGGGTGTGAGGTATGCATTAACGCCCTATACTATCTTTGCAATAGTTCCACAAATCTATTAATAAAACTATTCTGACATATATATACACACAGATATATACCTAAATACCTAAGTATGCATACCTAAATATACATATAAACATATATACATATGTGTGTGAATATATGCATGTATGCATTAAATAGATCAACCAAATTATCTTCCCCAAACAATGGGTTGTATAACCATCACTTCTGCTAGTTGCAGTTTTGTAGTATGAATAAGTTTAGGCATCTAATGTACAGCATGAATACCACAGTTAATACTGTATTGTATACTAGACATTTGCTAAGAAAGTAGATTTCATGTGCTCTCACAACCACAAAAAAAAAAAAAATAGCAAGAAAACCTAGACAACTTTCTTAATCCTCTAGTTGAGAAATACTTGGTAATCTCATTACAAAATCATAAATGTACATGAATTGAATTCCAGTGTAGTTTATCTAAGAGATACATGTTTAGTTAAGCACTGTAAGGAAAACTGCATTTGTATAGGCAACAGGTTTCTTAGGCCAAACTAAGATGACTGCTGCAGTGTTTTTTTCGGCCTGGCCCCCCTCCCCACCCCCTTAGCTGGCCTTCCAAAGAGGAATGAGTCAACATCTCATGTAAACAAGGTGTTATCCCCTACGTGAACCCATGTGATCACGCTTTCCTATGGCATGTTGCCACTATTGTTCAGAGCCATATATAAGCACTTGCTGTATTCTCTGCCATGCTTTTCACCACTGCTGTGTCCCCCCAACAATAAAGAGCATGTCTCACCTGCCCACTGCCACTTGCATTTTCTTCCAATTTCTGAAGCCAGTGCTGGAGCACACGCTAGCCACAGAGTATCCTCCTCACACTTGGCGTAGTCTGGCAGGATCCCCAGGGGTAAGTGTTCCCTCCATCTCAGCAGGGTAGGCATGTGGCCTCCTACAGGATGGTGGCAGCCAGTGGCAGCGGTTCTCACGTCGTGGGCCCCTGCCACGAGGTGGGAGCAGGTAGAATGTACACCAGCCTCCCTGGAAAAGGCCTTGAAGTCCTTAGAACAGTGGCCACAGCCTAGGGAGTGAGCAGCGCTGGACGGGTGGGCTGGCTGTTTCTTACAGCCCTCCGGGAGCAGCATGAGGATGCCCTGCGGCAAGAAGCCCGAGTAGGGAGTTACTAGAAACACGAAAATTTGAAAGCAGGCCTGAAGTTGGAGAAAGAGTTAACTGAGTGGTCTGACCTTGAACGCTGACGAAACTGCAAGTATGTTGGAGACAGGACAGGCTCCCCCTGCTGCCGTAAAATAGAGAACGGAGCATGCGCAACCCATGAGGCCCTGGGAGGTGGTGCAGGGCGCGCCTACAGTAATGGAATCTATCTGTTACTCTGCCTACGCCCCCACAGAGCTGCAGGAGCCGAGGAAACAGTGCAGACAACGTCCTGGGGAGATTGTGCCTGCCTGGTTGTTGCGTTTATGGGATGAAGGGATGGACAGGGTCCTGTGCTCCCCAAGGGAGATGGAACAATTGGCATCCATAACAATACATCCTTCCCTGAGGCAGAGGCTACAGTCAAGTGTTGGCCATGGTGAGGGCCACCACTCCTTGCTTGAATGGCTTATGGCTGCCGCCCACACAGTATGAGATGATGTCGGAGGACTACCCGAAAACGTGAGTTAAGTGGACTTCATACATGGACTTAATTCAGATTCTTTGGGAGTCGGGAATGCGCCAAGCCATTTTTGCAGTAGATAACTGGTGGGGGCGCAATGAGGAGCACTTCACTACACGCATGTGTGACATAATATTAGCCACAACTCCCCCCCAATTCATTTTGCTTGCTGGCAGCTGTGCTCACTCCCTATGTGGGGAAGTGGATACATGAGGTCACCACTGCCATGGCGGCTCTAGGAGATGCCGAAGAGCAGAAAGGGGGGAAGGGACGAGTGCCTATGCTACAAGGACCCAAGAAGGGCCTGTGAGCTCAGGGTCCCCTACAGAAGAAGGCAGTGCAAGGGGCCCAGAAGGTATCTCAAACCCAGATGGGGCTAGACTTCCTACTAGCAGTAGTAGCTAAAGAGAAGATAGATAAACAGCCTAATGAGGTACTGCTGGCTTTATGGAATCAGCTGGCTCCCCACCTGGAATTCATGAAAGCACCCAAAAGAAGAGGAACTGAGACACCCACCAAAGAGATCCACAATGTGTGGCTGCAAGATTTTATGGTGAAACCCCCCTCTTCGATATAGACTAGGAGTTAGGCCAAGCCACCAGGTTAGAGGGGACCCCGATGATGGGAGGCCACATGTGGAACTTACTATTCATTGGTCCCCTATGAATGTGCAGCAGGTTTCGGCCCTGGTGGACATGGGAGCTAACTGCTCCCTACTCTATGGAAACCCTGAGCGGTTTGCTGGACAGACAGTCTACATAGATGGCTATGGTGGGCAAACTGTCAAAGTTAAACAAGTGATTATTCCATTGGGAATAGGGCGTTTGGCCCCTCGGCCTTACACTGTGTATGTGTCCCCCATGAAGGAATGTATTCTGGGTGTTGACATTCTGTGTGGCTTAACCCTAACCACCTCTGAGGGTGAGCTCCGCCTCCAACTTAGGATTGTGAAGCTGGTGGTGCGTGGTCACCCCCATCACCCACCACAGGTTTTGCCCACACCTCATCATGTGGTATGCACCCAACAGTATCATTTGCCTGGTGGTGGGAGGGGGGACACAAAGAAATTTCACAAACCATATTGCAGCTGGAAAAAGCTAGCATAGTGTGCCCTGCTCACAGTCCATTCCACTCTCCTGTTTGGTTGGCTAAGAAACCAGATGAAAGTTGGAGAATGAAGTAAACTACTTAGAACTGAATAAAGTGACTCCCCCACTGCATTCAGCAGTACCATCCAAACTGGATTTGATGGATCAACTGACTTTGATACTTGGACAATACCACTATATAATAAACATGGCCTTTCTCTCCATAGACATACCTATGGACAGTCAAGACCAATTTGCCTTCATGTGGAAAGAATGACAATGGACATTTGTGGTGTTACCACAAAGTTACCTCCACAGCCCAACAATATGTCATGGTTTGGTGGCACAGGATTTGGTCACATGGAGTCGGCCATCCTCAGTGTTTTTGTTTCATTATATTGATGATATAATGTTAAGCTCCGATTCCCTTACAGATCTAGAAGAAGCTGCCACCCGTCTTTGAACCTTGTTAGAACATTGGCGTTGGGTGGTGAACAACTTCAAGGTCCAGGGACCTAGCTTGTTAGTCAAATTCATTGCTGTTGTCTGGTCAGGTAAGACAAAAGCAATTCCCAAGGCAGTCATAGGTAAAATTCAAGCCTTCCACCGATCCACTATGGTGAAACAGTTACAGGTGTTTGTGGGGCTTTTAGAGTACTGACGTATATTCATTCCCCACTTGGCCCAACTGTCGCGACCATTGTATTAATTGTGTAAAAAGGGGGCACAGTGGGACTGGTCCCTGGAGGCGAGGCCTCCTTTATAGTAGCCAAGAGGGCTATTGCACAGGCCCAGATGCTACAAGTATTAGACCACTGACAGCTGTTTGACCTTGATGTGACAGTCGACTCAAATGGGATGGCTGGGGTTTGTGGCAATGCCAACGTAAGTGGCAAGTCCCTATTGAGTTTTGGTCCCAGACTTGAAAAGGCCCCCAAGAGCACTATTCCTTAGTGGAAAAACAGCTGGCGGCTGTGTATGCAGCCCTTCAAGCCTTAACTGGGCAGTCTAAGGTGCTAATGCGCACTACATACCCCATAGCAGGATGAATGAGGTCATGAATAACCAGCCCACAATCAGGGATAGCCCAGATGCCCACTTGGGTGATGTGGGAGCTTACTTGGAGCAATGAACAGAGTTCACCTCTAACACTTTGACTGAAAAGTTACAAACAATATTGGGCCCTGTTATATTTGTGTCTGATACTGACCCTCAGACCACGATAATACCCAGGGAAAAGAGCTCATGCCTTGAAGGACAGAGTCCCCCTCCAGTGGAGGCATGGTATAGTGACGGGTCCAGTCACAGCCCCTGAGCCCAATGGACGGTAATAGCCATCCAGAAAAGAGAACCTGTACCTCGTAGGATGGAGTCTCCCTCCTGTGGAGACATGAATCATAGTAAAACTTTGTTTAAAACAGGACAGGGACAGAACAGACAATGGGCTGAACTGTGTGCGGTGATCATACATGAGCCATCCCCTTTACATGTCTGCATTAATAACTGGGCCATGTTTAAGGACCACACTGTCTGATTACCTACAGAAAAAGCTCAATGTTGGCTAGCAGAGCACCACCCGGTATGGGTGGCTTTATCTTCCCACTTATTCGACAGGAAGGTGCACTTGAGGTGCATGTGGGGATGACAATATGTCCCAAGGAAGGTCCTCCCCACCTTTACCAAGAAACCACATAATGGGAATGCCGTTTTCTCCCGCTAACACTGGGTGAAACAGACTCCATGGTGATTCTACCTGACAATTATCTTTTCCCCTGGAGGTAGAGCCATTAAAGTAAAAATAAAAGTAAATACCCTAGTGAAACATACTGCTCGGGCCCTGAATCAAACCTGACAGGCCTGAGCCCTCCTGATAGATGAGGTCACTCAGATGAAAAAAGTAGTTTTACAAAACCACGTGGCCCTTGATCTCCTTACTACAGCTCAAGGAGGCACATATGCAGTCATACATATTGAATATTGTGTATATATACCTGATCACTAGGAAGATATCTCCTCTGCATTGAAGAAAGTTGATGGCAAACTACAAGCCATCCAACAGTTAACTGGAAACCCACACTAGCAATGATGGAAATGTCTCTCGACCTCGTGGCATTGGACCCTTTTAGTATTAGGAGCTGCTGGCTGTGGTCTGGTAATACTGTGTTGTTCCCTGTATTGTTGTTGTGGCCTTTGCGCCCAAGGAGCCTCCCTATGGGCCTGTGTGTGGGCCATGAAACCTATTACCTAACAGGTGGAATGTAAGGGAAATTGTATTTGTATAGGCAATAGGTTTCTTAGGCCAAACTAAGATGACTGCCACAGTGCTTTTTCCACCCCCTCCCCCGTTAGCCAGCCTTCCAGGGAGGCACGAGTCAACATACTCATGTAAACAGGATGTTATCTCTTATATGAACCCCTGTGATCACACTTTCCCATAGCATGTTGCCACTATTGTTCAGAGCCATATGTAAGCGCTTGCCATATTCTTGGCCATGCTTTTCACCATTGCTATATCCCCCCAACGATAAAGAGCAAGTCTCACCTGCCCGCTGCCACTCGCCTTTTCTTCCAATTTCTGGAGCCTGCGCTGGAGCACACACTAGCCACAAAGTATCCTCCTCACAAACACTAACAGTAAAATATAAGAAAATTATTTTCTTTCACATTGAAAACAACTGTATTTTACCTGAATTGGCTGAAAGAGGAGTATATGAAAACTGCTTTCACAAAAGTTAATATGTCTTTGATACCATAAGAATTTAATGGTTGAGAACAATATGGTTCACTTTTGGAAAGTATTCAGGTTTAAACAAATACTTAAGGTATTAACCTAAATGTTTATTAGATGTTTTATTTTTAATTTGTACTCAACCTGGTTTATAAATCAATTATTCCCCTTGAGATAGCTTCTTAAGCCAATGTTTGTTTGTGTGTGTGTGTGAGATGGGGGGGGAGAGAGAGAGAGAATGTTTACATTTGGTATAAAAAATAGAGAATACTTCTCACACAGTTTCATGCATGTAAGTCATTGCAGACTCCTCACAGTCTCATAGGACAAATTTCGATTTAAGAGGGAATTAAAAAAAAATTTAGTGTTAGGAAAAAATGAGAAACTTTTCTAATATATTATTGATGTAGAATTTACAAATAAAGAAAATAGTAATTGGTAGTACCAGCATCTAAAAACTGAACAAAATGTTCTACTATATATACTTTTCTCAAAAAGAAAAAGTAGCATTAGAAATAAATTCAGGTAAAAAAAAGAAAAAGAAAAGTCTCACCAAATAAATGTTGTATATTATACAGATGAAGCTTTTATACATGAAAAATACTTATTAGTAATCAAAATGAGGATAAAGGAAACAATTGTGATCAGTAGAGTTGAGTGGATAGTAGAATGAGCTACATTCTAAAACAGAGAATGATAGTATACATTTACTTATTTCAAACTTTTTCAGGGCTTTCATTCTTAAGTAGAGTAAAAAGAGAACAGAGAAAAATTATATTAATTGATATTTCCACGGTATCATTCATATAAATTGTAAGTAATACAATGAACTATAAAATGAAGCATATTTAATAAGGGTTAAAGAAAAGAAAGGATTATCATGGGGAAAGAGAAAGTAAATGACTTAAGGGGTGAGAATAATGCTGGTAGTGAAGGGGAATCTATACACAAAAATAAAACATTTTACATTTAGACAATGGATTTCAGAATCAAAATGGTGAGTGACTAATGTGCAATGGATTGGGGGTGACTAAAACAACATTCTAACTTGATTTGTACAGTCCGTGAGTACCAAAGTAATAACTGGGCAGTGGTTTTCCTAGGGCACATAACACATGGATCAAATATTATTTTAATATTCTTTACTGGTGTCAAGTTTTTGAAACTTGATGAAAATGTACTGTAAGGTTTTGAAGAATTTTCAAGTTTGTCATTGTGAGTTTTTTGATAACATCTTCAATTTTAATGAGAATTCTCTTTAACTCATTATATATCTTTAGCTGTTCCTCAGCTTTGAGGCTATCTTGTTTGTTTGTGTAATTCTTCATTTGAATGTTGACTCTAAATTTCAAGGACAAGAAATCCATTGGGATATAAGGATGGTACAACACCAAGATCGCATCCAATGAATTCTGACATTTCTACTAAATCTTATCCATTTTTAAAAGCCTGATAATTACTTATTTGTTTCCACTCAAATGACAGAAATCAACTAAATTCAGATTTTTACTTTCTTTTCTGAAATGTGCTTTTTGATGGTTAATGAATACCATCAGTATATATTTTAGTAGCTCAGGAAATTCTGTTTCAAAAAAATGGAGGTTCCTATGTTGCATACCTGTTGGAATAGATAAAGGCCTCCTCACATTCTTTTCCTAGATTGTAAAATTTTCTGCAACTGGTTCCCACGTTATTCAACTAATGCACCTGTTTATCAGAACAAGAAATTTCTTCAACATTTATCATAAAAAGTTCATAGTGTTCATTTGCTTCTTCCACTTTCTGAAAAGCCTCCTCTTTTAGCTTTCACATCAGATCTGTTTCTGGGCACCATACTCCAGCCCTCCTTTAGTTGTTCACTTATATTTAGGTGCCTTTGTGCGCAGGCAATTGCGGTAATTTTGTGCTTTTCTACTCGGCTTGACATTTTATGGGTAATAATTTGTCTTTTTAAGAGCAGTTTCACGATTTTGCATTTTATTTTATTTCCTTTGGCAATATTTGCTAATTCCTTATATTTATGAATCCATTTCATTCATTGGTTTTGAGAGCTACAAGTTTTTGTTTAAAAAAGGCAACAAAACATTGAGTACCCCATTATCATCACGAAGAGTGCACACACACACACACACACAATGAAACGGCATAAAAATTCTGAGGGTCCAGTGTTAGACTTATTGTCTCTGTAGTCTTTGAAATACTTTCAGAGCACTCTAATTCCAAGCTAAGATTTTTCTCAGCCTTGAAATGTTGATATATTTTGCTTTATTTTGACCACATTTTAGTATATATAATGTCAGTGAAAATATTCTTTAAGAACACATTATTTATTACTTTAGGAAAAAGATATGCTCAAGCTTCATATTTCCTATGGAATAAACCTAATGATCTCTAAGAAATATTTCAAGTGACTACCTTTTCTAAAACACATGAGTAATCACTGCCAAATGTCCCATGAAGACATTTGCAGCAATATTATTGACGCCAAATATATTTATTTATAGGTGTTTTGAAGGATGAAATGACTTCTCCCAAAAGATCTTTGATGTTCACAACATTCACTTTCACAGTGAATAACTGGATGATTGAAAAAGTCAACCAATATTTAGGCACCACAGACTCTAAAACATGTCAATTTCCCGTAGACATATATGAGCCACTTCATTTAGTTTTGAGTTTCTGAAAGTCTCGTTTTTCAAAAACAGCAAAACATGTATGAACCTCCTGACATCATCCACCAACAGATTGAGGTATTTTAATAAACGATGTGACTATGTCCCAATTAGAGTATGAAATTGTTACTATTCAAAGAGTTGCTCTTGGAAATGCCCTATGCCTCAGAGTTTCTAAAAGTTGAAACACTCAAGAGAAAGACTTATCTCTGTTCCTGAAAAATTGTCCTAGCTGACACCATGCATATAAAGTCCTGGTGGCTAACAGATTACATCACTCTCCACTTAATGACGAATTGATAACAGGAGATTGAAATCATATATGTTTGAGTATACACATATACACATCCTATACTTTTAATGTGATGTCTATTCTTACAAAATATGACAAAAAATTGCCTCAGTAACAAACAGCTCTATAACCCCAAAGGCTGTCTCAAGGAGAATCCAAGATATTTTCATAACTAGAGGCCCTTTGTGAGGAGAAGGAAAGGAGATCCTTAGCAAAAAGGAAAGAGAAGAAAGACTATTCTGGAACTATCCCTTGATTGTATCAATAGTGCATCACTGATACTGATAACTAAGAGTTGGAAATCTAGGTAATATTAATACTAATAATAAATGAGGTAACTGAGGTTCAAAGAGGTTAAGAGTTTTGC
>NW_012148953.1:1355721-1357858 GCF_000956105.1 Propithecus coquereli
CTTAGATACTTCACTTAAGATAATATTCTCCAATTCATCCAACTTACTGCAAAAGACATTATTCCATTCCTTTTTGTGGCTGAATAGTACTCCATGATATGTGTATATATACATACAAGGACTTAAGTTGATTCCGTACCTTCACAATTGTGAATTATGCTGCAAAAAATATTCAGGTACAAGTGTCTTTTTGATATAATGACTTCTTTTCCTCTGTTGAATTAACCCAGTTAGTCAAAAGTAAAGAACAAAGAATCAAGAGGAACGAACAAAATCTACAAGAAATATGGGATTATGTAAAACAGCCAAATGTAAGAATCATAGGCATCCCTAAGGGCAAAGAAGAAAATGCAAAAGGCCTGGAAAACCTATTTGAGAGAATAACTGAAGAAAACTTTCCTAGTCTTGCTAGAGATTCAGATATCCATATACAAGAAGCTCAAAAAGACCTGGGAGATTCATTGCAAAAAGGGCATCACCAAGTCATATAGTCATCAGACTGGCCAAAGTCAACATGAAGGAGGAACTTCTGTGAGCCATGAAATGAAAACACCATGTAACTTACAAAAGAAATCCCATTAGACTAACAGCAGACTTCTCAACAGAAATTTTGCAAGCCAGAAAGGAATGGTCCCTTCCTATCTTCAGTCTCCTTAAACAGCATAACTGCCAACCAAGAATTTTGTATCCTGCAAAACTAAGTTTCATGAATGAAGGAGAAATAGTCTTTCCCAGACAAGCAAACACTAAAGAAATTTGTCACCAGTAGATCTGCCCTACAAGAAATGTTAAAATTAATCTGTACATGGAACAGAATAATTGATGTCCACCAGTGTAAGACACCCAAAAGTTAAAACTCACAGTTCTTATTAAAAAGTAACACAAAGGAAAGAACAAAGCAACTAGGTAACAATCAAAGTGATGACCAGAACATTATTTCACATATCAATACTAACATTGAATGTGGATGGTCTCAATGCCCCCCTTAAAAGATGTAGATTGGATGAATGGATAAAAAAAGAAAACCCAATATATGTTATCTCCAAGAAACCCATTTAACTCACAAAGATTCTCATAGACTTAAGGTAAAGGGATGGAAAAAGTACTCCACGCAAATGGCAACCAAAAGTAAACAGGAGTATCTATTCTCCTATCAGATAAAATACACTTCAAATGAACAATGGTAAAAAAATCACAAAGATGGTCATTATATAATGATAAAGGGATCAATTAAACAAGAAGTAATATTCCTAAGTATATATTCACTGAACACAGGAGCTCCTAGATTCATAAAACAAATTCTCCTAGCTCTAAGTGAAGAAATAAACAGCAACTTCATAATATCCAGGGACCTCAACATTCTTCTGATAGAACTAGACAGATCATTGAGACAGTAGATCAACAAAGAAACACTGGGCTTAAATGGAATTCTAGAACAAATGGAACTAATAGACATTTATAGGACACTCTATCCCCAAACCACAGAATACACATTCTTCTCATCAATACATGGGACATTTTCCAAGATAGATCATATGTTAGGCCACAAAACAAGTCTCAGCAAACTTAGAAAAATCAAAATCATTCCATGTATTTTCTCAGACCATAGTGGAATAAAACTAGAAATCAATTTCAAAAGGATCTCTCAAAACTACAAAAATACATGGAAATTAAACAGCCTGCACTGAATTATCCTTGGGTTATTGACAAAATCAAGACAGAAATAAAAAAGATTTCCAAATTGAATGACAAAAGCAAAACATACTCCCAAAATCTTACGAAAACTTGTGTCTATGGGATACAGAGAGAGCAGTGCTGGGAGAAAGTTCATAGCCTTAAATGCTTACATCAAAAAGAGAGAAATATTGCAAATTTACAACTTAATTTCACACCTCAAGAAACTAGAAAAGAACAAACCAATCCCAAAGTCAGCAGAAGAAAAGAAAGAAAGCTCAGAGCAGAACTAAATGGAATGGAAACCAAAAAACTATACAAAGTGTCAATGAAAGAAAAAGTTGGTTCTTTTAAAAGATAAACCAATGGATAGACCACTAGCTAGGTTAACCAGAAATAGAAGAGAAAGGACTCAAGTAAGCTCAATCAGAAATAAAAACGAGACATTACAACTGATACCACA
>NW_012148953.1:1361399-1362182 GCF_000956105.1 Propithecus coquereli
AAATTTCTATTTGAGTAGCTATCTTGTCATTCTTAATGTGAAACAGTATTTTCCCTATTAAGAAAATCAGTTGTGTAGTCCTGAATCACAGGACTGGGGTAAAGTTTAACATTGTAAAAACAGTAGTGAATGTACTCTAAAGAATGGCTGCATATGAAGAATTTCTTAAATTGTGATCCCTGTAAACAGACTCTGAGATAGAGTTTTTCTGGGAAGTGCTCTTAGGAACAATACCTCTAAGAGAGTAAAAGAAACAGAAGTATTCAGACACAGAGAGAAGTTTGAACTATGGTACAGCTGCAATAGAGGCCTCAGTCAAACCCACAGGGACCATTGGAGCTAGCATGGCTCTTCAAAGTTGTCTTAAATTGAAACAATGAGGCTGGGTATACGGAATCCCTCTTTGGACAATCATTATATGTAGGAGGCAGCTACATTCCGGTGAAGATGTTTTTCAGAGAGAGATGCTTCTCTGCGCAATTTGCAGTCACCACTTAGAAGCTGGGGGAATGACTTCCCATTGGAAAGGGAGATCTACACGGTACACTACAATATCCATTACTGCCAACCACTTCTGCCACTCAGATCCACTTGCTTATTATTATAAGTTCAACTTATGTAGAATAAGCTTCTCCAGGACTTGCCAAAGAAAAATAGCAACAAACACTTGTTAAAAATGTCAAGGAATTGGCCGGGCGCGGTGGCTCACACCTGTAATCCTAGCACTCTGGGAGGCCGAGGCGGGCAGATTGTTTGAGCTCAGGAGTTCGAGACCAGCCTGAG
>NW_012148953.1:1365108-1366176 GCF_000956105.1 Propithecus coquereli
CAGTGAAAATGACTTTTCCTAGGATATAACTAGAATAATGACTGTATAATTCATATTTACAGTTTATATAATAATAACAGTTTTCAAAATGTTAAAAAATGTACATGGCAATAAAAAAAACTGGGAAGTACATACATAAATATTCAGAGTAACAATGCCTTTATATATTTTCTATCATATTAACAAGACTATGAGTCAAAGCTGTTGTCGATGTAAAATTAAGAAGATAAATATAATCTTACAAATAAAATTTCTATTTGAGTAGCTATCTTGTCATTCTTAATGTGAAACAATATTTTCCCTATTAAGAAAATCAGTTGTGTAGTCCCGAATCACAGGACTGGGGTAAAGTTTAACATTGTAAAAACAGTAGTGAATGTACTCTAAAGAATGGCTGCATATGAAGAATTTATTAAATTGTGATCCCTGTGAACAGACTCTGAGATAGAGTTTTTCTGGGAAGTGCTCTTAGAAACAATACCTCTAAGAGAGTAAAAGAAACAGAAGTATTCAGACACAGAGAGAAGTTTGAACTATGGTACAGTTGCAATAGAGGCCTCAGTTAAACCCACAGGGACCATTGGAGCTAGCATGGCTCTTCAAAGTTGTCCTAAATTGAAACAATGAGGCTGGGTATACGTAACCCCTCTTTGGACAATCATTATACGTAGGAGGCAGCTACATTCTGGTGAAGATGTTTTTCAGAGAGAGATGCTTCTCTGGGCAGTCTGCAGTCACCACTTAGAAGCTGGGGGAATGACTTCCTATTGGAAAGGGAGATCTACATGGTACACTACAATATCCATTACTGCCAACCACTTGTGCCACTCAGATACACTTGCTTATTATTATAAGTTCAACTTATGTAGAATAAGCTTCTCCAGGACTTGCCAAAGAAAAATAGCAACAAACACGTGTTAAAAATGGCAAAGAATTGGCCAGGCGCGGTGGCTCACGCCTGTAATCCTAGCACTCTGGGAGGCCGAGGTGGGCAGATTGTTTGAGCTCAGGAATTCGAGACCAGCCTGAGCAAGAGCGAGACCCCCGTCTCTACTAAAAATAGAAAGA
>NW_012148953.1:1377976-1378835 GCF_000956105.1 Propithecus coquereli
TCTTATTATAGATGGCAGCCTGAGAACAATGGAGCATTTCTGTGGGAACTTTATTTTTACTTCTGAATACAGAGACCAAATTATCTGCTGTTAAAGTTCCTAAGCCATAAGCATTTCAGAACATAATATGTAGGCAACAATAACACTATTTTTGACCAGATCCATAGCACATAACATTTTATAGAACTATATAATGTGTTATGCCATTTGCTTTTTAAAGGTAGTAACATTTCCAAATTATTTGGATATTGGAGAATAAGATATTTCTCAACAAACTCTACTAGAACTTTCCCTGAACTTTTTTCTCATTGCTAAAATGTTAGTATATTTTTGCATTTTCTTTCAAAAATTATTTTGGCTGTATTTTTCCCATGTAAGATTAGAGTTTGAGTAGAATTGTTTCAATTACAAAATTCTTGACTTCTTGCATTTTGTTATAGTTAATAAAGTGCTTTTTATGAATTAAGACACAAAATACTAGTTGTTATCTGCTTGCAATTCCTCTTTGTAATCTCCTCAAATTATACTCAGTTGTAAAATAAAAGTATAACGTTTTTTAAAGATGTAGGTGTAGGCATTTAACTTGTCTCTGTATACTGTTGTCAGGGTTTTTTCTGCCAGTCACCAGATCTTGTGGCTTGTCACCACATCTGCCACCATTTGCCGATCTAAAATAGGAGCAAAGTAATTGTGTTACCTACACAAGGTCACATACTGTATAACTGGAATTCATAACAAATAGTATCTTATGGGCTATAATCTTAATGGAATTGCATACTTTGAGAGCCATTCTGCCTTTAGTGAGTAAATTAGCCTGCCTTGGCAATGAAAACGTGGGTATTTCCACTATATTTCTGGT
>NW_012148953.1:1378885-1379357 GCF_000956105.1 Propithecus coquereli
TTCTTTTTGTTTTATTCTTAAAAATATTTGTTGATAGCATTTAAGAGACTTACACTAGAACTCTCAAAAATTAAATTACTGTATAAACTACATGTGCTATAGAGAGAGGAGATCTCATAATAGTTGGTTGTCATTAAATGAGACAGCCTAAAAGGCTTCTCAAAAAAATCCTGAGTAGCACGTAGTATCAAGTTGTAGAAATGCAACTCAGTGACATCCTACACTCCCCATATGATTTACTTTGAATAGATAAAATCCTATTTATGATATCACAACTTAGAATAGTAAAATTTTATAAAATAAGTTAAATTCATAGTGGACCTTGACTTTGAATGTCACTAAAGACTTTATTAGATGTTTCAAGATTTACTGAAGTGATAAATTTATAACAAGATGATTTTTAAACCCTACTGTTATTAACCGTTGACATATGGGTACTTTCTTTACATTCGGAGTAGAAGTGTTAATTAAT
>NW_012148953.1:1379407-1380681 GCF_000956105.1 Propithecus coquereli
AAAGAGAAATAGTGTTTCATTATAAAAGAAGGGGACAAGTGAAATAAGAAAAAACAATCCCACTGTGTCCTTGGATTTTATAAATACACACAAAAACTAAAATAATAAATTTATGTGTTCTTTGCCATTTAGTTTACTTGGTTTCCATAAATATTGGCAGGATGAATGTGTTTCAACACTTTTAAGTTGCTAATAAGAAAGAATATATATTATGATCACATTTTCATTGTTTGTGTCCATCTAACTCCTTTTCCTGAGCTTTTCTAATAAAGAGTTGTTTTGATTGTGATCTCGAATTTTTATATTAGTCAGTTGTGATGGTTTATTCAATTCCACTGTATTTTAGTTTTTCTTACCCATACAAGAATGACCACACAGGATGAGGTGGCAGTTATGATAACCCAGTCCTTTCCTGTCATATATAGTTCATAACCAAACAAGTGGTTTAAATGAGGTCATGGTGGCGGCCTGCCTCTTTGCCTCAGGGAAACTACATCTTTTATTTTAGGCAGTTACTTATTCATTTATTTATTACTTCATTCAAAATTTATTCAATGCCTACTGGAGACAGGGCAGAATAATAGAAAGTGCTTATATTTTAAAGTTCAGGAAGAACTTCACTAAAATCCTGGTTCTGCTATTAACTAACTATCTGACTTCATAGAAGTCACATAAACACTCTCAAATTAGTTTTCCATCCTGTGGAAATGAGAATAATATGACCAAGGTCAACTCCATTTATTGTTTTCTAAGATCAAATGAGAAAACCATAAATGAATAAACATAAAATATTTGAACTGATGCACATCAGTGCATGATGCACACTAAATGATGTGGTCACTTATAAAATGTTTAAGCACTTGATTGTTGCTTTGTGGTTTTTTCTTATCACCTTTATTTATTGACTGCACCATGATTTTCTCTTAGGGAATCATGTCTTCCTTATTCTTAGGTCATGTGCTTTGGATTAGGTTCCAATTCTAGTTTAAAACATATGTCCCTAAGGCTGGCCAATCAGCACCCCAATTTCTATTGTGGTGACTTGAAGACTTGAACTCAAGGACAGACACATGACCAATGTTTAGAATTCTCTGAACAGTGAATTCCAAGTCTCGTGGAGAAATTTTCAGGAGCCGTTTTATTGATCCACAAGGAGAAGCCCTATCCAAGTATAATGCCCTATCAATGAATGGAGAGGCTGAAAAACACTAAAAAAAAATCAGATCCTAATGTCATCCCCACCCTTACATGAAACTGCTCCAGTAGAAGATTTT
>NW_012148953.1:1380731-1381787 GCF_000956105.1 Propithecus coquereli
AGAGTAAATAACTTGGTCTAAGGCAATGTTAGGTATGATTCCCTGCTGGTGGATCACGTCCTCTGTAACTCCTCAGATATCTTCTGGCTAAAGCGCTAAGAACAGGAAAGGAGAACCTACATACGGAACATATGCAGATATTAAACAATGTTAATCTTCAGTCCTTCCAGCATGGGAAGTCTTTAATATATTTAACGTGTCAGCAAGTTAATGGCTTGTCTCTTTGAGGGATAAATCTGTATTGGAGCCAACATTGATTTATGTTGCTGACAAGGTAGACATTCAGCAATAGCAGAGAATTAGGTCAGCTTTTGTGAGTGAGACCATGTTGTTGTACCTATCTTTTGCCTCTACCCCTGCCATAATGGCTACTCTGTTTTGTAGCTATTGTGCTAGCAATAGAATGGCTAAGGAAAAGTCTGTATGGAATCACCTGGCCAAATCTTTCTGTCTACTTGGTTCTTTAGTGAGTCTTCCTCCCCTTTGAGCATTAAAAAACAATGCAAAGATCATCACACTTCTATTTTCTCCTGTATGTCATTCCACATGCCACTAATCTTTTAATTATTCTTTATTTCAGGATTCAGACCAAACATACAAATCATTTCTACTGCATAAGAATCTGTATATTTTTATCTTGAATTCTTTTCTTTCTTTTTTTTTGGGTGGCGGGCACAGTTTCTTTTTGGGGGGATATAGGGTGAGCTAGGCACCCTGCCTAAAGCTTTGCCCATTGCAAATATTTCTCCATCCTACTCTCTTTCAAGCCTGGGCTAGAATGCAGTGGCATCCTCACAGCTCGCTGCAACCTCAAACTCCTGGGCAAATTTTCAGCAATTCTGTTGGTTCTGTGTTTAGAATATATTCATTATCAGAACATTTTCACCATCTCAATGATTACCATTATAGTTGATTATAATATATTTAATGTGTTTCTATTGTATAGCGTATAATAGAATATATTATACATACACACACATGGCCAAGCCTTCTTGATAGTTGTATCACATTAGGTATTAGCATGATTTTGCTATTTTATTTGGAACTTAAATATGG
>NW_012148953.1:1384714-1386996 GCF_000956105.1 Propithecus coquereli
TGTCATTATGTATAGTCACCATGCTATACAATAGATTTTTTTAAACTTATTCCTCCTATCTAACTACAGTCATACATCACGTAACACTGATGATACGTTATTAGAATGTGTCATTAGACAATTTCATCATTGTGTGACCATCAGAGAATGTACTTACACAAACTTAGATGGTATAGTCTACTACACACCTAGGCTACGTGGTATCAACTATTGATCTTAGGCAACGAACCTATACAACATGTTACTATACTGAATCCTTTAGGCAATTAGAATACAATGGCAAGTATTTGTGTATTTAAACATGTGTAAACATAGTAAAATACAATATTACAAATTATGAGACCACCATTGTGTTTGCAGATCTCCCTTAAGTGAAATGTCACTATGCAGTATATGACTGTATAATTTTGTATACTTTGACCAGCATTTCTCCAACTTCTCTCTCACCAACTGGCCCAGCCTCTGGTTGACCAACATTCTACTCTCTATTTCTATGAGATCATCTTTTTTAGATTCCATATGTGATATTTGTCATTGTGTACCTGGCTTAGTTCACTTAACATAATGTCCTCCAGGTCCTTCCATGTAGTTGCAAATGACAGAATTTTTCTTTTTTATGGCTGAATAGTATTCCATTTGTGTATATATCACACATTTTTTTATCCATTCATCTGTTGATGGACACTTAGGTTGATTCCATATCTTAGCTTTTGTGAATAGTGCTGCAATAAACACAGGAGTGCAGATATTTCTTTGATATACTAATTTCATTACCTTTGGATATATACATTGTAGTGGGATTGCTAGGTCATACGGTACTTTTAGTTTTAATTTTTTTGAGGAACCTCCAACTATTTTCCATAATGGCTGTACTAATTTATATTCCAAATAATAGTGTGCAAGGGTTTCCTTTTCTCCACCTCCCCCTCCATTTATTGAAGAAACTTCAAACTCCTTTTCCAATTGTGTGTTCTTGGCATTTTTGTCAAAAATCAATTAGTTATAATATAAATGTATGGATTTATTTCTGAGTTCTGTATTCTGTTCCATTGGTCTGTGTTGGTTTTAATGCCAGAAACATACTGTTTTAGTTATAATAGTTTTGTAGTACATTTTGCAATCACATAGTGTGATACCTTCAACTTTGTTCTTTTGCTAAAGATTGCTTTGGCTAGCTGGTCTTTTTTTTATGGTTTCACACAGATTTGTTTTGTTTTGATTTGTTTTTTTCTATTTCTGGGAAGAATTTTATTGGTATTTCATTAGGGATTGGATTGAATCTGAAGATCACTTTGGATAGTATGGACATTTTAACAATATTAATTCTTCCAATCCATAAGAATGAGATATTTTTTGACTTGTTTGTGTCTTCTTAAATTTCTTTCAGCAATGTTTGATAGTTTCAATATAGAGATCTTTCACCTCCTTATTTAAATCTATTCCTAAGTACTTAAATTTTTTGTCACTATAGTGAATAGGATTGTTTTCTTGATTTCTTTTTTAGATAGTTCATTATTGGTGTATAAAAATGCTACTGATTTTGTTGGTTGAGTTTGTATCCTGCAAATTTACTAAATTTTTTTATTAATTTGAATAGATTTTTGGTAGAGTATTTAGCATTTTCTATGTATAAGATCATGCCATCTACAAATAAGGACAATTTAAATTCTTCCTTTTTCTAAGCCTTTTTGGAGGTAAAATATACTTCGGAGTTTCCCTTGCAAGGCCCAATACATTTCTTCTGAGTTTCAGTCAATCACATAAGCTCCCTCACATTTATATGACAAATTAGGCTTTTTAGTAATTTTTCTCTCTTCCCAAATAATTGTTCTCAGATGTGTAAATACACCCATGGCCATAATCAATGTTTACACCATTTTAACAGTGAACTTAATCTCCAAAAATGACAGAAGCATGTTTGTTTATCTCTTTGTATCGGAACTGGTGAGAACTTGCATCCTAAGATTTGTCAGGTGACATTATCTGTCTTTTCAGCCTCTACCTGGAACTATTAGCTTTCTATTTGTATACTATTAGATATTTTTTTCTTTTCTACATCATCCTTTCAATCAAGCAGTTAACAGAACATTTTTTGTGTGTCAAATTTAGGGCTTAAGTACCTGGATGCATATTAATTATTTTTACTTTGTTATCAAAAGTTACTAATGAATACAGTCAACTTTCATGATATCAGTAATCAGATTATTAGATTTATAAGTGCTATGGTTTGAATATGTTCTCAAAATTTGTGTGTTATGAATTTATTACCATTTTTAATAAAA
>NW_012148953.1:1387046-1388389 GCF_000956105.1 Propithecus coquereli
TCTTTTGAATATGGTTCTCAGCCTATCAACCCAAAGAAGAACGGGAATCCAGGAGGTGTCGTTTCTTTTTACCAGCTGTTCGTTAAGTTTACATCCTCATACACAGAAACAAAATAAAGGTCCACAATTTCTATTTATGGAAGATAAGTTTTAGGGAACTGTATTTTTTCTCATTAATTCTTTCAGTAAGTATAGATTGATCACTGGAAACATTCATACTGTCTTAGGTACTACTGTGATGAAACTGTTATTTATTTTTAGATGCTGACTTACAGGACGTTAATTTAGTTAAATTCCTACCTTTTTGTTGAACTATTTACAGAATAAAACAGATACTGGTATACTACTGATGAGAAGAATGCCAAACTAAAAAATGATGTTTCACATATATTAAATCCAGTTGACTCTTCTGCTTTTCAACCTATGGTTTTATGTTTCAGAATCTTTGACATTTTTATATATCTTTAAGAAAGGCTAGGTTTTAATGATTTGGTAAAACCAACTTCCATAATACTATATATATCTAACATCTAAGCAATTAGAACTGTCACTAGCTAATCAGACTCCTTTTTTCTTTGTGCCCATTCTATAACTATATTTAGTCAGAGGGAAGGAATAAAATACTATGATAAATATGTACTATTAAAGGGATAGACACCACAGGACAGAAAGATGTATGGCAATATGAATGAGGAAGGAGATGGTGACAAAAGAAATAAATGACACATGTAGCTTAGACACCTGGGTAGGGACAGTCTCGATGAAGATGAAAGACAGAAAAATTAAAACTAGGAGAGAAAGAAAAAAAAAAGATTACTGGAAAATGATATAGACCTCCCAGGCATGCTTTCAAAAGCTCACTGAGATAAGAAAAGCCTTTAAAAGGATAGATCATTAATCACTGGTATTTCAATTAGCTAATATTGACTGGGATGGCAATTATGGCATTGATAAGAAAAGGCTTCTTTTCCTGGAGGTAACACAGGCTGTTTCCTGACATATTCTTTGAACAATCCACAAGAAGCCTAGGCTATTATACACTTCATCCTAATGTGGCTGGGAAATGAGACAAGGATGAAAAATAAGATAGTGGCACAGAGTCATCTAAAGTCTAGTGATCACAATGTCATCAGACTGTCAATGCCCTTGAGGTTATATGTGAAGGTAACAGAACAAAAGCCTGGACTTGAGTAAATAAGTACAGTAGGCCATTAGGAAATGTGGAATAGCCTTTAAATGTTGATTAAAATCAATTTCAGTTTCAGTAAATTTATGAAAACAAGTTTTTAACAGAAAATAGTAGGCTGACTTTTTTATTATAGAAAGACTTTTTCTCATTTTGA
>NW_012148953.1:1390335-1393447 GCF_000956105.1 Propithecus coquereli
TTTTGTAAAAATTTATTATAAACCAAGATACGAATTTTTATCTCAAAGACTTGTTAGGAGGTGCTAATGAGAAAGTACATTTTTAGTCTTGGGGCCACAGATTCCACCTTACAGAAGAGAAGCCCTTCATGTCCCATGTAAAAACTAAAGGTTAAAATGACCGTTTTTAGCAACACTGCATGTCCTCCTGCTACTTCCTGTGTTTGTCTGAAATCCTTGTCTCATTTTACATCAACTTGGATCACCATTTTAACAGGCCCTGAGAAAAAATGTTTGACCTCAAGTTGATGGTTTTCTGCGTAGTATTTGGAAATCAGTTTTCTCAGCTTTGGTCTTAGTTGCAATTCTCAGTAAAACATTAAACCTATCACTTGGATTATATGATTATGCAGTACCTTAGCTATTACGATAATCCTATGAGCTGATTTTTGTTATCCCTAGATGCTTATAAAAGGACAGAAAATTCCCAGAAACAGGCAGCTGGTAAGTTAGGTTTGCCTGATCAGAAAACCTGGGCCTATTCTATTTGATCATGCTATTAGGTTTTTTAACTAACTGATAAATAAAAATGAAAAAGAAAATAGCATCATAATGAAATAGTACTCATAACATAAACTTGAATTTTTAATATAATTATTTTTATTCACCAATGCCATAAGTCAATAATGCAGGATATAAACCATTATGTATAGTATTAACGTTAGCATGGCAAATAAATGACATTTTATTTTCAATTTTAATTAAAAGAAGCAAATAAGTAGGCTAACATATTCTACATCAATGCTTGAAACATTGCTGCTTGTTACATTAATTTTCAGATATTCAAAAGTAGGTTCTTATTGATTTACTTTCTTATTTTACTACGAATAAGAATATCTGATAGAGATTGAGTATTTATTTGGTCCACAGCCTATGCCAAGTGACTGTAGTCAACCTTTCCTTTAATACACATGACAACCATGAAAGTTGGATATTATCATTTTTATTATGCAAACAGGGAAACCAAATCATAAAGAGATTAAGTGCATGCTCCAGGTAACCCAGCTGGAAAGAGGCAGTCAATATCTAAACACAGGTTTTCAGACTCTCAATCTTTTACTTTTTTTACATACCATCACCGTGGCTGAGCATTTGCTTTCTTGATTTTATCGTCATGTTAGTGCTGTGTTTTATGTTGAGGTACTTTTGTATCTTATGAGATTGTTTTTAGGCAATCTCCCGATACCGATTGTCTTCATTACCCAAGGTAATTCCACGAAAGGATTCCTCCCTTATTCCCCAATACTCCCCTGAAGTTGGCCTTTGAAGGGACACTGAACCCTCTGGGTTTTGTCACAGAATAAGCACAGGTGAGTGACCATAGTCACCTTCTCTACTGCTCTCCTCCCTTGACTTTTGTGACTTTCACCACTTTCCTTTTTTTTAAAAATATAACTAATTACTATTAATTCTTTGACTCATTCTAGGGTAATATTATTTTCATTATACTCAGATGACTTTATCCTCTTCTTTTCTCAATTTACTGTCTCCCTAATGGATTGTAGAATCATATCTCTGTTCAAATCCCAGTGTGTTATTTACCAGATGTGTGAACTTTTAGGATGTTACAAAATGTGTCTGTGTCTTCATTCTCTTATGGAAGACAAAGCAAAACAAAAGTACCTACCTATATCAGCCTGGGCCCAATGAGGAGAAAACTACGTAATAGTTTAAACAGGGACTTATTTAATTTTTGTAATTAAATATAAAAGATTATTAAACTTTAAAATAATGAATTATTAACCTATGATAAAAGAGTAGTGATAAGATATAAATAAACTGTGTATGGTACCCTAGGATTGAGGGAGAGTTCCTCAAGGAGGACACTCTTGAAAGGTGTTAAGACATTGTTGGTGAAAGTATAGTACCATCCAAAGGATAGAGGAAAGTTCTCTGGTTTGGTCAGGCAGGGACTGTTCTGTAGTCATTGGGCAAACAGACAGCAACCTTCCAAAATGCAGGCAAAATGCAGGGCACTGTGGGAACTTGTTGGCTGGATGGAGTCTGGAGTCTACAGAGGGAATTCATTCACTGGCACCAGGGCATGTGGATGTATCATTCATATTTCATAAAATTTATTAAAACTTAGATGCTTTTTATACCTTCATTATTTCCATTTAACTTGTCTCCCCTTAATGTACTATGGAGCCAGCATATTTTCTCATCCATTTCTTTTCTCTGATACTTAGCAAGATGCTTGGCAAAAAATAGATGCTGGAATGAAAATTGGTTGAACAAACAATTGGATTAAATGAGGTTTTTATCATTTCTAGCATTGCATACCACTCAGAAAATAGTGTTATTTTATCCTTTTTGAATAAATAAGGTCACAATTCATCTCCTTTCTCCCACTTATTTTCCCTACCCCACCCTGAAGATTTATTAATGTTATCACTTTCAAAGACTCATCAAAGATTTTTCACTTCGTGTCCTAATATAGAAAAAAAATATACATATAAGAACCATCACATTTTCATTTTCTCTCTCTTCAAATCTTTGTAATAAAGGTACTTCCCATCTACTTTGATAGAGTCATATAACATTTTTATATTATCAGACAGTTGTAAGAATAATACCTAGGATTACCTAGTAAACGATACCTAGGATTTGAATAATTTAGAAAATATAATATTCTATTTCTCATTATTTTGGGATGGAAATCGAGGAAACATAATTTTGAATGACAGAAAAGAAAAGGCTCTAGTAAATGTTACATTTTAAAAAATATTAGCATATTTTATTTCCATGAGTTCAAAGTGATTTTGTGGTTATCTTTGACTGTTTGGCTCCTCTGGTAGACATATGACTAGATAACTAACTGAGAAAATGAATAAAATGTTTGTCACACAAAGTCCTAGTACAGAATAATATTTATTACTTGATTTAGATAAGTAGCAAGGTTTAAATTAATTACAGTTTCAGAGATAATCTGCATGATCAGAAACAACAATAAAGGTATCTTTTTCACCTTTGTTCACAAAACCTCAATCTGCGGCTTTCTCATTTTCTCAAAGCATGTTGCAAATAATATAGTTTTTATTATATATCTCAAGAATGTTTTTCTTTAGTTATT
>NW_012148953.1:1393642-1395613 GCF_000956105.1 Propithecus coquereli
TTAAAATCAATTTCAGTTTCAGTAAATTTATGAAAACAAGTTTTTAACAGAAAATAGTAGGCTGATTTTTTTATTATAGAAAGACTTTTTCTCATTTTGAAAATAAATGTAGTATTTCTATTTTCTAAATGATTTTTCCTGGCTTTTGGAGAAATGAAGCAGCCTCAACATTTCTGCTTAAGGGATCAGCTTATTAGGATAAGTCTATTTGCACTTCCTGCTGGTCGGTATGTATGAATGGCTTTAAAAGTAGCTCTTTACATATTGCCTTAAAATACCAGGCTACATGCATAATAACATACATGATTAATACAAATAGAAAAGTTATATTGAGAAAAAGAGACACATGATATCATATTAATGCTTTGCAGTTTTCAAAAGCAAACTAGCTTCAAACTTAGGTTAATTTCAAAGGAAAAAATTAAAATACCAAAAAGAAACATTAAGTTAAGCTGTAGACATAAACTTTTCCAACAATCTCTTTTGAGGAACAAAACCGTGCTCCTTTGAAATGAATTACAAAAATAGGAATTTAGAATTAACATTCTAATGTTTGAAATTAGGTAAAATAAGGAGAACATGTGCTGAATAATTGTATTACAAATTCAATAAAAAATATATGTTGTAAATATACTTCGCATACAATAAATATTTAGCCTACAACACACTTGTATACTTTAGGCTCTATGGTGGACTAATACTGAAACACATAGCATATAATTGGTTTTTGCATAACCTTCAATCAATTGATTAAATTTATGTAGTTATTTGTCAGGGCCCTAATAAAAAAGAGATGGTGAATTAGAATCATCATTATTATTATTTTTAAAGAGACATATTCTATGAAACCACAAGGACCTCAGGGTAAGCAGCACAGTGAAGTTATTACCATCCCTTGATCGTAAGGACCAAGGGAAGAAGTTACAAGGATCTGAAATAAGTGTCCAATGGAGGCCACTGCTTGGGAAAAAGAAGTGATGTTTTGTGGAAGGACCCAGCCAGCCTGAGATAACCATTCAAGGAAGGAGCCAAGGAAATAAATACCCTGATCTTACTGTCTTCCCTCATTCTGATCACCTGCTTGGTTCCTGTTGGTACAACCCATCAGGAAGCTTGAGTGCTCGGGAGCCATTGTTATCATGTAACTGTAATAGGTTGTTGCCTGATGCGTGGCCAGTCAATCCACTGAGACATCGAGGGTGGCAGCAGAGAAAGAGTTTAATCATAGGGCCACCAAACTAGGAGATAGTAGGAAATCTCAAATCTGCCTCCCTGAGGGATTTAGAGATAAAGGTTTTAAGGGATCTGGGTGGATGGTGGGACAGATGGTGGACTGGGATGTGGGGAAATCTCTGTTTGAGTTGAGAAATGAGGGGGGAAATCATGGGACAGGGTGATGAAGAAACCATATTTGTGTGCTGAGTCTGTTCTTTGGTGGGGGTCTTTAGACTAGTTGGCATCAGCCGTTCTGCTGGAATTCAGAATCTCAAAAACATCTTAAGTAATGCTTCTGCAAAAGTCTTAGGATTCCAGCCTCAGAGATCCTATATACAAGAGCAGTGGAGAAGCAGGTGGTCAGCGCACTAGTGATTTGCAGTTGCAGGGAAGTGGGTCAAGTGTACCCTGGTTAGTGCCTGACTGTAATGTTGCCTAAGGCCTGGATTGTAATTCTTCTTAACTCCATGAGGACAGTTTCAGTTACCTGTACAGGTCACCTATGGTATAGAACAAGACGAAATGGGTACGTAGGAGTCTGGAGGAGCAAATAAAAGGCATCTAGTACAGTGTACAAAATAGTGCATCTAAAGGCATATGTATGTGTAAATTCCTAAGCTTTAACTTTATTGGGAAAATCATGGGATTTGAATACTGATTGTTTTATAATTTTCTGGCTCCAAATAGTGATTGTTGTTACACATATACATACATATACACAGCATGTGACAAATCATATATTCAGAAAAGAAAGAC
>NW_012148953.1:1404546-1407112 GCF_000956105.1 Propithecus coquereli
CTCCTGCCTCTCCCAATTCCCACTCCCTCCTCCAGGGTCCGCGTTGACTACCCCGCGGGCCGGGACAATCCTTTATGCAGCCAAGTGGATACAACCTACTACGTATATGTTCTCAATATGAAAAAAAAAAAAAAACTAGTCCTTAAGTAAGAAGACTTGACAGCACCATTTCTCACACACAATTTATCCTAATTTCACTTGGTAATTGGATGATTATTTGTGTTAGCTAAATGACTTTATCCAAAGGAAAAATAAGCTTTTGACTTTATGACAAGAAGGAGTTTTGCAGCTTGGAGTGAGGAGCCCTTCAGTTCGGTCCCTAGCTTCCCACAGAAGCCGGGAGATAGGGGTGCCGTTTTTCTGGATGATTTCATTTCTAAGAGATAGTTCCCAGGTCCTTAAGAAAGTCAATCTAGGGTCATGAAGCTGGCAGGAGGATTATTTAGCTTTTAAAAAGACTTTCATGCTTTACAAAGAGACAGAGAAAGAACTTAATGTTTTTAAAGTAACTGCTGTAAGAAAAGGGAGGGACAGTCTTTTTTTCTTCTTCTTAACATAAAAAATTTATTTCTTATTTTTAATTTGTATTTTCTCTTACAATCTTCTGCCTGTGCTACTATAAAATAGTAATATTATAATGTTTATAATTATTTCTATTGCTATTTACACCTTTCCTTCGCAGTAAAGTACAAAACAAAGCAATTTTCATTATTAGGATAGAATAACAACAGAATTACTAAATTTTTAGAAGTCAACACATTATTGTTTGGGGAAAATAGCCTTTGAATATATCATACCAATGATGAAAGATTAAATCAGATTGTTGAATTCTTGATTAGTAATCCACAAAGATTTTTCTTAACCATAAATTAATTTTACCAATTTATATGTCTATATTGTTTTCATTTTCAAATGCTTACATATAATTTAATAATCCCTTATGAAGTCTTACCCAATCCAAGCCTAAGGAATAGCTTAGTACTGGAGCCTTAAAATACAATGTTTTTAAATTATAAATTGTTTAATAACAGAAAGCCATGTTTTACTGATTACAAAAAAAAAAAAAAAAAAAAATCCCAGGCTTTACTTGCCGTTTTTTAGTTAGGAGTTCAACCCAAAGAAAGTACATATTAGAAACCAAATATGATCTTATTTATTTATTTATTTTGTAATTCTACTCTCTTTTTGTTCAAATGTATTTATTTTTCTTAAATTGACAAAGAATTCTATGTACTTATTGTACACAAAACAATAAATGATACATTGAGGTGCATGTATGTTGTGGAATGCTTAAAACTAGGTAATTAACATACACATCACTACACATACTTCTTGTTTTTGTGACGAGGACACTTAACATTCACTCTTCTAGCTTTTCTCAAGACAGTACAGGTTGAGTATCCCTTATTCAAAATGCTTGGGACCAGAATTATTTTGGATTTTAAATTTTTTTGGATTTTGTAATATTTGCATTACATACTTACCAGTTCTGCATTCTGAATCTGAAAATCCAGAGTACAAACTGTTCCAAATGACATTTCCTTTGAGTGTCATGTTGATGCTCAAAAGGTTGCAGAATTAGGACCATTTCGGATTTTGAGTTTCCTAGTTAGGGACACTCAACTTTTTACATTGTCATTATGTATAGTCACCATGCTATACAATAGATTTTTTTAAACTTATTCCTCCTATCTAACTACAGTCATACATCACGTAACACTGATGATACGTTATTAGAATGTGTCATTAGACAATTTCATCATTGTGTGACCATCAGAGAATGTACTTACACAAACTTAGATGGTATAGTCTACTACACACCTAGGCTACGTGGTATCAACTATTGATCTTAGGCAACGAACCTATACAACATGTTACTATACTGAATCCTTTAGGCAATTAGAATACAATGGCAAGTATTTGTGTATTTAAACATGTGTAAACATAGTAAAATACAATATTACAAATTATGAGACCACCATTGTGTTTGCAGATCTCCCTTAAGTGAAATGTCACTATGCAGTATATGACTGTATAATTTTGTATACTTTGACCAGCATTTCTCCAACTTCTCTCTCACCAACTGGCCCAGCCTCTGGTTGACCAACATTCTACTCTCTATTTCTATGAGATCATCTTTTTTAGATTCCATATGTGATATTTGTCATTGTGTACCTGGCTTAGTTCACTTAACATAATGTCCTCCAGGTCCTTCCATGTAGTTGCAAATGACAGAATTTTTCTTTTTTATGGCTGAATAGTATTCCATTTGTGTATATATCACACATTTTTTTATCCATTCATCTGTTGATGGACACTTAGGTTGATTCCATATCTTAGCTTTTGTGAATAGTGCTGCAATAAACACAGGAGTGCAGATATTTCTTTGATATACTAATTTCATTACCTTTGGATATATACATTGTAGTGGGATTGCTAGGTCATACGGTACTTTTAGTTTTAATTTTTTTGAGGAACCTCCAACTATTTTCCATAATGGCTGTACTAATTTATATTCCAAATAATAGTGTGCAAGGGTTTCCTTTTCTCCACCTCCCCCTCCATT
>NW_012148953.1:1407482-1409626 GCF_000956105.1 Propithecus coquereli
GATATATATATTCTTATATATATGTGACATATATAATACATATGTGTGATATATATATTCATGTGTGTGTATATATATTCTTATTCAAAATGATATATGCAATAGAACAAAAATATATAATTTTCTTCTCTCAATTGGCATCTAAATTGACATTAGTCATTTGCTGAGAGGGTATGTTAGCATATATAATGTTTACCTAAGCAGTCACTAATAGCAAACAGAATGAAGCATATTTTCACTGAAGTGACCATTGATAGGCTGAGTGAGAAAATTTACTGCTGGTGCTGTTATTTTTTTGTTGTGAGTTGATTTAATGCAGGTTAGAGAACTTGTGAACTCTGCACAAAAGTCATATTATATGGCCCTACTTGATAAATCATTTTATGGACCACTTGGAGAAGCAGGACAATTTGTGGCCTACTTAAATATATAAACCTGTCAGAGTGGGGTCAAGATTTGAATGTGATATATTTTAATGCATATGTTCAGGTAATTAGACTGTAAACTTGATTTTTTTTTCCCTCCAGAGGTCTTGTGTAAAAGAATGAAATGGACACAGGCTATACATGCTCAAAATTTAATGTCTTTTGAGGAAATAATAATCAGAAATGGTCTTCATCTACTCACCTGTCTACAGGTGTACCAAGATGCTCGGTCCACCTCTGTGTTATGATTCATGACTCCAATCATGTCTGATTGCCAACCCTTCCCCTTCCTACATACTAGGTGCCACCCCTTCCTACAGACCCAGGCAGTCACTCACAAGGCTCTTCCATTTCTCATCTGTGGCAAGTTGACCTCCTTTGACTGAAGCACTTCATCTGCTTACCTGTGGCTTTTATGTCTTCCATGGGACAAACAAAACTAACATACCGAAGATCAATTACAACCCACACTTCTCTTTACACATTTTTTTTTTTTAGCTTCGGCACAATTTCTTTGCTCCTCTTTAGAGTAAAACCTTTTGAGAACATTATTTTTACTCACTGCTTTTTCTCTTAATCTTTTACACTCACTCTCATCTGATTTTCCCTCAGTGGTATGCTGGTAAATGTCTAACAACCAGTTTTCTGGAGAACAAAGCTCTAATTGGAAGTGTTTTCTGAGATTCGTGGTATAAATATGTAGTCCCACGAGAGTCAATTTCAAGCTATCAGAGCCCATTTCAAGCTACACAGTGTGGTGTTTGGAAGAGATGTGTTCAGTTGGCTTACCTGAGATGTTATTTTTTTTCCCTAAGATCCAGTTCCAGCTTTCCAATCTTTATACCTGATTACCTCACTGAAACTGTTCCCTTTAATCCACTCCAGTGGGGTTTTCATGCCCCATCTCCCACCACCAAAACAGCTGTGCTAAGATTACTAATGGTCTCACGTTTCTAAATCCCATATTTTGTTGTCAACATCTTCTTGCTCCATCTAACCACAGCACTTTACACGATTAGATATATCTCAGTCCTTTAAATTCTTTCTTCAACTGGCTTCCAGGACTCTCCATTTCCCTCATAATCTCCCTAATTTATTAGCAGTTCTTTCTCTGACTTCTTTGCTAGATTCTCTTTTCAGCAACCTTTTAACATCGGAGTGACCCACTGCTAGGATTAGACATCTTCTCAGGACTGTCTACCTTCTTTGGAGACCTGAGCCAATCTTCTGGCTTTATATACCATTCATAGAATGACAATGCCCCGATACACATATATACGTATGTCAGGGAATACCATTCTTGCATGTTATCAAGGAACATGGCCCTGACTCCAAACTCCCATATACAACTGCTTACTAGACAAATGCTGGGGGAACTATAATTAAAAACAAAATCTCCTACCAATTCTGAAAACTTCTCCACAAAGGTAATAGACAAAAACAAATCTATTTGATGATTGAATAATCATTAAACCAGAACATGATAAGCATCAGAGGTAATCTCAGAGAATGCAATGACAGAAAGAAATCTCATCCTTTGTCCGGAGCCATGAGGCCCGGCAGCTGCTTACCAAGCCCACGCATTTGCAAAAGCCAGCGGAACAGCTTGTAAGTTTCTGTTTACCCATTATAACTATGTAGCCCTTGAAAGCCCCTGAGGGTTTCCTTATATAGAAACCCTCTGGCCGGAAAGCCAGAGCCTCGGAAAGCACCGCCCCT
>NW_012148953.1:1422966-1425417 GCF_000956105.1 Propithecus coquereli
AATTAGTAGAGCAGGGAATTTCATAAAATATAAGCTATATTATAAGAATGATCAAACCTAGAACCAAAAGAGCAAAATATGCATAAAGTCTATTATATGAAATAAAATAGAATGAATCTAATCACATAGAAAAGCACATTACACTAAGAATTGAGGCTTTTATCACCCTTTAAACATCAATTTCATTTTACAATCTGCATATCAGAAGAGAAAAGAAAAAAACTAAAGAAAGTAAATGCCAAGTAGAATCACTAAACTGAATATTGCCTTAGCAAATTAAACTTTGCCTAGTAGTACAATAGCTTTCCATTCACTTATCACTTCATATAAATTTTAAAAATTAACCTACTGTACTGTAGAATATGGATTATCTCAATAAGAGAAATGTGGTTTTTATCATCACTCCATTAGTATTCTACTCTACTTATATGTATGTTAATAAGTCTCAGAAATAGTTTTGACTGATAATTCACGACTAGAAATCTCTCCAAGAGCCCATTAGTTAAACATGTTTATCCAGAATTCACATTTATCATTATATTGAAATATTATTTCAAAGACTGGATTCCTTACTGCCCTTAAATGAGGGTGTACACAATAAAAAAATAATAAATATATGCAAGACATGTAACCATAACTTTCAAAATCCCCAAATGCTCCAGGAAGGCACATGGGAAAGGTGTTTTAAGTGTGGAGACTTTGTAGTCAGAATACTCCTCTCCTAATCATTGTTCTGTCATTTATTAGCCATAAAAATGTTCCAAACCTCACTTACCTCATGTATACTTTGTGGACAGTAGTGGAATGTATAGGGTTATCATAACAATTAAATTTAAAAAATTATATAAAATACTTAGCTAAGTTCTATTCTCACACTGTATGTTCAACAAAGGTTTTGGGTAAGAAGTCCCAAACAATAAATTATAAGCTTCCAAAGCCTGATTATTATTGTTTTTAAATGGCAGTGCAAATTTCCCTGTCCCACAGCTTAAAATCCCAATAATTTTAGAGTCTTCTTATATCTTCAACTACTGGATAAAATGATTTTTTATTCTCATTATTTCATATAACATCAGATAATACCAGTTGTCAACAATATTCAGGATCAATTTCTCAGTTTCGTGCTCAAGTCTCCAAGCTAACACTAAACATCTTCTGATATTTCTCTAATTTGTATGGCCTGACTATTGCCACAACAAATATGATATTTGTCCAGGATTTTGCCTTTGTACATTTTGTTTCATTTCTTTGAACTGCATTATCCTCTTGATTTACCTACATAAATTATTAGCCCTTCCAAAAATATCCCTTGCTGATATTCTCACCAACATCCCCAATCTATTACAATTTTATCTATTACATTTTGTTTGCAACTATTATATGGCTCTGCCTTGCATTATAATAATTTTGTTTTTATTTAATTCTAAATATTGGATTATAGTTTCCTGGAATAGTAGTTCTATATCTTACTAATCTTATTTTATGCAATGAAAAGCAGGAAGATGTAGATGCCACAGTTGATTGGGAATATTTTCTAATTTGAACAAATAACATTCACTCTTCTTATACATGCACTGAAACAAATTAATAAGGTGACAAAATTTAGAAACTCATTTGTTCTTCTTCAAGATTGGTATTATTTTATATCAATGTATTAAGGGATTGGAATGGAAAACTATATTTTTTAAAACAAAGAAAAGATAAAAGATATTCAAGCACAAAAACAAGTCTTCATGGACTAGAAATATAATGTCAAGCTGCAAGCTGGAGGAATCCAAGTGTGGCAATAGGTAGAGATGGCATAGAGTTTGCTTTTGTAAGTGATATGTTATGCAAATGCTCCAAACATAAATTTGATTGTGAGATTTAGTCTTGCTACTTTATTCTCACAAAATGAGTTTGGAAAATTGCAGTAAATTACTACCAGAGTCTCTACCTTGTGCAAATGAATGCTTAAAGACCTAGGATACAGCAAACACAGAGCTGTGATACCCAATGTCTGCATACTTGAAACGAAATAATCAATATCATAATGTGGCAGTAGCCCTAACCAACTTAGATGAGCCTAAGTTTAGAAAGGAGATACTCAATGGAAAGTAGGAGACAGATAAATAATAGCTGAAGAGGGCCAGGGAGAAAAGAACATGTGAATGTGAGAAAACACAAAATGAACTTGTAGAACCATGTTGCAAAATTAAACATAACCCTAAGAAAGAGAAATTTAGTCAGCTAAACAAATTCACAACTAAAGATGAAATAATGTGGATAAAATTAAATGAACACAATACACTAAGCAATGTGAAACTACATATTAATAAATTCCAAACAGATAAACAAAAATCAATTGCTTCAAACTTGTATATTTAACATATTAATGAGTATATAAGGTAGTTATGTATTTTAAATACAACAAAATATTGCATTTTGTCAAATAAGGACACTAACAGATAT
>NW_012148953.1:1428627-1429872 GCF_000956105.1 Propithecus coquereli
ATGTACATATATGAGATGTTCTAAGGAGGTAGATATACCACGGTAATGAAAGTCAAGCTTCAGGACTTCTCACTTGGACTAGCTTCTTTCAAGTCTCTACACCTCAGATAAAATTTTTCATTATGCATAGTTTCACATAAGGAATTCCTCCTCTTACAATTTAGCTTTAGTCCCTTCAAAACCCTGCTTAATCTCCTGTCCCAAAGTACACAGGTTCATGTCATGCGTGTCAGGATGTACATATATGAGATGTTCTAAGGAGGTAGATATACCACGTAATGAAAGTCAAGCTTCAGGACTTCTCACTTGAACTAGCTTCTTTCAAGTCTCTACACCTCAGATAAAATTTTTCATTATGCATAGTTTCACATAAGGAATTCCTCCTCTTACAATTGCTTTAGCTTTAGTCCCTTCAAAACCCTGCTTAATCTCCTGTCCCAAAGTACACAGGTTCATGTCATGCGTGTCAGGATAAAAAAGGAGCAATGAATTCAGCAACACTTAACACAATTTAAAGAATAAATGTACCAAAACACAATGATTACTTGGGGAAGAATAGAATATTGGATAATCACAGTCCTGGTTGCTGCTAAAACAAAATCCAAGTCAAATTTCAGTTTTTGTTATGATGATAAAAGCAACATAAAAACAAATCAGCCAGAATTTTTTCAGACTGCCCTGCATTATCTATTTAATTGTCATTTAACGATAATAATGAAAATGAGCAAAGAATCTAGCTACAGTGTAAATGGATTCTATAGTATTGGAATATTACATGCTCAGGCCTTACGATACATATCTCAAAATCACATCATGTTCTATCTCCTTGAATAATAATCTTCACCTGCTCAGGGATGTTTTTTTATGAGTCTCCCAATTCATCATTTACTCCCTTGTACTTACAAAAAGTTTTTATGAACATAAATCTGCAGGAGCTTAGTCACCTTGTAAATCACTTATGGATCAAGGAACTTTCTCATATCTAATTCTATTGCCACAGACTTGGCTTAAAATCAGATCCCATAAAATGCAAATAATACCAGGGACATTTTCTTTTGAATCTAAATTTTTTGCAAAGAGAAACTGTGATTTAATTAATGGATTATTGTTCTGCTCAATTCTAATAAGTGTGTGATCTTTGGCAAATCACTTAATATTTTTTTTAAGTCTATTTCATCATGTGCATAACAAGACTACTTACTTTATTGGATTATTGTAAGGATTAAATTAGAGAACATTAATTCA
>NW_012148953.1:1429922-1432739 GCF_000956105.1 Propithecus coquereli
CAACAGAAGACACACATAAACATACACATGCGGACAGGTGGAAAATAAGGAGATCACAAAGATAGACCAAGCCTATCATAACTAAACTAAATACACACACGCACACACACACACACAATTAAACAAAGTCCCTTATAGAGTATAAAGAAGGAACACTGAATAACAAATGGAGAAAACACAATGATGATATAATAATCATAAAAATTTATGAACCTACTGATGTAACATGAAAACATGCAGTGCAAAATCTGAGAGCAGTAAAGAAGAAATTAGCAAAATTGCAATCAGAATGGTTGATTTCAATATGCCTACTTAAAAACTGACAAAAGATCAAGTAAACCAAGTTTGAAACAATGGAAAAAAATTGATCTACTAAATTAGTTAAGGTATATCTCAATGAGAAGGTGATATTTGAATAACGATGTAAAAAAGATGATAGAGTAAGCTACATTTTTTTTTTTAAAAAAAGCATTTTAGGCAGAGGGAATGGCCAGTGAAAATGTCCTCAGGTAAATCGTGCCTATTATGTGCGAGGCGTATGATGAGTGTGGCCGACGAACAGAGGGGAAGGGATGAGGCCAGAGAGGCAATGGTGACTGGGGACTGGAGATTTTGAAGTCTGATCAGAGTGAATTCAAGAGTGATAAGAGCAAAATTAAAAACAATGCCTACAGACGCTCTATCCAGTTTTGCTATGAGGAGAGCAAAGAAAATGGCAAAACCCTGCAGAAAAAAAGGTAAGATAAAAAGACATTGTTTCATTATTTGTTGTTTGATTTATTAGACGTAAGAAATAACGTTTGCCTTGAGCAGGAGAGGACGGGATGCAGTGACCCAGTGGAAAAAACAAGTCAAAGTCAGAGGTTGAACAGTAAATCCTCATTGACATTAGAAAAAAAAAATACAACAAACTGTATTTTATCACATCACCAGAATCAAGCTGGGAAAGCAGGATCCATAACAGGAAACAAGAGAAACCACACATATTTTCTGTAATTTGTATATATACTATGCATATGCTATAAAAACTGTTCACCAGCCCGGGCTGGTTGTTACCTGCTCTGTCTTGGATCCTTGCACAGTACTACATTAATCAATCACCCTAACACAGGACTATATTGATCACTACTTAGGATATTTCATTCAGTTTGGACAACCTTCAGCACCATGGATCTAGGAATCCTCAGAAGAAAGCACAGAATTAATTAGCTGAAATTAGTTGGCTGAATCCAATAGTATAACTGAGATTATCCTGGTCTTTATACACCACAGAACTTCCTTTATAATCTCTTGACCCAGGTCGTGTATCAACAATGATTAATCCTAACCATCCCAGACCACAGACTAGCCCTATTTTTGCTTGTTTTTTTCATAGGACATGGAGATTATGAAATGGCCAACTAGCAGTCTCACTTTACAGTCTAATGTTACATTCGTTTTGTTCCTTAATAGAAAACTCCCTAATTGGCTATTATGACACCAATAAAAATCTGCAGGAGAATCATTACTTGTAGCAGGCTGAATAATGGCCCCTGAAGATATTGGGTGATAATTTCTAACCTGTAGATATTACCTTATGTGGCAAAAGGATCTTTGTAGATGTGATTAAACTAAGGATCTTGAGATGGGGAAATTATGTTGGATCATCCAGGAGGGCCCTACCTGCCATCATGTGTATCACAATAGGAAGGCAGAGGGAGACTTGACACCTACACAGAAAAGAAGACAATGTGAAGATGAAACAGAAACATATTTTAAACTGCTGGCTTTGATTGCAGTGATGCAGCCACAAGCAAAGGAATGCCAAAAGCTGGAGGCAAGGAACGGATTCTCTTCTCCATCCACCAAAGGGAATGTAACCCTCCTGACACCTGTTTCAGCCCAGTGATACTGATTTTGGATTTCTGGCCTCAAAACCTATGAGATAATACATTTCTGCTACTTTAAGCCACCAAGTGATTTGTTACAGCTATCATGGAAAGCTAATACATTAATTATAATATTATTCTCACTCTCACCCATTTTTCTCAGATCCTGTATTCTAATTAAGGTAAAAAGAACAAATATGTTAGAGACTTTTGGAAGAATATACTACATCTTGGTGAATTGGACTTCAATGTCCCAAGATATTGTCTCCTGATTGATTGACATCATAATCAAGTTGTCCATAGACAATTTATGGTCCTATGAGATCAACTGCTTCTGGATAATAAGATAGATAATAGGAATATTAAAACCCATCTCCACTGGGCAGTTGGAATAAAGGAAATTCTCATACAAAATCTGGTGTCATGAATCGCCAAATATTCCTAATTTCTCAATATGTGCTTTTGTGCTTTGCCATGTATCTGTGTAGAGGAAGATAATAAATAAATCTACATGGATATTTTCAAATTCAATAAACATTAACTTTAAAATTAATTACAATAAAAACAAGGAGCTTTTTAAAACTTTTTGTCTGTCAAAGTAGCTTTTGTTAAAAGGAATGATACTAATCAATGTTGATGAGTGTGGTATGAAAGAATTATATTTTGAATTTATATCATCTATACTTTTAAAATATGTCTGGAAGTCAGTGTGAAAATACACTGACAAAGCCTTGACATATGTAAGTAGTACATTTATTTTTATTGCCACTGATAATTACTTTCCTTCCTTTAATTTCCTCTCTGTCTCCCTCCCTCCCTTCCTTCCTTCTTTCCTTTCATGGAAGGAGGTCACTTTTGATATATATTTTAAAAGCCTGCATTTTTTTTTTTTTGTTAGAGATCTATAATACATTCCTTACGGAACTCTGGGCATTACTACATTAAAACA
>NW_012148953.1:1432789-1434160 GCF_000956105.1 Propithecus coquereli
GTTTAAAGAGATGGGACTTTGTGAGGCGATTATGAGTAGAAAAGATCATCAGGGTAGTGGCCCTACGATTGCACTAGTGCCTTTATAAGAAGGAGAGAGATCTGAGCTGATATAGGTGCCCTTGTCCCTTTCACACTGTGATGCCTCCTGCCATGTTATGACACAGCAAAAAGTCCCTCGTCAGATGCCAGTGCCTTCTTCTTGGAATTCCCAGCCTTGAGAACTGTAACAAATAAATTTCTCCACTTTATAAATTACCTAGTCTGCAGTAGTCTGTTAATGCAACAGAAAAAAGTCTAATACAATATGTCCAGACTCTGTTTATAATGGAAGTACAATTTATAGCTGATCAGAAATGAGATTTGGGGATTATTACTGGGAGTATAGAAAAAGTAATGTAACAAATCACCTATTTGTTGTCTAGTGAAATGTGGTTCTTAAAGTAATTGAAATAACTCTACTGTAAATAGGACAGTCTATGAGAATAGTAATAAGGTGGCTGCAATACTTCCTTTCAGCTGAGTTCAGTACAAATATCCGTCACCCTAGAGAATTTAAATTTCAAATCCTTTTTGGGAACAGGAAAATACAGTCCAGTCCTTGTGAAAAGCTGGCTTCTTATGGAAAGCCCAAATCCAGCTTTTTATTTTGTTTTATTTTTTAGATATATCTATAATTGCACTGGTTGAAGTGTATTATCATTAAGAGCATTTTTGCTGCATGAATATGGAGAACTTCCTAAGGAAAAAAGTATGACTTTCCCATCTTTGCATTTCTAAGTGTGTGTCAAATCAATGAACCCAAGAATTTTCTCTGATGTATCTAATCTGTAACCTGAAATAATATACTATACTTCTATAGTTTTTTTGCATCTGTCCACATGTAATCTGGACCAAAATATTGTACAACATTTAGTAAACCTCATAATGCAAACTAATTTGTCTAAACTTTGAACTGAAGTGATAGCCATAAAAGACTCTCACAATAGAATGAACATTAAAAAGCACATTAGTAGCCCGATTGTACTGAAAATTCTATAAATGTTCAAAAAATTCAATTAATGTCATACTCAACTAAATTCTTTGTTTTGCATGTTGTCTACTCAAATATTTTATGCATAAATAGATTCAGTACAAATCTTATTGGCGAGTTTAATGATTAAATATAAATTCAGTGAAAATGCTACAACTGTGATGTTGATTAAGTAAAATGAGCAAATATCACTCTCTAAAAATTATTGCATTACCTCGATAAATACTGAATTCCTGTGGGATACAAGGATACAATGTAGAATACAAGTGGTGCAAAAGTTTTAGTATGCAATTTTCAAAATATAAGTGAATTAAGTCATTTATAAAATATACACATTTT
>NW_012148953.1:1439655-1440089 GCF_000956105.1 Propithecus coquereli
AAATACCATGTCTGTCCTAATCTCACTACCACTTCATCATACATGACTTTCTAAACAAGAGAGATAGTTCAGCAGTATCTGTTTTGATACTTTCTATATTTGTATAATCAGCTATTTAAACAAACTTCGTAAAGTTCTGTGGTTCGGTCGTAGTATCTTGATTAGCCTTACCCTTAGCAGTCCTTGTCATTTTAATACAGAGACAGTAATATATTTTTCATATTGTGATAAATAATTACTCTGATTATCAAAGAAATATTTCACTAAAATTTACTGAATAGTGAAAACCTCAACTTATTTTGTTATCAATGATTTGATGTGGCCTCCTCTGTTTTCTCCCTATGTTTTAATTTTCATAATGAAAAAGTAGGTGCACACCTTCTCAGGAAAGCCTATGAAAGAAAATTTAGACTTACAGTAAACAGTGTAGATTG
>NW_012148953.1:1440201-1441421 GCF_000956105.1 Propithecus coquereli
CATAGAAAGTTTAATAAAGATTCTATTTTTAATCATTCAAACTTTGTTATTTTCCTTATTTAGCAAAACTTTATATTTGCTTCTGCAATTGGTTAACTCAGGATTTATTACATGACTAAACAGAAAATGAAATATGATAGTACTACTTTTATATTTTGCATATTTTTAAACTTTTAAAAGCCATCTGGCATGTGTACTATTTAATCAGGGTAGAAAATATTTCATTTCAAAAATTCTAAAAACATAACTAATTTCAGAGGGTTTTCATCATCCTCTGAGATGAAATAGAAATATCTGTGTGGATTGTCATAGATAGGATCCTATCATAATATTTTCTCACTGTAAACCTGCAAAAGATTATTTAGCATAGTATCATAAACTGAAATGTGCCCCTCGAACATTCATATGTTAAAGCCCTAAACTATTTTAACAATAACATTAACATTAACACCCATATGTTAAAGCACCAATGTGATTATATCTGGAGATAAGGCCTTTAAGAAGATAATTAAGGTTAAATAAGGTTATAAGGGCGCGTTCTAATTTAATAGGACTCCTGTCCCTATAAAAAGAGTAAGAGCCACCAGAAATCGTTCTCTTTCTCTCTGCACTTGCAGAAGAAAGGCTACGTGAGGATACACAAGAAGGCGACTATCTCTAAATCAGTAAGAGACGCCTTATTAGAAACCAAATATTCCAGCACCTTAATCTTGGACTTCTAGCTTCCAGAACTGTGAGAGAATAAATTTCTATTTTGTAAGCCACCCAGTCTGTGGTATTCTATTAAGACAGCCCTAGCAAACTAATACAGTGAGTCACTCAGTTAATCGTTATCTTAAATATTTGACTAGAGATGTAAAATGGGCAGTACCTTTAGGATAAATAAATATTCAGTATTAAGTTCCTTAGATTTTTGCCAAAATATGCTCGAATTACATATACAGGTATGCGTTTGTCCCATTTCTCAAGTAGTAGTCCTACTATTACTCCTGAAAGAGCTGGGAATTGAAAATTACTTTATTTTCTTTTAAAATTTTACTGGTCTATAGTACATAAGAAATGTTAATATAGGAAAGAGAATTTTTTTATCATTTACTACAGTTAAAATAATGTGATTTTTAAATACACATGCAGGAACAACTAATAACTAATAATTAAAAGAAATCACATGCAACTCTTGAAACAGTTTCTTAATTGCAACTCATTAAACTAAATTGCAG
>NW_012148953.1:1442910-1444076 GCF_000956105.1 Propithecus coquereli
CTAATATTTACATGATTTCACTCTCTTACTACTCTGCCCTAGTCTACTTTGTAACTCCTAGTGGCCTTTTATTTTTTATTACTTCTTCTATGCTGTTTTGCTTTAAGTTAATGTTATTTTTCAGAGATCTAGCCTTAGCTTTATTGGCTTTATTTTTTTTTGAGAGAATTCAACCCCATGGTTTTAGCTTCTGTTATGAAATTGCCTGTTTACTCCTGTTACCCTTGACTTAGCCATCATCATCACTTCCCTAGACTGCTCAAATATTTGACTCCTCACTTATCTTTCATACTCTTCATTGATTCTTTTTCAAATTTCCACACACAGTAGCCAGGGACATCGTTTTTGAAACTATACATCAGATTAGGACAAAAACCTGCTTGAAATATTCTTATACATTCTCATGATACTAATCACAAAATCCAACCTACTGACCATGTCCTTATCTGCTGTGGTGGATGCTATGCTGCTCTACGTACCCCTCTTTCGAACTAGGTCCCTATTTCCTCAGCTGACGGAAGATTTGGCTCATAAGGCTCATAGCTTATTCCCTCTCTAGAATCAGCCAAAGAAAGCCAGCTCCCCTAAGATTGTGGCCTCGCCTAGGGAAAGCCCACATTCAGTGTCAGGTGTATAAAGACCTTTTGCCTTTGCCCTTTTGCCTGTGCCTCAAGCCTCACCATCCCAACTCCAGAGCTCCCCAAAGAACCTCTCAACTTGGCTGCAGTTCGACTTTTCACTGCACAATTCTACTTGCTTTACTCCCTTACATGTTCCGTACCTTACATCAACTCCTCAATAGACTTCCCGAATTCTAATCTCTCTTTCCTGGGTACTTGAACTAAGGCATCTGTTCTGAAGCTGAATATCACACAAAATTATACTGGTCTTCACAGAAAGACAAATATCACATGTTCTCATTCATATCTGGGAGCTAAAAATATTGATCTCATGGAGGTAGAGAATAGGATAATAAGTACTAGAGGTTGGGAAGGGTGCGTGTGGGGTGGGATAAAGAGAGATTGGTTAATGGGTACAAACATACAGTTAGATAAAGGAATAGGTTCTAATGTTTGATAGCAGAATAGAGCGACTAAAGTTAACGACAATATACTGTATACTCCAAAATACCTAGAAAAGAGGACATAGAAATGATAAATACTTGA
>NW_012148953.1:1448390-1449612 GCF_000956105.1 Propithecus coquereli
ATGCTTCTACTCTGACCTTCAAATCATAGTATGTCCAACATTTTTAGAAATCATTTTGTCATTAGATTTTTCCATTTGTATTTTAAACATCTTGCATACAAACTGCATTTATGCAATCAAAATGAAATATTTTAGCTCTCAGATTTACATATATTCTGCACTCCATACTTAACTAACCTCCCCTCCCTACCTTCCATGCTGGCAGTTAGACCTAAATACAGCAGTACTCCCCTCCTTACAAAATAAATAATTTAGATTAGAAGAGTAGCTTTGTAATATGCCACAATTATATTCTCTCTGAATGATCTCAAGTCTGCTTTCCACCACTTAATTAAATCCTATACAGAAGCACTAAAAGTGTTATAGAGAGGAAGACAACTTACTAGAATGTTAATTCATCTTCATCTGCTGCTTTTCTTGGGGAACAGCACTCATCTCAAGTTTTTCAGTAAAATAAGAACCTCAATGTAATGTGAGAAGGAAAGAAATAGCTCAGGCTTGGGCAAAGCCAAGAGTCAGCTTCTGTTTTGCTAAATTTTCAGAATTGTTACCCTGACTGGAAGTTGTTACCATCACAAAACAAAATACTATATTTTTAATCCTACCTGGGCATTGCAAGATAGCTAACACTCTTATACAAAGTATCTGAATGGTCTAAATCCAAATGTAAGGACTTAACATTTCTCTCCCTCTTTGAAATATTTCCTGTGTGCTAGGTTTTTTTTTCCCCCTTCTTATTGCCTGTTTTTTTTTTTTATTTACCAGAAAAATTCATATTTACATGAAGAATTGCTACATGACCTTTCCTGTGAAATTTTATAGTTCTTTGTTAAACCTAATAATAATTTACATATTTTGAAAGTTACAGCTCTGTAGACACAAATTTCATGTCATAATGCATATAACCTTAAAAATTATTCTCCAAAATGGTCAGACTCACCAAGTTTCTTTCTCATTTCCTGAGCATTATATGTAAAGCTTGATGTCTTTTATCTATTCTTAATTTTGATGTTAGTAACTCAGTAAAACCATGGAATTATTAGGCAATAGGACATGTGAATTTTTTGTGTGTATGTGGACAAACGATGAAACTTTAGGTAAACCTTCAGCCTTTTCTGGTATGTTATGGTTATGTGACAAACACACTTGAAAATGTAAAACACATTATGAGCACAATTTGGGATTTATGCTATCCAACAGATGGCACTATACTCCTTGTAAT
>NW_012148953.1:1450227-1455260 GCF_000956105.1 Propithecus coquereli
TAATTTCACAGTAAAGCTCTATCATTGTTACTCAAAATTAAAACAATGCTAGAGCATAATTTTCAGCATTGTATATTTATAGCATATGGAAAAATTCAGAGTATTCTTAGAAAAAGGCAATTGCATGTTCTTATGTTTACAGTTACATAACCACATCATTCATTCCTTAGAAAGAAGAAAAAAAAACATAAATATATTAGGAGATTATATCCCTTGCATAATTCAACAAAAATTATAGGAGATATCATTTTAACCAAACAAGAAACAAATCTGGATAAAGACCACAAAATGCTAAAAGATGAAGAACATATTAAACAATGAGATCATTGATCCTTGTAATATAAATATAGCTATAGCTAAAAGGATAATCATAATTCTTGGAAAATGTACTATAAGTGCTCAATAAGGTATACATAAAAATAATGTAAAATACAAATAACATTGTATTAATGATCTTAAAGTAAAAGTATTAAATTATCTTAGACACTCATAATGGTAGTAGGGAACATAGGAATTAAGATAGACCCAAATCTCTTATCAGGGAGAGGAGAAGAAAGAGGACAAAAGTCATTACGGTCAAGGCATTATTTAGTGAGGTAGAAGATGTCATGAGAAAATGATTTTTATGCTGACAGACATAACTTTTTAAAAACAATAAGAAAAGTATATTCATCTATCAGTATGTCAATAAGCATTAAATGAATTGACAATATATAGAATTAGTTTCAAATAAACAGGTGAAAAATTGGAATGAATATTAACATAACCAAACATGAAAAATGAAAGAATAACAAATGTGACTAATAGAAACAACCTGTAAGATGAGAAGAATATAGTCAAGTGCATTGGTCATTACATTAAATATAAATAGATGGAATATTTCAGATAGCATACTATGAAAGTAGCAGAAATTTTATAATAAAAACACATTTAAAGGAATAAAGAAGTTTGAAAACATAGGGAAAGAAAAATTAAGCAAATGAAAATAGAAAGATAAATTTTCATATGGCAACTTAGCTAGGCCACAGTACCAGATATTTGGTCAAACATAGTTCTAGATGTTGCAGTGAAGGTATTTTTTTAGATGAGATTAGTAGTGAAACCAGTAGACTTTAAATATAGCATATTACTCTCCATAATGTGTTAAAGATTGCCCTCCGTAATAAGTTGAATGTTTAAATAGATAAAGACAGAACTCCTAAGAGAAGAGGTAATTCTGCTAGCAGATGTCATTTGAACTGCTAAGATTGTCCTTCTCTCAGCCTATCTTGCAGATTTTGGACTTGTCAACCTCCATAATCACATGAGCCAATTCCTTAAAATAAATGTCTTTCTGTACATATACATATCCTTTTTATTCTCTTTCCTGTTGGACTCTGACTAACATAGATTTTTAATACTGGGAGTGGTTTTAGAGGAAGAGAATTTTAAGCATGAGTTTTGTGAATTGGCTCTGGGATTTCTGCAATTGGTTTTCTAATCTGATTAGACTTGGAAACACTAATCTCTTTCTAGTAGTAAAGAGAGCACAGACAGTTCATGGCAAGATGTAGCAATAGAAATATGCAAAATGTCACCATTGGATACTGCTAAAAAAACATAGTAAGATGCAAGGTTCTGGGTAACGATGTCTATGATAACTTCGAATATTTTTGTCAAAATAATGAGCATAATCATATTTGCCAGTTCTTCCTAATTTCACTGGATTGACTGAGGAAAGAAAAGTATGAGCTCATGGACTCAAATTCCCAATCCCAGTTGTTGAATAAATGACCTAAAAGTTTCTATGTCTGCCTGAAAGAGATCCTTATCTCTCACAGCCTCAAAGCTGAGAATGATGAAAACCAAACTCAAAATTTCATCTTGCAAGTGGCTAAATAACAGTGCAAATCAAATCCCTAACCTTCCAGGGCACTGAATGTTAAAGAGAGGACATAGACTGGAAAGGATTGGCTACCTGGAAATTGGAATGGGGATATATGAAACGACTCTGATGAAGCTGGGGACACCGAACCCCTGAATTCTGGTTAAGTATTCTTTGCCGACAGAAATAACCTCTTCACTTTCATCTGAGAAGATCCACACTTCATTAGCAAGGAAACTTCAATGGGCTCTCCTGATGCAGGTGCCTTGCATGACACTGATGATTTTTTGTTTTTTGGAACCTGCTCCAATTGCCTCTCTTTGTTTTCTAGACCTGTACCTAGACTCAAATCCCAGCAGGCCCCTAAAGGTGAGGTACAATGTGTGACCATGAAGAGATATGCTACACTTCAGAAGAAGTACTCTATTTTTATAATATATATAGACAGAAATTTAGGGAATATGTGTGGAAATGGATATTAAGGGTGTTGGCTAATGGTGGAAGGAGCATAAAGTTAGATCGGGTCGAGTTTATAAAGGCTCACTAAGCAGAGATTCTGCATTTAATATTGCAGGTACCTAAAAAAGTTGAACTCGTAAAAGTAGAGAGTGGAATGGTGGTTACCAGGGACTGGGGAAGATGTTGTTCGAAGAATACAAAATTTCAGTTAGATAGGAGAAATAAGTTCAAGAGATCTATGTATAACAGGGACTAGAGTTAATAACAATGTATTATATGCTTTAAAATTGCTAGAAGAGTAGATTTTTTAATTGTTCTCACCACAATAAAAGAGATAAATGTGTGAGGTAATACATATATTAATTAACTGAATTTAGCCATTTCACAAAGTATACATATTCCAAAACATGTTGTACAAAATAAATATATACAAATTTTGTTTGTCAGTTTAAAATAAATGATTCAATAACTCTAAAAAGTCATTGATTTTGGTGGATTTCTGATTGACCAGAGAGAAAATTAAGGAGTACGAAAAGAGGAATAGGAATGGAGAATAATCAAAGAAAATAGACTGGAAGGAGGAAATAGTGGAATAAAAGCAGTTAGATTCAAGTGGTGGTCTGGGGTTATTTTAAAGATATGTTAAAGTCTTTTTAAAAGAAATTATTTTAGAATCTGAGTTCCTTTTGGAATATTTCTAATAACCAAAAAATGCAAATCATCAGATGCTTGGATATTCCTCCTCCTTTTTCTGTGGTACATCTCGAACAATTTCATTCATAACAAAAATTCCCCAGTACAACCACTGTAATTCCAAATTATGATGAAATTGATCCATTTATAAAAAACAATTAATTTAAGTTTATAGAAGCATGAGTCTAGCATAGGTGGCAGAGACTTGGCTTGAAATGCATTTGTCAAAATCTGGTAGTGGTTATTCATGTATGTTGTTTGTTACTTTGTGTCTCGGCCCCAAACTAATGATTGACTATTTATAATTTCAGATCCCCAAAATATTAAGCCCCAGAAAACAGCATATTTAGAGAAGACATCTTTTATAGAATCAGGCTCTGACAGACATGTAGAAGAATATGAAAATTTCTCCCACAGTTTTGAGGTGATCCTAATGCAGAATTTTGCCTATAAGGATGTATATCAGTCTGCAAAGGCCTTCTGAAATTGTCATCATCAAGGACAGCCTAAGAGGTGTTTGCACAAGACCCTCACTTGTACTCTGCCCTTGTAAACTTCCTATAGGCCCAAAGCACAAAGTGATTAAGAGATACATAGATAAAAATAGCAATAGATCAATAATAGAACAGAATTCCACCAAGAATGAGACTTTTTAAATTTCATTGAATAATCAAAGGAGTCACAAAAAGGGTTTCTTATTTCCAGAAGATAAAATAAATCCAGCATTTTGCAGCTCAACAAAATGAAATCAGAGTGTAGATCAAACATAGGGCCTACCTCACCATCATGGTCAGAAAGAACCATGGATGATGATGGAGGAGATAATTGGAATGATGTCTCCACAGGCCAAAGAACACCAAAGATTGATAGCAACCACCAGAAGCTAAGAAAAGGCAAACCAAGATCCTCGAAAAAGCATAGTCCTGCATATACCTTCATTTTAGACTTCCAGTCTGCAGAACTGTGATAGAATGAATTTCTGTTGTTTTAGGCAACCCACTTTGTGCTAATTTGGTATGGCAGCCCTAGGAAACTAATACAGTTAGTAAGAAGTTTTCTGAAGAAAGCAGTAAAATTAAATATTGGATGTTTTGATTTTTAGTCATATTCTATGAGGGAATAATTTTGTAGAATAGTTAAATCATGTTGACATAGATATCCTTAGGTCTCAGTCTCAATAGTTGAGTTGTATTGACTCTGTAGGTTCAGTTTGTCTCGACTAACCTGGCATCAGTTCTTTATTTGGATGAATTTTACATTAGTTATTAAACCAGCTGGTCGTCAGAACCATATGGAGAGCTTAAACACACACACAAACCCACCTTTGCACACGCACACACTCTCTCTCTCTCCTTTCCAAGATTCACTCTTAGACACAATGGATCACAGTTTGACAGTGGCTTCTTTTCAAAACATAAGGGATACCTTAGAATCAGAGATGATATGCAGTCTTTGTTAATAACGTTAAAACACCTTTCTCCTGAGAATAAATCATGGGATGATTTTAAAATGTCCTTTTCCATATTCCACTAATGTTCCATTTGTCTCAAAACTTATTTATAGCTTCCTTTCATGTGATTTTATTTTCTGCAAGATATCGTAGTTACATGCAGTTATATATGCACATATGCACATAGATGAGAAGTTAGACAATAGAATCAACATGAAAAACATATTGTCTAAAGTTTTTTGAAGTATGTAAATATTTTCTTAGAGTACATTTTTAAATTCTAATTTTACAGAAAATGCATTAAATAATTGATTTGACTTATCCTCTTAGGGAATTGAGCTATTAGATTCACAAGAAGCTCTCAAGTGAACAATACCACTATTTTCTTACATTACTCTTCAGACACTATATTTTATATATGCCACACAGTTAGTATAGCAGTTCTTGTTTTCTTATCAGGACAATTTCCCTAGACATAGCCTTTGTTACCAACAATTTTATGCTGAGCATCATAAGGTCTATATTTGGGGGCATCTCTCTCAACTGCTTATAATTCTTGTCTATGTG
>NW_012148953.1:1456290-1471280 GCF_000956105.1 Propithecus coquereli
TGGGATTTTATGCTTCATATATTTTGCAACTGGGGATCAGGGCCAGTAAATAGAGAAATAGAGTGACAGATGTTCTGTTAGATGAAAAGGGCGATGGTGGCAGGAGGATGTTTGAGGTGGAGTAGGCTAGTGGACAAAGAAAGAAACCTGGAGAATGTAAATATCACTGGACATTAGTGGGTCTCTTTCCACCCTGGACAAAGTCTACTTAAAAACTAGACAGCCAGTATCTCCCTTTCTTGACACTGTGCTTGCTGCTAAGAAATAGGAAATCATGTATATAAAATAAGGATGGCGAATATGATAAGAAGAAATGTACATATGGGTCAGAAGCTTCATGGGTTTGTAATTATCTTGGAAGATGTAATTAGAAGGGATGTGATCAGAGTACACCGCTGGACCACATCAAGGAGGCAGTTCCCAAGGCACTCCACCTTGTACCTGCTTCCATCAGAAGTGCCTAACCAGCATCAGTACTGGAAACCCACCTCCACCGCTTGAAGCTTGTAGCTGATGCTGACCAAACCTATGCCTTTACCTGGGCATTCAGTAGCCTAAATCAGGCTATTTCTATGCAAGTCGAATGCAGACTATTATTTTTAACCTTAGAGCGCAAAAGGAAACATGATGATTTTACCTAAAACAGTGTGAGATAAAAAAACTCTATGTATTTTATATTTGCTTATAAGATTTTTCCATCATCCATGTAATATATTTACTATTTATGCCGTAATTCAACGCAGCTCAATGTTATGTAAATTTTATTGAATATGTCAGATTAATTTTGTAGGTGTATTTAATTAACATATTAAATTTATGCATGCCAAAATTATGATCAATAGTAAAACCAATATTTATATTTTATCTTATAATTACTAATATATATATTTCAGAAACATCACCCTTAAGGTCCAATTCTGTTAATTAAATGTGAAAATTATTTTCAGCACATCAATTTTTCTTCAGATTACATAGTGTGTTGGCAAATTGTTTTTCACATTGTACGTTGCTTTAGTTCATGCCATAAAAGGGAGGAAATTATTGTTCTTCTACTCATAAATAATGATTGAGAATGCTTTAAAGGTTTTTAATTTTGTGAGTTGGAAGGCACAATATTAAATATGCTTTTGCAAAGGTAATATTTGAAATTTTAACTATCACCAAACTGATTTTTACTTTTCACCAGCATGTTTAAAGTAGTGAACATTTTAATTCTAATATTTAGTGCTATTCTTCAAAGGGGATGATAGGTATAAGTATTTTACTTAAATCCAAATAGAATATTATTTTTAGCTATCTGAAATACTCCTTGTCCCTTTTCACAAAGCAACCCATATAATCAACTTCAGAACTTAATAATATTGTTCAAGTGACTAGTGATATAGGAAAAGAGACTAAAGGAAGCCAAATGAATATAATAGTGCACTTCACCTTTGCAATTGGACAGGTAATTATTATTTCTCAGGATGCCATAGTTCAGGAATTAAAAATTTAAAAATTAATTTTAGAAATCTTAATTAAAACAAATTGAATGGTTCTATTCTAAAGAATTGCCCAAAATACTTTTTGTAGAATGTTTGTAGTATATTATCTCGGGACTAGGAAGACTTTTCTTTTGATTAGAAAAGAATAACTCTATATGACTTTTTTACATAAAAGTTAGGATAACTTTTTCCCACGACTTAACTGAATTTATGATAGCTTAGAATGGTACTAATGTATAATTTGAAGATACTTTGAAAATACTGTGAAAACATTTTATATTGTTAATATAATTATTTGCCATTTTTAAATATCCCTAACATCTATTTTTGAAACATTCATAAAATAGCACACATAAGACAATGTATATTACAGAAATTTCTATATAACATATACAAAGTATTTGGTCTGTCATAATGCAATCTTGATTAGCCTATACCATCTATTCCAAAAAAAATGTACACATTTTTACTGCTAAAAATTTAATATGACTTAAAATTGTACACACACATACACAAGCACACACACTTTAATTGAGATATTACTAAATTTACATACAGTAAAATGAACATATCTAAAGCATATTATTCAATTAGTTTAAAAAAATCATAGATCTGGGAAATGTACACACCTATAAAGAAACAGAAAACTACCATCACCCAGATGCTCTCCTGTGGCCATCCCCCAGTCAAAACTCTGCTCAAAGAAATAATGATCTCATTTCTTTCAACACTGGTTAGTTTTACTTATTCTATAAATTCTTCTAAGGATAATAATACACTTTCTATTCTTCTTTGTTTTCCTTCTTTCCTTAAGCATAATGTTTTAGGGATTTATCTAAGTAGTTCAAAGAGTTACCTGCAACCTCAATACAACTTTTATAATAAAGTTTAAAATTAAATTTTAAAAAAGTAATTGACATAGTGAAAGTTTAAATAAGAAAACAGAAGCTAAACGCTTTGAATAAAAGTAATCAGTAGAACAAACATTCTTATGTACCAAAACCTATTTTCAAATAAAAGAGCAAAAAATACACATTAAGTAGGAAAATAAAGCATAATAGTTATAAGGTAAAACACATGATTGTAAAATAGTATTGTGGAGTTAAAGGCAAACATGTCGGTTATAAAAATAAATGTGAATAGCTAAACTCACTTAGTAAAATAAAAATTATTTTAATATGGCTCACAAAGCCAGACGCAGTAATATGCTGTATACCAGACATATGCCTAAAATAATGTAATCCAGAAGGAACGGACAAGAGCATACTAAACAAATCAAGTGCTTTTTAAAAACACAGTTGTAATAATCCTACCACTAGATAAGTAAAAATTAAGTCAGAAACATTAAACATGACAAAGAAAAGAACTTTTTAATGCAAAGAATAAACAAATAAAAAGTACCACACAAACAATACACTTTAAGTGACTATACATTAAAAAAATTACCTCAGGCTACAATCTTTCTGAAGAAAAACCATAGGCCGTATAAGGACACGTGAAGAAATAAAGTAATTATTGGAAATTTAATGTACAACTCTATGTAAAAGACATTTAGTGAGCGTAAAATAAATGACATTTATTTGTCACAGATATTTAAGGCATAAACAACATAGTTAATGGCAATTATATTCTTCCAAATAATCAGATCTAAAAATCTCAAAATCATGTTTGAATGTTCCTTTCCTCTCACAACCCATATCTGCTAAAACTGGGGATTCTTTTCTCCAAATATGTATAGAATTCAAAGATTCCTTTCCACTTTCACCATTATCACTTTAGCTCAAGTTATCACCATCTCTTCTCTATACTCCTTCCACAGTTTTTTAACCAGTTTCCTGCTTTACATTTTCCAGCTGACTCTCCTCCCCACTCACCCTGCAACCCACCCTACCACTACCACCGCTGAGACATTTTACCCTTCATTTAGTGAAAAGAATGATCCAATGAAAATGTGTTCTTACCATTTCACATATCTGTTTAAAGCCCTCCCATGGCTTCCTGTCTTAGAATAAAATCTGAACACCTTACTTTATTTTATCCTATAGAGCTCTGTATGTTCTTGCTCTAATTTACATATGAACATCTTTAGGCATTCTCTTTGCTCATTTGTACCACATCCACCTCTTTGCTGTTGCTTAAAAATCTATTAGAGTCTTGTTCTTATTGTTTTCTCTATTTTTATCTTTTTTATACAATTCTTTTAGATTTTTGTTCAGATATCTCAAAAAATCTTCCCTGATTAGCCAGTTTATCTAATTTTTTTATGTAACTCACAGTCAATTCATATACTTTATTTGTCATTTATCACTTCCCATTGGCTATCTCCCCGCACTGCGATAGAAACTGCTATGGTTTGGATGTGGTTTGTACCCACCAAAACTCACATTGAAGTTTATTTGCCACTGGGGCTGTGTTGGGAGGTGAGCCTAGTGGGAGATGCTTGGGTTATGTGAGCAGATCCCTCATGAATGACTTGGTGCCATTCTTGTGGTGAGTGAGTTCTTGCTTTCGTGAGACTGGATTAGTTCTTTCAGGAATGGATTAATCTGATGAAAGCAGATTGTTACAAAGGGAGGATCATATCTTTGGTCTACCTTCCACATGCCCAATTCCCCTTTGACCCCTTTGACCAGCATGTTTTGACCCAGCACAAAGACCTTCACCAGATGCTGAGCAGGTGCTGGTGCACCGCGCTTTAAACTTCCCAGTATGCAGGATCATGAGCTAAATAAACCTCATTTCTTTATAAATTACCCAGTTTTAGGTATTCTGATATAGCAACACAAAACAGACTAAGACAGGGACCCACTGGGAGCATGACATCTGTTCTGCTCACTGCTATATCTCCAGGGAACAGAAAATATCCTAATATGGGATAAGCACCAAGTAAATGTTCATTAAATAAATAACCAATTGAAATACTATTAGAAATTAAGATGTCACTGGAAGATCATCTTCAGCATTGATGCAGAACTGGTGTACACTCTGAAACAGATTGGAGTTTTTTAGGAGCTTATTAACTAAGAAATAAAAGATCAGAAATAGGAATCAGCTCTCTAACTAAAATAATTGACAATTTCTTGGCAAATCTCCAAGGATAACAAATCAGAAATATTGTTTTCCTATACCATTTTCAAACTTTTAATTAATTAATTAACATTTTTATACATAAATCTATGCTTTCAGAAATAGATAATTTAGGGGTTAAGCAATTCAATAAACAAACATTGTTCTCTTGAAAAACATATAATAAAGTTTGAATAGTTCCCCAAAAGATGCAAATGGAAACATGTCTCCAAATTTGTTTATTCTTTATACTGCTGAAAGTCTCAGTCAAATGGGCAAGGATCATCACATAGTACATATGCTAGTCAATTGTTTTTTTAATCTTAGCAATGCATCAATTTTTGACTACTTAAGTACAGGAAAGAATTTTTAATTTGCCTATGTAATTAAGGAAAAGTAGTAGACTTTCTCCCTCAGTATTAAAGTTATTTTTATTGTAGATTCTTTCACTGCAATGTTAAAATCAACAAAATCAACAATAACTTACACTTTGATTTTTGTCTTAAGTTTCATGTTGTGTTACTACATTTAATAGATTATAGCATACTTTTCACATACACTACTTTTTAGAATAAAATTTAGACTTATCATATTTAAAATGTGATTTCTGTTTTCAGGGCAGCTGAGAAAAGAAATCTTGTTTGCATTTTAGATTATACTCTTAAAATTATTGCTATTATAATTGTAATATATGCAATAATATAATTTAGTAAGTATAATGTGTGTTTGTTCAATTTTTTTTCTTTGTGAGATAGCATTTAATTATGTATTTTGGATCTCTAAAATTAATATACATACATAATTTTATCAGCACTGGTAACTTATTATCTTGCTATAAATAGCCATTAATTAAACATTCTCTTGATTTCATGGGAACAGAAAGAAAATCTAGGATTGAATTTCACAAATAAGCATGAAAAGGAATTTTTTAAACAGAAAAAAATTTATAAGCAGCAGTACGATTAAGAAAGATGATTCTTATAGCAATGACTAACAAAAAGTTTATTCAAGGGGTTAGAATAAATATACCAAACCAGCAAAAAGAGGGTTTTCTGTGGTTGTTGGCAGTAACTTATTTTATCCTTAAATTTTGTAGATGATATAGGTAAGTTCAAAAGATTTTACTATTCTCAATATCATGTATAGGTAGTATATTTTCTATAAAATTAGATGACTTATGATACCCCTCTAATAGTGCAGACACATATATTTTTAGATTGATAAAACCAGATTCAATAAACAGAAACTATTATGACAGATTTTTATTGTTCATTGCAATATGGTGTTGACATACAAATGATTCCTATCAGGTATTAGATGTATTTTTTTCCCCTAATACTTCTGTTCTTCACATGTTCTCATGTGGGTGTTGCTAGAATAAACTTCATCTCACCCCCTAGATCCTCTGGTCATGTTGTCATCACTTTCACTTCAAATTCATGCATTTCTCTCTTCAGTCTGTTTACATTTCATGAAACTTCTTTCTATTATAGACCACATAGTCTATAATATTTTAGTTTGGTTGTTGAAGAATGTTTGAGTGCAATAACAATCTCTGAAAAAAAACTATATCATATTTTAATTCTAAAAATGTTTTTCATAGAACTCTTAAAGTGAAGAAAGGTCAATTATATAATACATATAATACGAAAATTAAAACAGACAGTGCAGAAAATGATCTCCCAAGGAGAATCAGTTTATGTATTTCCCTGTTCTTTAATTTTAATGTGTGACTCCTGAGGATTCTTGATTCAGACACTTTGCCACACTGTTGAGGCAAAAATCTCTAGAAGGACTGATAATCTGTATTTTTGTATAAAAACTTAATCATACTTCCCCTAGCCCAGGCTGAAGACTGACTCCTGCAGCTGCCTCCTGTCTGGTTTTCCCAGGGTGCATTCCCTCTTGTTTCCAAGAAAGATTTCAATCTTCACCCTGGGGCCCAAAGTTTGATTGCGAGGCCAACTATGAACCATCGCTGAACAGCAGAGTCGCATGCAGAGAGAAACAGAATAAAGAAGCCAAGGGCTCATGAAGAGAAAAGGAAAGGGAGTCACAGAGAGTGAGGAGAAAAGGAAGCAGATTTCTTTTTATTCAAATATTTCAAGGCCCAATTTACATATTAATTTTTTTTCTGTTTCTCCAAGTCACATTAATTTTTCCTTCCTCTGCTTTCACAGCAATTTCTTCATCTTTTCTGCAGCATTTACAATTTCCCTTGAGTTGCTTATTTCTTGTGTGAATGTCATCTCTCTCAGTAATAACTGCTTGATGGTGTCGACATATTTCTACATTGTGCAATCCTCAAATAGTCTAGCACTCTATTCGTTGGTTTGAATCAATGCCTTTTGAATAGAGGGGATGCATGTATAGATTTTCAGAATTTTCCTTCCAACGTGCTGTCAAATTGTGGACATTAAATAAAACATGTTAAGGAGAAAAGTTTGTAATCAGGTCTCACAAAACAATATCCAATTCAAAGAAAAAGAGGAAGAAGAAAATATAAGATAGCAAAACAAAATAAAAAATTTGAAAAACAAATGAAAAGAAAAAATTAAGTTAATAGAGAATCAAGTCACATAGGGGAAGATATCGTCATGTCAAGGAAGTTTGTCTTTGTGTGTGTATCAAAGGTATGGTAGATCTACTCCCCTTTTCTATCTTAATTCACATACAGACCTTTGACCACTGGAGAGTGCAGTGATGGAGGATTGAGCATAAGAGTTGAACAGCCATGAAAACTAATGCGCAATGACTTAACATTGGTCACCAAAGATAAGGACATAAATTCTAGCCTTACATATTCTTTGAAATTTGGATTTATGGGTAAAAATAAAATTAAAAAAATGAGAACCATGCACATGGCATAGGTAATCTTTACTTCAATAGAAGCACATACAAAATCGCCTTGGGATTTCTATACAAGCTTTCTAACTCCAAATGTTTTGAGTTAGTGATTTTGTTGGACAATGAGTTAAGATAACCATAAACACATGCTTACTCCGACATTTGGAACAGTTGAAAATACGTAGCCTTCCCCAATTCAGCAATACATAAGAAAGCTTAAGAGGAATATGTAAAGGTATAAGGTCATAATAAAATTAGGACAGCTAACTGAATATTTCCTGACATATTAGTGGTTTGAATGAGATGTTAAAAGTCATAGTTCACAAATTTTCTTTTCTTTCAGTTGTTAAACAGTGTAAGTCAGATTAAAAATTCACATAAGTGCTAACAGCCAATGAAGGAACACTAAAAAATGACAGTGTCTCATACAATTATCAGTCACTTTCGTATCACTACTGTCCTCTCTGCTCCAGTGCTTTGAGGTAGGTCAGCAGTCACTGTTAATCTGTCCAGCTAAGTCACAAATTACCTGAATAAAATATATATTATAAAGAAATGTCAGAGACATATTTCTTGAAAATTAATAATTTAGATCAAGTTTGATATCTTATGAATGAAATATGTAAATCATAGAAATAAATTGTTAATAATCACAGCGATAGTACTTATTCTATTTATATTTTGATACAGATTTATCAGTAGGTCACAATGCTACTTCACTCTTTTAGATTAGAGAAAGTGAGACAAACAGCAGCTTATTTTCCCAAATCGTGTTGGCTTATAGCTTTTCTATAATTAATTATAAGACAATGGGATTGTATGTGAAACACTAATGCCTAAGCATTAATCATTATTCGGAAAATGATTTTTAAAACCTAATTAGTATACCAGTGTTATATTTTCATTATGCTTTCTATTGTTATATTAAAACCCCTTTTAATCATTTTCTCTTGTAACTAATCTTGAAATTGATATAATATACTATACTGTATAATATACTTTTTGTATAAAACTCTACAAAACAGAATATATTCTTTACTTTCTGTATAAACTTACAAATTAGAATATATTCTGAGCACAAAATATAAAATTTTAAGGACACACATTTGAAAATTTTTCATATATGTTACCAAATTGCTGAAAGCTGTTATCAGTTTATTCATCACCTGGAGGTGGCTGAGAACATTATTTCAGCCTATCCATTCAGATCAACCCAGGCAGTTTATCTGAATGACGGAGATTATGTCAGTTAGTTCGCCAATCTGTATCCAGCCCTATTCTTTGTAACTAGTAAAAACTCAGTAAATATTTTTAAATTGAATGAGCAGAGGAGGAATAATTACTATTTAGAACAAAAATATTGCTCAGTTAATTGGTAAAAAATGTTGTTTTCTTGTTTTTGATGTGTTTAAAATTTTAACTCCATTTTTTTCATTTATTTTTAAAATTTCATAATTCTTTACCTTTTTTGGCCTGTGTTTTCAGTGGAGTATGCATCTTTTACTTAATGATTTTTTAAAAACCCTTTGTATTGAACATTCAATTATTCCTTTATTGCTGCATCAGAAATGCATCACAATTTGGGAGATTAAAAAAGTAACAATGCACATTTATAATCTCACAATTCTAGAAGTCTAGCAAGGCGTGACTGGGTTCTCTACTTAGGATTTCTTTTCAAGACCAAAATCAAAGTATCAGCCATTCATGTATCTTCTCTGGGGCTTTGGGGGTCAATCTCTTCCAGAGATCATTCAGTTTCTTGTTGTAATAGGACTGACGCCTCCATGTCCTTGTCACTGGGGATTATGCTCAGCTTCTGGAGGCCACTCACTTTCTTTGTCATGAGCCTTCTCCATCTTTAAACCACCAGTATATCAGCTCCTTCTTGCTCTTTAATTCCCTTGATGTTACCTACTGTGACCAGCTGTAGAAAACTCATTGTTTCTTAGGGTTGATGTGACTAGATTATGACCACCTGGATAATCAATCTTTTGATTAACTAAAATTTAAGTAATTAGAAATGTTAATTACATCTGCAAAAGCCCTAATCAGGGTGGTATATGGCATCATATTCACCCTGCTAGGAATTAGGCAGGAAATACTGGTGAGTCATTTTAAGATTCTAATCATCGCAACACCCTGTCACTCACATATTTTTGCAAATATTTTTGTTACTTTTCTTCTACTTTTTATTTGTATTTTCCCCTTTTGTTCTACAACTACTTTGTTGAATTTTATGCTTACAGATTCACCTATGTATAAATGAACAATAGCTACCTATGTTCCATCAAAGTTATTTAATATCCTCTCATTTATACATGGGATTTATTTTGGTAACAGAATAAGATGCAGATATTATATTTCTTTCCAAATAATAGTGATAAACAATTTAGAGAAGTACCATCTATAAACATTATTCCATTCTTTGCAGATTTAAAATACCTATTTTAACAAAATTGTATAAACTTGTTGATCAAATACTGGCTTTTCAAGTCTATTTAATTTTTTGATTGTGTATTATTAATATAATACCACTTACTATTCTCCCACATGTACTTCTTAATTGATTTCCAAGTTCAGAAATAAACACTAAAGATAATCTCTAGTATAATTTGGTCTATAACTGAAATATATCTGTAAATTAATTTGGGAAATATTGGCATTTCCGAGGAAATTTTCTTTCCATCTGAAATATCACTACAGCTCAGTTAAAAAAAAGTCTTTCTGTCTCTATGTAAAGTATTATTATTGTTATCTGCATAGGTTTATTAGACATTTATTTTATTATTTCTAAAAGACTGATGGTCAAACATGGAGTTTTTCCTGGGTTTGTAGTTTCATAAGGAAAATAACTTGGAGTACATATTTTTCCTCATTAAGATTTACTTTCAAACAAGCAAACACAAAATGGATGTATTGATACTACTTCTATTTGTGTTTAGAAAATTCTAAGGAAACCACTAATAAAACTAATAAATAAACTTAGTAATATTGCAGAGTATAAGAATAATACACAAAAACCAATTGTATTTTTATACACTAGCATTGAATAATCTGAAAATAAAAGAAAGAATTCTACTTTCAATAGCATGAAAATAATAAAGTATTTAGGAATGCGTTTAACAAAAGAAGTGCATTACTTGTACTCTGAAAACTGCAAAACTTTCGTTAAAGAAATTAAAAAATATTTAAATAATGAAAGACTTTCCATGGTTTATGGATCAGAAAACAATATTGTTAAGATGATCATAAAAAATGATCTATAGATTCAGTACAATCTCTTTCAAAATCCTGGTTGGTTTTATTTTTCTTTTTTGCAGAAATTAACAAGCGGACCCTAAAATTAATGTGGAAATACAAAGAACTCAGAGGAGCAAAATGACCTTGAAAGAGAATAGAGCCAGATTGTCTTGTTTCCTGATATCAAAACTTACTGTCCAGGTACAGAAATCATGGTAATCTGGTACTAGAACAAAGGTAAAATATATCAATGGGACGTATTTGAAAGTCCAGAAAAAACCCCTAACCTGTATGGTCAATTGATTTTTGAAATAAGGGCAAAGACAATTGCATGGGTAAAGAAACACATCTTTTCAACCAGAGCAACTGGATATTCACATAAGGAAGAATGATATGTACAACTACTTTACATAGTAAAAATGAATGCAAATTGGATTATATACCTAAATATGAAAGCTAAAAGTGCAAAATTCATAAGAAAACAAGGGCAATTCTTTGAGACCTTGGATTAGGCAATAATTTCTTAGATATGTTGTCAAAAGCTCATACAATAAAATAGACAACAAGAAGGATTTCATTAAAATTAAAAATAAACGAGTTTGTATTCCAAAGAACACAGAGAGAAGGTAACCCAAAGGCTATGAGAAAAGTTTGAAAATCATTTATCTGATAAGGAGCTTGTATCCAGAATATATAGAGAACTCTTACAATTCAATAATAAAAAGACAAACAATCCAATTTAGAAAATGAGCAAAGAATCTAACAGACATTTTTCAACAAAAGTGTACAATTGGTCAAAAGCATTTGAAAAGATGCTCAACATCATTAGTCACTAGGAAATGGAAACAAAACTACAAAGAAATTCCATTTTATGTCCACTAGGATGACTATAATAACAAAAAAAGAAACAAAAATGATAACAATAGTTGGCAACAATACAGAGAAATTGGGAGCCTTCTACATTGCTAGTAGGAATATAAGAAATGTAGCCACTTTGGAAAACTGATGCCCAGTCTCAAAATGTTCAACATAGTGATATCATATTTCCCAGAAATTCTAACCTAGGTAACTACCCAAGAGAAATAAAAGCACATATTCAGGCAAAAACTTGTATGTGAGTCTTCTTTGCAGCAAAGAAGACTTAATAGTCAAAAAGTGGGGAAAACACAAAAGATCCATTAACAGATGAATAAATAAACAACACATGCAGTATATCCATGCAACAGAATATTATTTGGCAATAAAAAGGAAGGAGTATTGATACATGTTACACCATGGATAATCCTAAAATATTATTAAAAGTGAAAAAAGCTAGCCATATGTTATGATGCTATTTATGTAAAATGTTAAGAATAAGGAAATCATTAGAGAAAGTATATTAATGGCTGCTTAGGTCTGGTGGTAGGAGAGCAGGTGTGAGGAGAGGATGGTGAGTGTTGACTAAAGGGTACTCGGTGACTTTCTGGGGTGATGAAATGTTCAAAAATTAGATTGTAGTGATGGGTGTATAACTTTAAACATACTATAAACCATTAAACCATACATTTTAAAGGGTGAATTTTCTGGTATATAATTTATATCTTAATAAACTCTTAAAAATAATATCAGATTATTATCTTCTTGTTTCCATACTATCTTATAGAGTTGTGCCAGGACACTGGTGGTCAATTCAACCCACGTGAGAGAGTCCACAGCCATGGAACCGATGCCTTTAATACTATTAAGCTGAGGAAGGGGTCATGGAAGAACTCAAGGGTTTTCCTCCTCATACAGCTCTCTCTCTCTTTTTCTGTATTTTATTTCTAACCATGCTGTGAAATCTACAGCACTCAGATTTTTTTTTTTTAACTACTCGGAAAGTGATCTCCTCTCCTTTATATGTCCTCCTCAACTTTTAATGTAATGTAGAAATATCATTTTTAAACTATTTATTCTATATCTTCACTAACTGAATTCTCAATATTTCACTAGTTGATCAAGTTTTCTCTACATATAATTCTAATAATCTGCAAATAAACCTTTTATCTTTTGTTTGTAAACCTAAACTTTTATTTCTACTTAATATTATCTTTCATCGTATACCTGTGATTCTCCACAGGAACAATTTTGCACCCAGGGGAACTTGGCAATGTTGGGAGACATTATTGGTTGTCATAACTGGGAAATGCTCCTGTCATCTGCTACAGAGAGGCCAGGGATGCTAAATATCCTACAATATACAGGACAGCTCCACAACAAAAAGTTTATCTGTCCCAAATATTAACAGTGTCAATATTTAAAAATCATGGAATAGACTATTGAGACAACATTAAGTAGGAGCAGGGTTAGATTGTGTCTTTATTTTCTGAATTTAGAGAAATGCTGTTCATGAATTGCCATCAAGTGTGATGTTGACTTTTTGTTTGAAATAGTTTAAAAATTTTATTTATGGTTATTTAATAATGCAAATGCACACATGTATGTAGTTTACATAAAATCACAAACATGTCCATAAAATATTTCAACATCTTTTTATTACTCTTTTTGTTTTTTCCTATTCTAATTCCTAACACATTAGGCACATAGTAAATTCAGTTAATATCTTATTATGAGGGCTGCTATATTTTTTCTATGCTCCTAAAATTATAAACACATATACACATACAAACACACATCTTGGTCATTTATAGACAAAAAGATTAAATCATAAATACTATTTTGCATGTTATATTATGAACTCTGCAATACCATCTGAAAATACATCTGTGTGCCAGCTGGTAAAGCTCTATTGTATCTTGTAAAGGTTACATAGTATTCACGGTATAAGTGGGCCAATTGACAAACAACTTCCTTATCTGACACTAAATAAGTCTGCAATAAACATATATATGTATGTGTGTGTGTATATATAGATATAGCTGTATTTATATATATATGTATAAGTGGCTTATTTATTTTTATGTGGTTGACACTTGAGATTTAATTTGCTTGTTTGAAAGATAATATTTTTCAATTTAACTGATATTGATAACTTTATAAACATCCATAAAATTAAAAAGCCCAAAAATGAATATTTGAATGTTTTTATGTATTTGCTGTTCATTTCAATTTACATCAGAGTGAAGTATCAATCATTATCACCTAATGTGTATTTTCACAATTTTTAAATCACTTTTATTCATGTTATTTCTATATTACATTTAACACTTTCTCTGTAATATGCTTTATAGTCATACTCAAAATCTTTATATTATTGGAATTATATAACCTATATTTTTGGTGTGCATATACATAAAAATATGTAAAGTCAAGACTTGGAAGGGGCATAGGGTACTATTTTGGGATGATGGAAATGTTCTATATTTTGATTGTGGTGATGAATATATGGATGCATGCATTTGTCAAAACTCATTGAACTGTACAAGTACTGTGCACTAACCGATTGCGCCACTGTTTATCCTGGATAGAGACTGAGCCCATCCTTCGAAGTGAGGTATCACAAGGATGGAAAAACATACACAACATGTACTGCCATCAATTGGTACTAACTGACCAACATTAAGGTATTCACATGGTAGTAATACTCATTGGGTGCCGGTCAGGTGGGGGTAGGTTGGGGGCATAAAACCACAACTAATGGAACCAGAACCCACTCTATGGAGGAGGGACATGCTTGCAGCTCTGGCTTGGGCTGGCCAAACGCATTACATGTAACCAAAATGTTTGTACCCCCACAATACCCTTAATAAAAAAAAAGAAAAAACTCGAACTGAAAAAGAATACTACTTGGTTAAGCTTATGGGGAAAAAACTCATTGAACTGTACATTTAAATCATACGAATTTATTGTATGTAAATATATTTTAATAAAATCGGTTTTCAGAAAAAAAAATTACATTTTGGTTATTAACCTGCCATTTCAACTGTACTTGAAAGAGCACTTCTTTTATTGTATTTTTAAAGTTTCAAACATGTAAATGCGCTTAGTTTTCTAAATGATAAGTCATCAAAGAGACATAAGTAGGAAAAATAAAAAAATAAACAATATATATATGAAGATTACTAGGCTACTCCTTAATTTTACATGTGCCTGCCAAGATTTTCTTACATGAATTATGTTGTTTAATTATTTTGAAAGATTTTCTTTAAATCACCTTGAATCTTTATTCTAAATATTGATAGATAAATTGTACTATTATTCTGTTCTTCAACTATCATTTTGATGGACCTTAAGAGAACTATGGATAATATTGTTGTCCATTTAAAAAATTTCTGGGCCGGGCGCGGTGGCTCACGCCTGTAATCCTAGCTCTCTGGGAGGCCAAGGCGGGTGGATTGTTTGAGCTCGGGAGTTCGAAACCAGCCTGAGCAAGAG
>NW_012148953.1:1471690-1473296 GCF_000956105.1 Propithecus coquereli
ATTTTTAAATATACACACATTTTAATGATTTTTCTAAGAACATAAAATATTGTCTTTTTCTCATTAGACTGTTGTTTGAAATGTTCTTTTAAAATATATGTCTATAATGCTAGTGCATTTCAGTACAAAAAAAAGCCGAGAAGGGACCTCTAAATCTAAAACAAAGGACAATGTATTCCATAATACTTATCTGATTATAAGCTGATTATATTTCCTCCATGCCAGCATAGAGACAAAAGTAGAATGTAAGAAAGTGTCCTGAGTATCAATTTACCCATTATCTCTAATGAAATTAAATAATGCATGAGGGACTATGGATTGTAATAATAAATATGCATTAAAATTCTTAACAATACAAAGAATAAAGTGATTTTTTATTCATCCACGGACAAGTAATTTTCAGCTTTTTAAAAGTTAGATCACCCAGATGATTGTATGGCTGGCCTCAGTGTCACAAAAGCTGTGTTCTCTTAGGAAGAATAATCTAATGATAAATTGCAACCAATTTCTTATTCTTATCAAATATTTCAAAAGAAAAGAGTCCTACAAAATATTAGATCAAAACAAACAAAAGATGTAAATAAGCTAGTAGCCAAAGAGACAATGATTCTGAAGATACTTTAATTGTTTTGCTTTAGGAAACATTTTGACTTTTTGTTTTTGGTATATTATTGTTTCCACTGTGTTAAATCCCTTATGTTTAAGGCATTAGGTCAGTGTTTTCTATCTTCTGTAGTTAGCATTAATATAGTCTATATACTTAAAATTGACAAAAGTATCGATGGTCTTCAATATTCTTCCTTACCTGTTTTAACAATATGCCTTCAAAATATAATATATAGGAGTGGATAATGTAATAGTAATTTTGTATAATAGTCCATAAGCTTCAAAGCTAACTTGAATGTAAAGTTCCTTATGATACTATCATAGTATGCATTGGGTAATTAGTAAATATCACTAGGATAAGACCACAAAATGAAATTTAGAACACTAAATATGTTTTGAACCGGAATCTAAAAGAATGTTAAGTAGCTTAGAAAATAAAGCAACACCCAGACTTGACTTCATCTGGTCAATGATGCTTCCACTGAGTTTCAACTGAATCAATTTTGAAAAAAAAAAATCAAACAAACATAAAAAAAAAACTCTACTTGCTGTCAATTCCATGTCATATACTTCATATATGATATAACTGGCATAATTCTCAAGTGTACTGCAGATTTTAATAGCACAGACATGGAAGCCAGGTATTAACAAGGTTTGAATAGCTTTACTTGCTCTGAATAATCTTGGGGTGTAATGTTTGCTTTCCTTAAGCTTAAATACATCACCTATAAATGGAAGATCACAGTAACTGCCCCATGGAATGTTTGGGCAAATTAATGAAATAATACCTGCAAATGTCTTAGTACAGAGCTTGTTTCATAGTATGAACTCATTAAACATAACCCATTACCTTTATTATCATTATTATCATATTAGTCTGTCTTTTCCTGATCAATTTTAATCGTATCTTGATTCTCAACTGAAAGAATAATTAAAAAGTACTCTATTAAAGGGAGATGAGATTAACATATATGGGAAGGTGAGGAAGAAAGGAAGGAAG
>NW_012148953.1:1473711-1475855 GCF_000956105.1 Propithecus coquereli
TATTAAGCACTTATGTGCCAGGCACCTGTTACGTGTGTATGATAATCTTTAATCCTCAAAGCAACTCAGTTAAAGAAGTATTAATATCCCTAGTTTACAGATGAATAAACTGAAACTTAGAGACATTAAATAACTTGCCAAAGGTTTCACAGCTTAGTTAAATGGTGGGGTAGGAATTTAAACTCCAGAGCTCAGACCCTTAACCACTAGTCTGTACCACTTATGGCATTCAATAACAGTGAAAAAATTCCATATATTATTGTTTTATTCATCTTTAAATTCTCTTGCTCAAGTTAACCCAACCCAAGAAGAATTTCTAATCATAAGACATTTTGGTATAAATGTGAATTTGGGTAACAAAAATAGCACCTTACTACTTGGAGCTCAGAAAAAAAGAGAACAAAGTATTTGTTTCATTCTGACCCTCAACTATTACTTCTTTCTAGGAATTTCAGAGTCTTTCTTCATATTTAAATTTTTTAAGAAAAATTTGTGGTTCCTTTTACTGACACCAAAGACAAAACTAAGTTTCTTACAACTTTTACAAAGGCTGTTTATTCATACACTTGCAACAAGGGAACCCATCTACCATCACTTATATTTCAGCAGGGGTTCAAAGGAGTCAGAAAGGGGAGTGAGTTTCATAGAGCAAAGAGAGGAAAAAATGTACAGTCTCCAATAGGCAAGCATTCTAGTAAGGTGGGATTTTTGGAAGCAGGAGACATTCTATCTGGCCTCTGCTACATCTGGCAATCCTTGGTTGGTTAAAAAAGTGCAAGTGAATAGTTTGGGGACATTTCAATTGAATCTCTAATCTCAGCACATCAAGTGAAACCTCAGGGCTCCAGGTTCAAACACTATTGCAGATGAGGTGTCTCATGTACGTGATGTGTTTCCTTCATTCCTTTATCCTTGTTATTTTTGAAACCCCCAAATGTCTAAGCAGGTATAGCAGAATAGCCTTATAACACGTACATTATGCTTCTTAGTTTAGGAGTGAAAACTAATATGGTGACGGTATCAAAGGGAATTAATCTTATGAATTTAAAATAGATTTTAGAAAAAGCTGTTAAATCAGGAAAGTTCACTTAGATGAAAATACAGTTATGTAAAACAAAAACATATATTCCAACTTCAAATATTGTACAGAAATAGAGAATATTAAAACTATACAACTTTATTACAACAAAATTTGAAAGTCTTGTCCTGCAATTTCCCTTCCCTCCTTTCCTTTCTGTGGACATCAAGTTAGCTTCTAGAGTTGCCTTAATTGTTTCTCTTGGATACATCTGTTATTCAGAATCACCGCAATGAAAATGAGCCCAGTAATAAAGCCATCAATCACAAACTCCCACTCTTTCCTCACACCCGCACTCTCCGCTCTGCATTCTTTCTTCGTTCTGTATCACAAGTCAGAACTAGGTCAGAAAGGGCAAAACTGCATAAAAGTAGAAAGGAGAGAAGCTTAAAGTAAAGGATAAATATATTTTAATGAGAAAGGTGATGGTTGTGTGAAGGCTAGAAACACTCCTAATTGAATAATGCTACTGAACATAATGTCATCTACCCTTTAATGAACACTATGTGCTGTACACACACATTTTCCAAAAAGTAGTATATGACAACCCTATAAATTGTCCATTATGATGTCTATTTTAAAGATTAAGAAATTTTAAGGAATTGAGCCTCTTGAAGTGTCAGATCCAGATTTATTCTTAATTCTCACTGCCTCTCCAAACTACAATCTTTCTACTCTGCCACATGTAACCTTTACCTGCTAATGAGTTTTGAATTTCACCCTAAAGTCAGAGGTAGATTTTAGTATTGTAATGATGTGATCAGATTTGTAGGTTTATGTGAATAAAATACAGTCAAGTAGAAGAAATATATAGACCTGGGGGAAGAATAAAATGATTACAGAAAGATTTATAATTCGTAAGAAGAAAGTAATCTTCCTAGATGTTGGGCTCAGCCGGAATTTAGCTCATAAAAAGTATATAACCTAAGACAGCACTTCACTGTCAACAGGCCACATTTAGAGGCACTGATGACCATTATTATAAGTTATTGGATCAGTGCATATCATACACCCCATAACTGAAAGAAGATGCTTTTTGGATATGACACCACCACCAAAGGAGGTG
>NW_012148953.1:1476657-1480924 GCF_000956105.1 Propithecus coquereli
CCTTTTGGCCCAAGCTTGCAGTGTTTCTGCCAATATAATTATCTTAAAAATTTTATGGGTCTCCTGTGAATATTGGGGTTCACTCTGTTAGACAAAATCTATAACCAATTAAGATCAAAATCAAAGATATTACTAATTCATATTTGTAAGTAACAAATTCATAAGTCTTTAAATTTTTTAGTTAATTTGGGAAGAAAGAAAATCAGGAGAGAAATAAAAGCAAAGTATAATACTTTTTTATTAAGCACTTATGTGCCAGGCACCTGTTACGTGTGTATGATAATCTTTAATCCTCAAAGCAACTCAGTTAAAGAAGTATTAATATCCCTAGTTTACAGATGAATAAACTGAAACTTAGAGACATTAAATAACTTGCCAAAGGTTTCACAGCTTAGTTAAATGGTGGGGTAGGAATTTAAACTCCAGAGCTCAGACCCTTAACCACTAGTCTGTACCACTTATGGCATTCAATAACAGTGAAAAAATTCCATATATTATTGTTTTATTCATCTTTAAATTCTCTTGCTCAAGTTAACCCAACCCAAGAAGAATTTCTAATCATAAGACATTTTGGTATAAATGTGAATTTGGGTAACAAAAATAGCACCTTACTACTTGGAGCTCAGAAAAAAAGAGAACAAAGTATTTGTTTCATTCTGACCCTCAACTATTACTTCTTTCTAGGAATTTCAGAGTCTTTCTTCATATTTAAATTTTTTAAGAAAAATTTGTGGTTCCTTTTACTGACACCAAAGACAAAACTAAGTTTCTTACAACTTTTACAAAGGCTGTTTATTCATACACTTGCAACAAGGGAACCCATCTACCATCACTTATATTTCAGCAGGGGTTCAAAGGAGTCAGAAAGGGGAGTGAGTTTCATAGAGCAAAGAGAGGAAAAAATGTACAGTCTCCAATAGGCAAGCATTCTAGTAAGGTGGGATTTTTGGAAGCAGGAGACATTCTATCTGGCCTCTGCTACATCTGGCAATCCTTGGTTGGTTAAAAAAGTGCAAGTGAATAGTTTGGGGACATTTCAATTGAGGAAAGCTTGCCACATATTATAGGTGGAGAGTTTTCTGTGGCCAGCTGTTTTCCGGAACAAATGGTTATCAACAGAGTGCTTTTTTTGCTGTCAAAATGTCATAGTCACAAAGATCCTTCTGTAGGGTAGGTGTGGCTGCTATAGCAGGAAGTTTCTCACTGACAACATCAAATTTTATAGGAAAACTCTTTAAGCTTTATAATTTTAGTTGACAACTATTAATCATATGCTCACCATCCATCACTTCCTAATCCTTAATGTTTTCTGCTTTAGGTTTATATAGCATCATAATACTCTTTCTACCTTTCTACAATGTCCTCTCTGCCTCTGTCAAAGGTTAATTTTTTTTATCCTACTCTTGATGTATAAACTTTCCCAAAGGTCAGGACTTGATTCTCTTTTCTCAGTGGCCTTTCCTTCCTTCTTGATTTTCCATCAGTATTACATATGAGAAAAGAAACTTTGATTATATGATTGAATTAAGATGTGTTCTACTTATACCCAATCAACGAATTTACAGTTGCACATATGGTAAATTGTTTGCAACCTCATGGTTAAGTGCCCTGGAGTGGTTCTACTGGACAAAGACCTCTATAACCTCTTTTCTTGACTTTTTGTCACACGGAACCTGTGTGTGCACCTTATTTAAAAATATTATAATCTACATACTGCTACATCATCTCTCTCCCTGTCTTTACTTAGCTTTACATTGTCTTTGTGTGGAATTTATAGTACAAGAGGCACCCTATACCTCCTCTCAATTCTTGTCCAGTTACTGTTTTCTGGAAGGTATGATCTTTTACCTCATTAAAAATAAAAGGTAGTGCTTCATAGAAAATTTACTTGGGGCAAGCTCTGGATATTTTAAAATACAGCGTAAAGGACATGCATCCAGTTGTTTATGACAGACAAGCGAATTCCACTCAACATGGCGCTGCATATAGATGAATCAGGCAACAAACATTGCTTTCACAGCCATAGCTGAATTTACGTGAGTGAAAAATCCTTTCATGATTTTACAATTTATTAGTTATCAGATTTGTTGTTGTCATTGGTACTTTTTTATATTTTCCTGTAAACTTTAGATGTTAGTGTGGAGATGACTAGCTTGCATTATAAAGATCACAGTTTACTGAAATTAACTGAAAACGGCAGTCATGTATATAATGCATTGTAAATATGTAGCAGATGTTTATTGCTTTATTCAGTCATGTGTTCATTCCTGAGGTTAACCAGTCATTGACTCCGCCATAGGTAACCCTCCACTCTGCTGTCACAGCCATGAGTCAGACACCAGACCAATGTGTGTCCACTTGCAAGGAAACACATAGGAGCCCTAAGCTTGCAACTGAATGTGGCGTCTTCTCAGCACTCCCTTCCTTCTTTGGGGAGACAGATTCACAGTGAAATGATCTCCCTATACATCCACTATGAATTTCAAAATTCTGAATGTTTGTGAACTTCCTGAACAGCTTTTGGCTATTTATGATGACATTTTTGAATGATAATCTTTTCTCTTTTGAAATGTGCACTTTCTTTAAGCCCTGCCTAAAAGTGAGACAAGAAAGCATCACATTTTAATATTCTACCTAAGAAAAAATAAACGTGGGAGAGAAATTAGAAAGACGATGTTTAAATAGTGTAGTTGAAACCCTCAGGTAGATCAAATATTGCAATCATGACGAAAATAAATCTGAAAAGGAACACTTATAAATTGATTATAATCTCATGGAAATTAAAAGTACCATAATGAGAAAAAAAAACATAGTAGGGAATCATGGAGATAAAATTGAAGAAATATTTCTAAGTTTAAAACAAAACAAAAAGTGATACAAAATAGGTGAAGGAACATAAGAATATTGAGGGATTTGATAAGTTTCAATATTCCACTAATATGAATGCCATCGAAAAGTTAATAAAAACAGAAAAGTGATTATCAAAAGATTTCTAAGAAAATTTCCAGAACTTGCCATGTGAGTCAAGGAGACTTACCTAATGTCCAGAGACACAAATTAATAAAGACCCATTTTACATGAATAAAGGCCAATGTAAAAGCCATCTAACAAAATACTGAAATACTGATGAAAAAGAGAAATGATACAAATAGCAATAATAATAACTGTGGATACATATTTACAAACACACAGATACGTATACACACAATATATGCAAATGATTCATGTGTTTATGTTTATATCATCAATCAGAAGCTATGTCACTTATGTAGTTTAACAGAAAGTGATATTAATATAGTCCTAAATAATATAAATGCTAAAATATTTTGACTAAAATTTCTGATATAACAAATTCATGATGATGAAATTAAGTTTAAAGAGCATTAAATTTTCAATCAACAAAACAGCTAATAAATAATATTTACAATTGTTAAATCAAAACTAGAATTATAAGCATGTAAATGTTAATTAACAGCTAATAAAAAGGGAAAAATTAAATTACATATTGTAAGCACCCATACTTTCCTAACTGCAAGCAAAATAATTATTTTTTTGTTGATTTTATGAGAACCATATAGCTTTTCTTTTCCCCTTCTTTTTTCAAGAGAAAACTTTTAAATAGCTTGATTTTTCTTCTCATCATAAAGATAATCTTGGAAATAAATCCTCATTTTCTTTATTTCATCAATTCATATGAAACAAGACAAATAAATTAGACTATTCAATATATTTATTGGAGAGTCATTCTGTTTTATCACAATTCTTTCTATTCTGATAGTCAGAATAATTTCTTCCAATTATTTTATAAGTGGATATTCGCTTTTAATTTATCACTAGGTTTCCATCATATTACTGAGGTAAGTTTAGAGAGCTTCTTAGATATGTTAACCAATAGTATTAACTGTTTATATCAAAGGAATGAATTAAAAATTACACTGAAAGCTGATACAAACTCTGCTGCTAGTAGCCATTGTAAATAGAAAGACCAATTTAAAATGGTTTATGATTCTGATTCAGCATAAAAGTAATGAAGACTTTAGGTATTTTGTTTATTTTCAACTTTTCATATCCTGAAAAGAATAAAAGAAAAATAATCAAAATAGGGGTGCTAAGGTAGCTTATAACTTGATATGCTTTTGTATTTTGAGAAAATATGAGAATAGAAGAAAGGAAGAGTGACGGTATGAGTAACTGCATGAGACGTGCACTGTATGAACAGTGGAATATAATTAGTTTGAATTTTGGAGTAAGTCAAATATTCATGTGG
>NW_012148953.1:1482004-1485851 GCF_000956105.1 Propithecus coquereli
TCAAGCAAGTTATTCCATAGATATCAACAAATTAATTCTAAAGTTTATATGAAGAGGCAAATGACTGAGAATAGTCAACACAATATTGAACATGAAGAACAAAGTCAGAGGACATAAACTATCAGAATTTAAGACATATTAATAAGCTGCAGTAATCAAGACAATATGGTATTGTTGAAAGAATAAACAAGTATGTCAGTGGAATGGAATAGAAGCGCAGACATAGACCCATATAAAAAACCATTTTAAATATTTACAATCATTGTCAGTCGGATATATTTAGGCTTAATTTTGTTTTTCTTAATGTTCTCAATATGTTATGTTTTTGCTTTAATTATTTAGCATACTATGCTCTAAATCAGAGGATAGCTATTTAGTTTATTTTGTCTTTTATTTTTTATCTGAATTTTAAGGATATAGATTTTGTTTTCTGTTCTTTTATAACTTTATTTAAAAACTCACATCTCATTCTTAAAACTTCATTTCTTGTTTTTTCTTTCTTTCTTTTTCTTTTTTTTTTTAGGAGACAGGATCCTGCTCTGTCACCTGGGCTAGTGTACAGTGGCATGATCATAGCTCACTGTAGCCTTGAACTTCTGGGCTAAAGCAATCTTCTTTCCTCAGCCTCCTCAGTAGCTGACATCACAGGTGTGAGTCACTATTCCAGCATTTCTGGATTTATACTCTAGAGTAGTTTTTAGTAATAACTATCTTTTAAGAAACATGAAAAAATAGCATGCAACTATTCTCCCATTAGAATTTTATAATTTCTGTTATATCATTAAAATGTTATTGAGTTCAAATTTACATAACAGAAACGTTTTAAAGTATATTATTTCAATGGCATGTAGTCTATTTCCAATATTGTGAAACTAGCCACATTCATCCAGTTCCAAAACATTTTAATTACACTAAAAGAAAACCACATTATCAATAAATAGTCACTCCCTGTGCCCCCTCCCCTAGCCACTGATAAGCACCAATTTTATTTTTTTGTGTCTATGAATTTATCTATTCTGGATATTTCATAAAAATGGAATCATAAAATATGTAATCTTTTGTGTCTGGCTTCTTTTACTTAGGATGTCTTTTGAGATTTGTCCATTTTGTATCTGTACTTCATTCTTTTTTATGGCTGAATAATATTCATTGTATGTATAGGCCACAATTTGTCTAGCCATTCATCCACTGATAGACACTCGGGCTGTTTCTACCTTTAGCTACTGTAAATAGTGTTATGAACATACAAGTATTTGCTTGAGTACCTGTTTTCAATTATGTTGAGCATATAACTAGGAATGGAATTTCTTTTTGTGTGGTAATTAGATGTTTAATTTATTGGAGAACTACCAGTTTCATTTGCAGCTGCACTATTTTAAATTCCCACTGGCAATGTAGGAAGTTCTCATTTCTCCTCATTCTAACACTTGTTGTTTCCCTTTATTTTAAATTAAATCCTCCTGAGTGTGAAGTAGTATCTCACTGTGATCATATAATTTTTCATTGTTAATATTTCTAGTTTATTTTCTATTTAAGTTAATTTTCCAGTCTTATTTTAATCTTTATTTAATTTGATGTTCACAAATATATCAGTTTCTCCATTCCCAGGTGGATAATAATTTCTTTCTTTTCTTGGACTAGATTTAGTGATTTTAGTAGGTCTCCCTAGTAGTTCCTCATTAATTATTATCTATTTTTTGTTCAGTAATAGAACCAATATTTTCAGCTGAATATATTTTTTATGCTTTTTTTTTTGTAGGTTTGTATAACCATGTAACTAACTTTTAGTCAACAGCAAGCAAAACAAACAAGTTTTTTGTGAAATTTTCAGAAAATCTCTTTAAAATTAAGGATGAGCTTCTATTTCTTATTATTTGGTATAATTTACAGGAGACAAAAATCTCTATCCAAGACAGAAAAAATGTCAAATGACATATGAAAATAAATATGTTTTAACATATCACAGGAATACTGAAACAATAAGAACTTATAGGACAAAATTCTACCAAAGGGCCACTTATGTGTTTCAGCCCATATTTTGCAGTGTTTTCCATGTAGGCATTTGCCAGTCCCCCAAAAGATCTATTTCTTATACAAGTTCAGGAAGCAGCTCCTCCATGGTTCCTGTGAGCTTTTGTTTTTCTTCTAGGAAACTTAGAAGAGGAGATTAATGGGATGAACTGAACACCCTTTACTGTAGTTAGTCTCGGAGGTGCAAATTCATATCAATCCCCTCCTTCACTATTCATTCTAAATTCCTCTAAGTCTCAACTATAGCCTCAATACCGCTTGATAGCTTAGATGCTGATGTGCCTCAAACCTTCATTCCTGAGGGGTCTAAAAACCCTTCTTATGCCAAGGTGTCTGCAAATATCCCTTTAAAATTATACTATGGTAACCAAATACCAGAAGGTACCCTAGTCGATCCCTAACATCCACATATTTCTACCTAAAAGTAGCTCTATTCACTGGGATACTATTCATAGGATCCATTATCATTGGTATTAGGAGTGGGGCTTTGTATAGACTCATCACTGTGTCTTCTCTCTCTCACCAAGACAATAATGGTACTGTCTTATAGCAGCAGACTGGAGCTTTTCCATTAGTTCTCCAGTGTTGACTTTTATAGAAATTGCAACCAGAAACAATTTTAACCCTTATGACAGAGGGGACTTTACATATGGCATGAACAGATTTGAGCAGTGGCAAGACCCAGTCTAAAATTTGATATTTGATATTTGGCCTAAAATTTCTAGGCTCACCACAGCTGTGATTGCCAGGTTTTGTTGTTCTTGTTTTGTTTGTTTTTGCAAGCTCAGACTTGTACTAACATTCTTTCTCTCAAGTGTGTACCACATGACTGTGCTGTGCCGCAGACTTGCTCTTAAGCTGTGGGAACTAACTTGGCCTGTAAAAAAAGGTCTCCTAGAAGTGTGATTTACTTGAATTCTTTGTGTTTTTTGGATATTGGTCATTTGTCAGATATATAGACAGCAAATATTTTCTTCCATTCTGTAGGTTGTCTATTCACTCTGTTGATTATTTCCTTTGCTGTGCAGAAGCTTTTTAATTTAATTAAGTCTCGTTTATTTATCTTTGTTATTGCTGTATTTGCCCTTTGGGTCTTACTCATAAATTCTTTGCCTAGGCCAATGTCTAGAAGAGTTTCTCCTATGTTTTATTCTAGAATTTTTATAGTTTCTTGTCTTACATTTAAGTCTTTTGTCCATCTTGAATTAATTTTTGTATAAGGGATAAGATAGGGGGTCCTGTTTCATTCTTCTGCATGTGGCTATCCAATTTTCCCAGCACCATTTATTCAATAGAGCTTCCTTTTCCCGTGTATTTTGTTGTCTATTTTGTCAAAGATCAGTTGGTTGTGGTAGATAGTTTTATTTCTGGGTTCCCTATTCTGTTTCATTCATAGTAACCAAAACAGCATGGTACTGGTGTAGAGTCAATTATAGTTTTTAAATTTCTTTTTTAGTAAGAATTTGTCCTTCATTGCAACATATTTCTTTTCTGTCCTTCTATAGTTTGACACTATAAAGAAGTATGTTTTCCTACATCTTTTCTGTTTACTTCTTTAGAGAGATGACAGTAGATGTTGTCTGTCTACTCAAATCCAGTAGAAAAGTATATTTATGTACTATACTCCAAGCATATATGGCACTATGTTGGGACTTTTGTGTAATATAAAGAGATATACTAGGCCAGGCACGGTGGCTCATGCCTGTAATCCTACCTCTCTGGGAGGCTGAGGTGGGCGGATTGTTTGAGCTCAGGAGTTCGAAACCAGCCTGAGCAAGAGCGAGACCCCGTCTCTACTAAAAATAGAAAGAAATTA
>NW_012148953.1:1486556-1497724 GCF_000956105.1 Propithecus coquereli
TTTTTAATACGAGTTCCGTCATGGAACCAATGCAGCACAGACAGCTCGAAGTATCAACAAAGTGTTTGGGAAGGATGTGGCTAATGAATGCACAGGATGTCGATGGTTTGAGAAGTTCCATTCTGGTGATTTTAATCTCGAAAATGAGCCATGAGGGTGACCCGAGACCAACATAGAGAATGATGAGCTGAAAGCTGTAGTAGAAGTGAATCCATCTCAACTTATGTGTGAATTAGCAGCAAGTTTTGATGTTACTATTCCAACAATACTGGACCATTTGAAGCAAATCTAAAAGGTAAAGAAGCTGTATAGATGGGTACCACATGAATTAAATGAGCATCAGAAGAGAAATTGTCTCGTAGCATGCCTTTCTCTGTTATGACGTTAAAGGCGACCCATTTCTATACGGTATTGTTACATGTGATGAAAAATGGATTGCTTTTTGACGATCGCAAGCATTCAGCACAATGGTTGGATAAAGATGAAGTGCTGAAATACAGTCAAAAAATGAATATTTATCAAAAGAGTCTAATGTTGTCTGTTTGGTGGTCCAGTGCTGTTATTATCCACTACAGCTTCATGAAACCTGGTCAACCTATTATAGTGGATGTCTACTGCATTGAATTGGACGACGTGATGAGGATGCTTGTGATTAAGCACCGAAGATTCATCAATAGAGACAGGCCAATTCTCTTGCAAGACCACGTTGCAAAAAACAACGCTGCTCAAACTACAGAAGCTGGACTTGGAAACTCTATGTTATCCACCATTCTCACCAGACCTTGCACCAACTGACTGCCACTTCTTCCAGGCTTTGAAACACTTCTTGCAAGGAACAATATTCAATTCTCAACAAGCTGTGGAAAACGCCTTTTGTAATTTCATTGCCACTTGCTCTCCAGGATTCATCGCTGCTGGCAACACTGCTGGCATAAACTTAGGCCTGTAATCCTAGCCCTCCGGGAAGCTGAGGCAGTAGGATCACTTGAGGTCAAGAGTTTAAGACTAGCCTGAGCAAGGGTGAGACCCTGTCTCTACTAAAAACAGAAAAAAATAGCTGAGTGTGGTGGCATGTGCCTATAGTCCCAGCTACTTGGGAGGCTGAGGCAGGAGGATCACTTGAGGTCAAGAGTTTAAGACTAGCCTGAGCAAGGGTGAGACCCTGTCTCTACTAAAAACAGAAAAAAATAGCTGAGTGTGGTGGCATGTGCCTATAGTCCCAGCTACTCTCAAGACTGAGTCAGGAGGATCACTTGAGCCCACTAGTTGGAAGTTGCTGTGAACCAGGATGCCATGGCACTGTAGCCTGGGCAACGGAGTAAGACTCTGTCTCAAAAAAAAAAAAAAAATCAAAAACCCTATCAGTGAGTGGCAAGTGACAACATAATAATAATAGAAATAAAGTGCGCAATAAATGTAATGTGGTTGAATCGTCCTGAAGCCATTCCTCTCCCCCCATCCATGGAAAAATTGTCTCGCATGAAACTGGTCCATGGTGCCAAAAAGGCTGGGGACTGCTGACTTAGAATGACTAGAGATGGAAAGTATGATGACATTTTTCTTTGTTTCTTTTTGAGGCCAGAGACCTTGTGGTAGACAGCCTCTTAAATGATTCCAAATGATCCTTACCTGTTGATATCCGTGCCCTTGTGTAACCCCTCCACTTGAGTGTGGCTTAGATGTAGTGACTAGCTTCTAATGAATGGAATATAGCATAAGCAATTGGATGCCACATTAACAATTCAATTACAGAAATAATGTGACTTCTGTCTTCTTGTCACTTCTCACTTTCTCTTTGATGGTATCCTCCTTCTGGGGGAAGCAAACTATCATACTGTGAGTAGTCCTGTGGAGAAGTCCACAGCGCAAGGAACTGATATATATGGGCAATAGCCAGTGAAACCTGAGGCTTGCTGAAAGTCAAGTGAGTTGGAAGTAGGTCTTCTAAGGCTAATCAATAGCAACTGAGGACCTAGAGACTCCCAATAGCCACGAGAGCGTGGGAATGGATTCCTTTCAGTCAAACCTTGAGATGTTGACAGCACCAGTCAGCAGACTGACTGAGCTAGAGGACCCAGCAAAGCTAGCTAGACTTGATTCCTGAAACATAGGAACTGTAAGGTTGTAAATCTTTGTTGTTTTGAGATATTTAGTTTGGGGATAATTTGTAATGTAGCAATAAATAGCTAAAACGCATGTTGGTAGATTATTGACTTCTGTATTGTCAGTGTTTTCTATAAATCCTGTATCTGGACCTGGGGAAGAGTTTATTAGGCTTTACTATATCTCATTGATATATTCTGAAGGGATGTTTATAATTATCTTAATATATTTAATGTTTAAATGTTATGTTTAAACATTCAATCAGTAGATATTAATAAAATGGTCAACTTTAACTTTCAGTGTTTCCATATATGAATTAGATTCACAACAGCATCAGAAGAGAAAGCATGAGGTAGAGAGAGAAAAAAGGTCCAAGATTGAAAACCTTGCTACTGACTTGTACCATGATTTTGCAGTCATTTCATTTCATTTCTTAGGGCTCGAGCGATCCTCCTGCCTCAGCCTCTCAAGTAGCTGGGACTACAGGCACGTGCCACCACGGAAAGCTAATTTTTCTAGTTTTAGAAGAGATGTTTAATATGGAAATATTGCCACATGGAAAGGAGGTGAATGCCCCTCATGATAGACTATGAGAGCTTGACTCTATCCTCTTCCCCTGCAGGCTAGGCAGTCTGCTGCTTGACATTCCTCTGTCCAGTTTTCTCATAACCCCTTAAGTATAATATAATATTGCAACCTGAGATTGTAGAGAGACCTGGTCCACTTTTGTAAATGCTGCTAATCATTTTTAAGAGATTGATACACATTTACAATTCTCAGTTGACTTACAATAGATTCAGTAAAAATTTTCCACTGCACCCCACATTTTATGACTCTTGCTTTTGTCTCAGTCATCCAGAGATCCTACTCCACTTAGATTTCAATACTTTCATATAATGAACTGGGCTTTCAAGGTCTGCCTGGTTTACCTTCATCACCTTGAGTCATCAGATTTATTCAGTTATTTAATACGATTGTTTACCTGGAGGAATCAAATACCTTTAAGCTGGCAGAATTACCCTAGAGCCTAGTGAGAATAGAACTGAAGCCCTAACACTTCATGATATTCTTTTTGACTTTCTGAAACACTTTCCTAAAGCTTTAACTCTATTTTATTAATTAAAGCTAATTATGGCCATACCGAAAGGAATGACAAAATAGAATTTCCTTGAGTTCCAGGCTCCAGGGGAAAGTATCTCAATTGAAAATTTAATCTGACACTTTTCCCAACATATCTGTAACTCAAGAAACATTTTTTGGCCTATCCAAAGTTAAGCAATCAAGATAAACCTCATTGATGACAAATTCTCCCCTCTTCTGTCAGTGGGTGGCCACTATGACTTATCCACCCTGCTTTATAGTTTGATTTTCTCCTACATACTACTGATACCTGTCATGTAATTATATATGGCAGCTTGCCGTATAATTTGAAGATGACCAAAATAAATACATTTTCTAATAGGTTCAACATTTGAGCTACCATTAAGCCATTTTTGGCACTTGAAGCAATTGAGATTGCTGTAGACTTTATATGGAACAGGTTAATGTTTGTGATAACTATTCATTGTCAAAAAAGATCCACTTTTTGCAAAAATCTTCCATTATAGATATTAAAGCCATGACCTACATTGCAAGGAGAGATAAAGTAAGATTAGGGCACTATGTCTATCTTGATACCTTTATGTCAGCTCACTTGTATCGAAAGCCCACGTAAGTAAGAATGCCCCACTTTGCCTCTCTTATAAGGGCCTTCAAACTGCTTCATGATTTGATTTTGATTTTCCTTCTTTCGTACTACTGAACTCATTTTCAGCTCGTACAGCAATTGTTTTTCTTTCAGACAGATAATATCTCCCTGCTTTTCTATATTTGATTAAAATAGATTGATGCCATCAATTTTAGAATCAATACCACTTCTGTACCTGCATTATAGGAGTGCAAAGACAATTATAAAGAATTAATATTTTTTAATAGCTGATATTTTAGAAACTTTGGAGAATTGGATGAGGGAGACAGAGGATTCTTCTCTACTGTAGTAGGAATGGTGTCTAATGTGCTGTATTTGAAAAGAAAAGGTCCTTTCTCATCAATATAAACCATGTAAAATCAACTACGTGATACTAACATTTTTAGACTATTCTCATTTTGCCACTTCTTTAACTTAACTTATTAATATTTCTCCAAAGGATCGTATTTAAATTGCCATTGGGCATTTAATTCAAAAGTAACTGTAGTTCTTATTCTTGATTAGGTTCTCAGAATAGTATTTAAGCTTTTCTTTTCTTTCTTTTCATTAAAAAAAAAAACTAGACTAACTGCTTCTTTGAGTTCTGCTAAATGATTTGTTTCATTTGGGATTTGAAAATTATAAACCCCATTTGCTAGAGAACAATCTGATCATAGCTGTGCTGCTCTGCAGTTTAAATTAGAATTTTGGAAATCTGAGGATTTAAATTAATGCTCACACCCAAGGTAACAGAAAACCCTCCACTCAACACTCATAGAGAGAGTAATTATATATGAGAACCTGAAATTAGAAGCTGAAATTAAAGCTATATTCATTCAGCCCCAAAGAACTGCTATTTTTTAGACCTCATAATGAAATGATTTCAGGTAAGATAATATACACGTCAGAGCCATTCTGTGCCACATTTCTCAGCTCTTATTTTCTTTTCTTAAATATGTTGAATGCTTTTAACTCCTTTTTTTGGAAAAAAGTGTTTTAAACTATTTATAGGAGTGCAATATTTGAAAAAAGGTTTTCTCTCACATTTATATAAAGAGATAAAAAGTGCCATGCTTAAATAAATCTCCTTTTGGTTTTATGTAGTATCTATAATGGCTAATACAAATAAGAAGTAATTGATATGTGAGGTATTCATCACAGTGATAAGAAACTTTTTTTGAATAATGAATATTCCATGAAATGTTTTACAATTTGTGACAAATTATTTTATAATAATGAATATGCAGAAAATATTTGTGAAAAAAACAAGTAACAATTACTAAGCTCTTTTTTGTACCAGGCATTGGGTTTAATACTTCACAACTCTTGTCTCATTATATCTGGAGAGTGCATGTTATTAAGATTTCATACATATACATACACACACACACACATGCACGCTCCCATTTATCATAGAGGTGGAATTGAATGATTTTCCTTAACTCACAAAGCTAGATTTCCAGAGCTCAGGCTCTTGATCTCTAGAATATGGTAATGTGTGTTGCTTTTAACTGAGAATTATGAACATAATAAAACCAACTATGTTTCTAATATATTGAATTTATATTTTACACAAAGTTAATTTTACATTAGAATGTAAGTATATGAGCAATAGTATATGTATAAAAATAAACTGAAAAAATGAAAATTTTAGGTTGAGTGTTTGACAAAACTTTAAATAGATCAATTAAAACCAGGTATGCCAGGCCAACAATTGCTAAAAACTCGCCAAAAATGAACAAATATTTTGGTAACATCAGTAGTGCTAACACCCGTTAATGTCTTTGGTCCTGATGAATCTTTTTGTATAGTTTGCCTTCAGTAACGCGGCAGGTTGTCAAAGATCACAAGGTTAAAATACATGTTTAAAGATGTAATGTGTCTATAAATCATACATGTATTTCATATATATGTCAATGTAATCGATGGGACCTATATGAAAGCTTTATTGAGCTCATATGTGAATTTCCATATACTTTGTTGAATTGAAAAAGGGAGTTAGATTATATAGCTACTGTCCATCAAATTAGACAAATTAGATATAGAGGCACTAATTTTGATATTTTCTACTCATAGACTTTAGACTACAGAATATTATAAAAGCTTCCTTTTTTTGGAATGAAGCTATTAATTTACATTTACCATTAATTAACCACAATATTTACCAGTTAATTTAGTAATTATTTAATAATTAATTTATCATTAATCATATTATTTATCAATATATTAATTTACCACTCTGTTAACTTACCATTCTTGTAAGAAAATATGAGGAAGTGACACTAATGAATTTATGGCTTAGTTCCTTATCTCGACTCTTAGGCTTATGGGAAGAATATCCTATAGAAATCATATATGTTTATAATTTATTTATAGTATCTTAATATTTAATTTATAATTACAGGCTACATTTTCTCCTCAACATATAGAAATCATTTTTGAATAAACTGTCTCTCAATTAAAACATAAAACTTGTCTTCACACTGTATTAATATGAGAATGTATATTGGTATGAATGTTCTGTAAGACAATTTAGTAATAAGTGTCAAAAGCCTTAAAAATGAGTAAATAATAGCACTTCAAAAATGTATTCAATGGAAACAATTATGTGAATGAGAAGATCTATAAGAAATTGATTGCAACAGTGTATGTAATAATAATAAATTATAATTTCCCTAATCAATCAGAGGTAATTTGAATAAATATAATATGATGTATGCATTATAAATCATTGAGTATCTAATAATATTGAATAATTGAGTTATAAAATATAAAATTATGTTAGCAGTGTAATTAATTAAAATTATATACTCACAGCTTGGCTCGTGCCTGTAATCCTAACATTTTGGGAGGCAAAAGCAGGAGGATTGCTAGAGGACAGGAATTTGAGGTTGCAGTGAGGTATGATGACATTACTGCACTGTAGCCCAGGTGACAGAGAGAGACCCTGTCTCAAAAAAAAAAAAATTGTATACTCACATACACATACTTATATCAATCACTGTAGTATTATTTAATGGTAAAAGTTGACAATAAAATAATTAAATATAATATTGCATTCAACACTCCTTCATGATGAAAACACCCAGAAGACAAAGAATAAAAAGAACTTTCTCAATATAATAAAAACCATTCCATTTACAGAGAATCCACAGCTAGTATCATTCTCGATGGTGAAAGAATGAAAAATTTACCCTAAGAAAGAAGGGGAGATTCTACTTTCATCACAGATACATAACATTGTATTAAAATTTCAAGCCAGAACAATTTGGCAAGAAAACAAAAAGGCATCCAAATTGGAAAGGAAGAATTAAAACTATCTCGTAGGAAACTGGAGAAAGAAGAGGGAACTGAATCTAAAGTGTAGAAGGAAGAAAATAATAAACAGTAGAAAATGATGAAATAAAGAATGACAATAAAATAATAAATTAAGGAAAGCAATACAGAAAAGTCAATGAAATCAAAAGTTAGTTATTTGAATAAATCAGCAAAATTGAAAAATCTTACCTATGTTAACCAAGAAAAAAAGAGAGAACGCTCAAATTACTAGAAACAGAAATAAATGAGGGGGCATTATTACTGAGTTTACAGAAATGAAAAGAATTATAAAGGAATAATATGATAAATCAGATGTTAAATAGTTAAGAAATTAGATAATTTAGATGAAATATACAAATACCTGAAAGATACAAATTATCAGAACCAACTCAAAAAGAATTAGAATAAGCGAAAAGACTGAAGTACTACTCAGAATTACCCATGATGAAATGCCCAGGCCCAGATGGCTTCGACATTGAATTCTACCATATATTCCAAGAATAATTAGTAATTCTTCATAAACCATTTAAAAAAATAGAAGAGAGTGGACCAATTCCCAACTAATTTTACAAGGCTAGTGTTACTCTGATACTAAACTAAAAAATCACAAAAAAACTGCAGACCAATAAATCATATGAATATAGTTACAACAATCCTTCAAACATTTTTCCTATCTCGGTCATTTTCAAATCCAAATCCAAATGATCTCCAAGTGCTACCCAGGAAAAAAAAAAAGGAGGAAAAGAAGGAGGAGGGGGAGAACAAAAAGGTGGAAGAGGAAGAGGAAGAGAATGAAAAAACAAAACCAAAAAATCTGGATTCCCCTGACTTCTCTCTTCTGTGTCCCTTCTTTTTTTTCCACATTTTTGTAACAACACCATGTATCTGTGTATTATTTTAACAGCTTTATTTAGTTATAATTGATACACATAAAATTCCACATATTTAATGTATACATTTTGATCAGTTTACACATATGTATACATCCACGAAACCATCACAACAAAGATAATAGATATATCCATTATCTCTAAATGTTTCGTTGTGCCTCTTTTTTTGTGATAAAAACACTTAACATGAAGTTAACCTTTGCAATAAAATTTTAAGTACACAATAAAGTATTGTTTACTATAGTTATTATGTTGTACAGCATATCTCTGGAACTTACTCATCTTACATAACTAAAACATTATACCCGTGAACAACTTCCCCTCTCCTCCTCTCAGGCTCTGGCAATCACTTTCTATTAATAATTTCTACTTCATTTAGTTTGACTATTTTATGTACCTCATATACATGGAATTATGTAGTATTTTTTCTTCTGTGACTGTCTTATGTCCTCCAGGTTTATCCATTTTCTCAAAAATGGCAGGATTTTATTTTTTAAGGCTGAATAATATTCCATTTTATGTATATACCACATTTTCTTTATCCATTCATCTGTGGAGGAATGTTTGGGTTGTTTCCATATCTTGGCTGTTGTGAATATGTTGCAATAAATACAGGAAAACAGATATATCTTTGTAATCCTGATTTCAATTCTTTTGAATATGTACCCACAAGTGTAATTTAATTTGTGGATTATATAGTAGTACTATTTTTAATTTTTTGGGGAACCCCCATATTGTTTTCCACAGTGGTTGAGCCATTCATTGTACTTTCTCACCTATTGGCCTTTTTGTATGACTTCTTTGGAAAAATGTTTATTTAAATTTTTACCCATTTTTTTTTTTTATTTCAGCAAATTGTGGGTGTACTGATGTTTAGGTTACGTGTGTTGCCCTTGGTTCCCCCCCCACCGAAGTCCGTGTTTCAAATATGTCCATCCTTCGGGTAGTGCGCACTGCACTCCTTGTGTATACAAATACCCGTTTTTTAATCTCTCTTTTTTTTTTTTTTTTTTTGCCATTGTGGCTTCTCTTATTCAAATGATGAAAACATGGGGAAGAAAGTTGAGTTTATAGGTTCCATTTTGATTTGTCTGTTTTTATTTTTGTGTCTAACATTTTGGCTCTGGTTATTCTAGCTATTAGATCAAAGCAAAGTTAAAATTCTTATTTTAAATTCTTCATTGAGCAATTAACTATGAAATATTCCTTTTTTGGAGAGGCTGTCAGTGAATCAACACAAGCGAGACTAGATTTCCATTTAAAAATATCTTAATGTATATTTGAATATGAACATAAATTTATAACCTGGTTTAAATAGTTAATTAAATATTTTTTCAGAGGCACATGTGTATAATCCCAAGTAAAGATCAATTACAGAAACCAACATTCATATTTAAAATGTTAAGGAACTATAAGTCTACCTCTGTTTTCCAGCCATATTATCTGAATTTATTGAAACTCATAATACTGATATTTTAAGTTTATATCAATCATTTATGTAATGATATGCTAGGACTTATTGTTATCCGTCCTTGAACTTCACATCAGCCTGGCCACTAAACTGCCTTAATCATGGTAATATGGCAATATTCAAGGCTAACCAAATCATTTATTCATTTTTAAGTTTTCCCTAATTGTTCAACCAGATGTGATTTGTCCATGATTTTGAATTATGACATTCATACCTTAACTTGAATTATGGTTTTTATGCTTCTGTAATTACTCTGATATAGTTCCCATTTTAAATATATCTGAGATGTACAATAACATTAAATTGAAAAAATACAGGAATACATAAAAATAGGAAAATGAATTATAAAAATAGTTCAAGCTCATAAAAGAAGCGTACGAATTAAAATGCTGCAAAAACTTTTTACAAAAAGTGCTGAAAAATTATTTTGAAATTTTCTGAAGAAGATACAATAAAAATCAAACATATTTAAATGAATCTGTAAAAGGAATGAAAGAAATTAAACAAAACAAAGGAAGCTATAATTTTGGTACTGATTATAAACATAAAGAAAATAAAATAACAAAATAGCATACATATGTATATTCACACAGATCTAAACACATATATGACATGTGAACCTATGTACAATAAATGTTAATTTTCAAACTATGCTCAAAACCAGAATTCTACATTTGCTACTCATTTTTAATCTGTAAGAGAAATATAAAAAATGAGTAATAAAAAAACCTCCAAAATGTTATGTTTATGTTTGAAAAGAAAAAAAGAAAAAGTCATAAGATATATGATCAACTATTGCAAAATGTAAAAATTCAAAAATATATCATTATTCAGAAGATCATCATTTAGTCATTCTTCATTCTAATAATATTTTTATAGCCTTTTTAGTTAATAGCAATAAAATTTGACCTTATCAGTTTAACCACGGTAATCCATTAATTCACTTTCGTTACTACTCAGTTTTTCCACCATTTAAGAGTGCAACTGCTAAAAATTCCTTTAAGAAATCGGAAGTTTTATAACTTGTAAAGTTCATTTCAAATACAACCAATGAATTTTTAATGTAACACTTCAAGATTGCTTCCATACTATCATGGCATCTTATTAGATTAAGATGCTATCCCTTATCTCATTTTGTATCAAATGTATATACATTTGTGTTTTTACATTGTAAACAGTTGTTATTACAAACAAATATTGTATTTCAACTTGAAGATTAAATTTTATTTATAGATCTAAATAGTCAAAATTATAAGCACTGTGATGAAAAGTAATTCCCTCTGGGAAGTGTCACCATTTTATTTTTAACTAGGTAGTAACTACTACTGATGAAGTTATTGCAGGAAAGAGAAACTTGATCTCAGCATAAAAGGCCAATATAAAGAATTAGAAAGACAATTCTAAAAACATGATGGAATTTATTATTTGTTTCTTAATTAAAACTAAATTTTAACATGATATATGAATGGCAACGCGTATTCTTCTTACTGATAATTTTTCTTTCATTATTGTTCAATAGTGAGGGCCTTTAATCAAATGGGTTGCTATTGAAGAAACATCTAACTGAATACATTTCAGAAAATATCACAGCCATGAACTTTTAAGTTTTAAACTTTGTTACTTCTGGACCCTAACTGTTTTCAAAATAATGGCTACTAGA
>NW_012148953.1:1498324-1501539 GCF_000956105.1 Propithecus coquereli
TTATTACCCTACTAGACCTCATAAATCTCATGTTTTATGAAATTTTCAGGGATTTATAATCAGAAGAAAAATGACAAGTTAAACTATAACTTCTGAATAAATCTTTTCCTTCCCTATGAAAGACAGAATAAGGAATAGAAAAATCTAAAAAAAGTTTTTATTCACCAATTAACGCATTAACTACCATGTGAGTTGTATTTAACTCACTCTAGTTTTGAGCCTGGGGCCTTGTGAAGCATATGTAACTTACGTGTCTCTTCACCTTGGGAGCCGTGAGAACAAAAATAAAAAAATTTTCAGTAAATTAGAAAGGATCATTTTGTTTTCAAAGTTTTTATTCTATTTTCATAATAACATACCATGGCCCCAAGGAAAAAAATTTTTTTTCTAACGTGGCAGTCAGTATGTTAAGAAATAATGGGATAACTGTGAGAAAGTTGTGAAATCTTTCAATCTTGACATATATTATAAAGAGTAACTCTTTTATCCCTACCATGAGGAAAACTGGTAGCATTTTTAGTGGAGTTGTAGACATTCTACCATGACAGAGACAGAGTGAGAGAGAGAGAGAAATTTTGAAGTTAAATGTATCATAGGCCTCTGTATTCTTTGATCAAAGTTATTCCATACCTCCTTTATATTCATACAATTGTTGAGATGCTTTCACGGCACAGCTGACAATAGAAACCGGATACATATTTAACAAATAAATACATGATTCCTTAATAATAAATAGAGCATAGCAGTGCAGAAAAAGTAAATACTGCTTGAATGAAAAGATAGAAAAAAGCATTAAAAACTCTCTTGCTTTCTCAATAAATATTTTTCTTATTTAGTCATAAAATGGTAAAAGTTATAAAAAATCTTAATATTTTTAGCAAAGAAATAAATATGTTTGTAATCCTCATCAGATCCTAATATTCAGATACTTAAATTCTTTTGTGTAATAAAATTCAGTCAAAAATAAGATAAAACAGTTGGACTATTAATAAAAGAGAAATTATGCTCTGGGTCTAACAGTCCACTATAGGAGTAAATAAGCTAAACATTAATAAGGCCTTGCTTCTCATATAGAAAATTTAAGAGAAATGTAAATGTGATTTTTGCAGATGTGATTATATTAAGGACCTTGAGATGATAACATGATCCTAAATTATCTAAGGGGGCCCTAAATGTAATCTCCAGTGTTCCTATAATACAGAGGGAGAGGGAGAATTGGCTATAGCAGAAAAGACAATGTGGCCCTGTAAGCAGAGACTGGAATAACATGGCCAGGAACCACGGAGATGCCATAGTCCCCAGAAGTGGAATTTGCAAGAAATGTATTCTGTATTGGAGCTTCCAGAAAGAGCACAGCCTTAATGACACTCTTGAGTTTAGATTCTTAAGATGCATATTGGACTTTTGAACTTAGGAATTATAATAAATTTATACTCTGTTAAATCACGACATTTACTACTTATTATTTAAAAGAAAATTTTATTGGATATGACAAACTAGGGTACAAAAATGAAATCCCATTGCAATAATTTTAAAAACATGAAAAATACTTTTAAAATTATATTTTTAAAGACATTAGAAAGGGAAGCAAAGAAGACTAAATGAACTAAATCAGAGAAAGAGTCTCAGCAAGGTAAACAGTTTGTCACTGAATACTTTCTTACTGAGTGAATTTCTCCAATTTCTGAAGTAAGCTAAAAATAGGACTTGAATTGAATAGAAAGAAGCTACCAGGAGTAACATAAATGTGAAAAAATATTTGGAAACTTTAGGTACACAGAATGCACATTAGTCATTTCTTCTTGTAGTTCTCTTGTTCTACCAGAGGCAGCAAATAAAACTAAAAGAACTCTAATAGAAAGGTTAAACCCTCCTTTAATCCCAAAGGCTTTTGAATACTTCTCAATGGTTTACTATTCAAAGGGGGTCTGTTGCAAATACTTAACTCATCTCTTTCTTAATACATTTGCCAAATTTGGACTAGAAACTTAAGAGCAAAGCTCATAACTAACAATGCAAATAGTAAATAACCTTCAGTCTTTTGGACATGGGGAGACAGAGATTCACTATGGTGTCTATAAAATGCCCATGGGAGGATGTCTTCCTGGAGACATTGAAAAAACAGAGATAATACACATCTAATTAAAATTATAATCAAACTTAATTTCCACTTAATGTATAATTGGTTCAAGAAAAGGCAAATATACTCCCAGGAAAAAATAGTTTAAACTTTAGCATTAAAAGTTATTTTACATAGAAAGTCTAAGACACACAAAAAAATTTTAAAGGGTGAAAAAGTAATACATGTGACCAATTATCAAGTGCAAATGAAACCAACAGAAATAAAGCTTAGATAATATAATGTTGAAACTATCATATAAGAACTTTATAATCACTGTTATAAGTATATAAAAGAAAAGGAAGAATAGGTGGAAAATGGTTGAAAAGATGGAGAACTTTACAGAGAATTTAAATCTGTGAAAAACATCAAATTGGGTAGCCCAGAACTAAAACATACAATATCTGAAATTCAAAAATCAAATTTATTTGATGGTTGTAACAGCAGAAGACAAAAGTGCAGAAAATAGGATTAATAAGTCTTAAGACAACTTAACAGAAAACATTCTATCTCAAAAACAGCAGGAAAAATCAAGACATATAGACACACAAAGATATTCAATTCGATTTCCAAAGGAGACAGAAAAAAGTAAGGCAGAAGCTATTCAAACCTGTAATTACTAAGGATTTTAAAACTCTGATAAACAATGTTTGTTTATAAATTCAAGAAGCCCAACAAAGCTAAGTGCCATAAGTACACAGTAAACCACTTCTAAACACATCTTAATCAAACTATTAAAATTAATGGTAATGCGAAGTATTCAATGAGGCCAGAGGAAGACATATTGCCTTCAGAAAATCAATTTTAAGAATTATAAGAATGGCAGCTAATTTTTCAACTTGAAGGCTAACTGACTTTGTAATGTGATTTTTAATAGGCTGAAAGGAGAAAATAACTTTTTTGCTATAATTATGTACCCAACTTATAGCACAAATCATTCTGAGACAAACAAACAACAACAACAAAAAGATGAAATTTGTCCCTAGGGATTGATCTTTTAAGAAATAGTAGAGTCACTTTTTTCAGGTTCTTGGAAAATAATTTCAGATTATAAACATAGAGTAATGCAAGGTGTAATAGAGGCCATCTGAAGAAA
>NW_012148953.1:1501589-1501859 GCF_000956105.1 Propithecus coquereli
TAGTCCATTCCATCTAAGAAAAATAATTATTAATCAAAACAAAGACAATAGGTTCTTGAAAGCTAAATTGCACTGCTCTGGAATGCAATCAGGTTTATTAAAACACTGATTTTACCCTTCTGAAGTATCAAAACTACCAGCAGAACTCAGAAGTCTATTTAGAAAATATATTATCTTATTGCATATGCAAACTGGGTATCTTCTTTTCCATAATTTTCAGAGGGAAACTTTGTCTAATTAGTAGAGAGAAAATTTGGTTACAAACCTTTC
>NW_012148953.1:1502509-1506452 GCF_000956105.1 Propithecus coquereli
ATTAGAAAAAAATGCAAGGGTCTACAATTTTATCACTTTTATCCAGAATTTTATTAGCAGTTTTAGCCAGTGCAATCAAGGAAAGAAAAACTTTTTCTAAATATAAGATAATGTTGTCCGAAAACAAAAGCAATTTTATTCTTTCTTTTTCAATTTGAATACCCTCTATTTCTTTCTCTTATCTGATTGCTCTGGCTATGACTCCCAGTACTATGTTAAATAGAAGTGATGAAAGTTTGGCGTCCTTGTGTTGCTTTCTTGCATGGATAGTTGTTCAATCTGATGTTCTGGGGAGGAGACAATTGCTCGAAGGTTCAACTCAGCCATCTTGTTCTGCCTTCTGCCTCCCTCCCTTCCTTCTTCTTTCCTTCTTTTCTTTTCTTTTTTCTTTCTTTCTTTCTTTCTCTCTTTCTTTTCTTTTTTTGTTAATATCCTATTGCATTTGAACTGGGGTGAACCATATTGTTTATATTATCATGTGTGTCTATAATTGAATTTAAGCTATATATTTTATCTTTTCACCAATTGAAGGACATCTTGATTGTCTCTGAGTTTTGGCAATTATGAGGAAATGAGGAAAGCTTCTATAAACATCTACATGCTGGTTTTTTTTTTTAATCACAAAAGCTTTCTACTCATTTGAGTAAATACCAAGAAACATGATTGTTGAATCTGATGGCAAGAATATGTTTGGTTTTGTAAAAAAAATAACCAAACTGTCTTCCAAAGTGGCTGTACCATTCTGTATTACCACAGCAATGAATGAGAGTTTCTAGTGCTTTTTATCTTGACTAGCATTTGGTTGCCAGTGCTTTGGATTTTGGTCATGCTAACAGATGGGTAGTAGTATAACACTGTTGTTTTAATTTGCAATTCCCTAGTGATATGTGATACTTCACATCTGTTCATATTTGTGTATGTGTGTGTGTGTGTGTGTGTGTGTGTGTGTGTGTGTGTTTGCCATCTGTATATCTTCATTAGTGAGGTGTCTCTCCAGGTCTTTTTTCATATTTTGATAAGGTTCATTTTTTCCTTGACTTTCTAGAGTTCTTTAGGATTATAAAAGTTCTTTTGGGAAATTATATTTTAGATAATTTATTGCATAGCTTCAATATCCTAACATTCTACTGACTGTCATCACTGTCCTGTTTTTACTTCTCAAATAAACCACCTTGAGTTCCATTGTCTATCATTTAAAAAATTGCCTTGCATACAACGTCAAAATATCTGTTAGGTCATTAAATATGAAGTGTCTGATTTTGAATCAAAAGTTTAGTTTATTATATCCCAAACAAGAGCGGTACAATTAATCCAAGTATGTGCCTAAATTATTGACACAGTTTGGCTATCTCAATGGTAGCTTCTTTATACCAGCAGCAAAGAAGACTGGAGAGCATGTGGTGATAAAATCACAAAAGGCATTTTGCACAGTTTATTGAGAATTGAATATTTCTCCTTGCAAGAAGTGGTCCAAAGCCTGCAAGAAGTGATAGTCTGGTAGTCAATTGGTACAAAATCTGGTGAATATGATGGATGACAGAGAGGTTCCAAGACCAGCTTCTGTAGCTTAAGCAGTGTTGTTTGTGTGACATGTGATTGAGCGTTGTCTTGCAAGAGGATTGGCCTGTCTCTCTGGACCAATCTTGGCTCTTAATCGCAAGCATCCTCATCATTTCACCCAATTGGTTGCAGTAGACATCCACTGTAATCGATTAACCAGGTTTCGTGAAGCTGTAGTGGATAATACCAGCATTGGACCACAAAACAGACACCACCAGCTTTTTTGGATGAATATTCGGTTTTGGACTGTATTTGTACTTCATCTTTATTCAACCATTGTGCAGAATGCTTGCTATTGTCAAAAAGAATCCACTCTTCATCACATGTAACAATATAGTGTAGAAATAGTTCGCCTTTATGTTGTGACAGCAAAGAAAGGCAAGCTTCGAGTAGATTTCTCTTCTGATGCTCATTTAAGTCGTGAGGAATCCATTTATCCACCTTCTTTACTGTTAAGGACAGGTGCAGGTTGGCACAACTAACCACGGAAAAGAGAAGGGGGCAAAAATGAGGTGGCAAATGAGCATTTAGAACCAAACCAACAACAGCAAAAACGAGGTTAGGGACTTTTCCTGGCCAGGAGCATACACAGAAACAAGGAGGTCATGTCCAAAGGTAACTTTCTCCTCGTTAACATACATTAGCATAATAAAAATCACACCCATTAGTACCATGACAGTTTACAATTGTCATGGCAACCCCTGTAATTTACCCTATAAGGATAAAATTGAGCAGGGCCCTTAGCTCTAAGAACTCTCCACCTTTTTCCCAGAGAAATAATGAATATTCCACCCACCATTTAGCATATCATAAGGTATAGAAATAAAAGTAGAAGTGTGCATTAAAAAAATGTGGTATATGTATACCATGAAGTTCTACTCAGCCACAAGAAACAATGGTGATCTAGAACCTCTTGTGTTATCCTGGCTAGAGCTGGAGCCCATTCTACTAAGTGAAGTATCACAAGAATAGAAAAACAAGCACCGCGTGTACTCACCATCAAATTGGCATCAACTGATCAACACTTATGTGCACATATGGTAGTAACATTCATCGGGTGTTGGGCAGGTGGGGGGGATTAGGAGATGGGTATATTCACACCTAAGGGGTGCAGTGTGCACTATCTGGGGGATGGACATGCTTGAAGCTCTGACTCCGATAGGGCAAAGGCAATATATGCAACATAAACATTTGTGTCCCCATAATGCGCTGAAATAAAAAAGAATAATAAAAAAAAGTAGAAGTGTGGTAAGACCCCAGCATCTTCTCCACTCCAGGAGATAGACCCATTTCTCCTTAGGAAATGTACTTTCACTTTCTATTCTATGCTGAAAAGCCTGCAATAAAAGCTGCTTGTGTGAGTTGTCTGTGTCTGTCATCACTATGTTACACCAGTCTGGCTTGTGATTCTTCCAAGCCAGGAGCCAAAGAACTGGAGCAACATCACTCAAAAAGTCAACCCTGACATTTACCTCGCCAATTTGTTTCAAATGGTCCAATATTGTTGGGATGGTAATGTCAAACCTTGATAATTCAAGCGTAGGTTGAGATGGATTCACTCCCACTACAGCTTTCAGCTCATCATCATCCACGTTGGTCTCAGGTCGCCCACATGACTCATTTTCAAGATTAAAATCACCAGAACAGAACTTCTCAAACCATCGACATACTGTGTGTTCATTGGCCACATCCTTCCCAAGCACTTTGTTGATACTTCGAGCTGTCTGCCCTGCATTGGTTCTATGACAGAACTCATATTCAAAAATAACACAAATTTTTACTTATCCATGGTTTCACAAAAATTCCTCCAAAAAAGAATTTGAAAGATAATCACAAGCCAAACTGTGCTTTTTAAAGACTCAGGATGTATCTTCACAATAAAAATAAGAGCTGTCAAAGTGAAATGTCAGAGATATCAACAGTTAAACTTAGTACTTAAGGAAATTGGACATTTCATACTTAATAGCCTAATACTTTCTTGCTTCATTGAATATGATTAGTAAAAATTCCAATCTAGGATTTAACTTTTTGCCTAGTTTATATGCTGACTGGTCTCATTTTAAAATCATAACCACAATGTTCAATGTCTTTAATATTTGATGAGAACATTTAAAAAGAGGTCATTGTATTGTATCGTGTAATAAATAATGTGGATATCTTAAATTCCACATAACACGGTTAACATTACAACTTATGTTTAGATCTAACATTACAATTTATGTTTAGATCATATTTGAATTTGCTCACATCCAGTGGGTTGTGCTTTTTGATCCATTCTTTTTCATAACTCTTTTTGTAGAAATTGATTTTAATTAAATTCTGCTTTACTAAAGTATACCTTGATTTTATAGCATTAGTATTAGTATTAACGAGTCTATAGCAT
>NW_012148953.1:1510623-1511141 GCF_000956105.1 Propithecus coquereli
TTGTGCTTACACTGCCCAAGTAAGAGCTACAAGTTGCCCATCCCCCAGACAGCATGCACCACACCCGTTAGGTGTGAGTTTGCCTATCCCCGCCTCCCCTTCCCACCTACTCAACACTCTATGAATGTTATTGCCCATGTGTGCACATTGGTGTTGATCGATTAGTACCAATTTAATGGTGAGTGCACGCGGTGTTTGTTTTTCCGTGCTTGTGATACTTTACTTAGAAGAATGGGCTCCAGCTCCAACTCAGGATAATACAACATGTAGTTCACCTTTTTAATAGCTGAGTAGTACTCCATGCTTTGCATATACCACGTTTTATTAATTCACTCATATATTGATGGACACTTGGGTTATTTCCACATCTTTGTAATTGTGAATTGTGCTTCTATAAACATTCAAGTACAAATATCTTTTTTATAGAGTGTCTTTTTTTTTCCTTTGGGTAAATATCCCATAGTGGGATTGTTAGATCAAATGGTAGTACTACTTTTAGTTCTTTGAGGATCTCCATA
>NW_012148953.1:1511191-1511718 GCF_000956105.1 Propithecus coquereli
ATGGCTAAAATGCATTAAAATAGATGTATAGCATGCTATTCAAGACAAGCAAATGGTCCATCTATCACTACTAAGTAAATGATTGTAAGAAAAAAATGATATGGAAAAGATGGCACTTTAGCTTTCAATTTACATCAAATTAGAAGCAAAGTATATGGTTCACATATTGTAAACACTAAGCAATAAGCCCTAAAAATGTTCCTAGAGTTCTAAGACATGTTTTCTTAACTAACTTTGCTATTTTAATTAGCAATTAGATAGAATTTTAATTTGTATAAACACATGTGAAGCAAAAATATGAAAAGGAAGCAACAAAATCCAATTAATAATATTTTCAGTTAAAGTAATATAGAAAGGACAATGTATTTGTGTCTTGCACAATTACTCTCCTTCGTTTTAAATGTTTATAAGGCTTCCATCGACTGGTAGAAGTCATGATAAAACAAACATTAAAATCTATAGATAATTTAACTGAAAAGTGATTGTTCTCACAATTTTAGAGAAGATATTTAGATTCAGGGCAAGTA
>NW_012148953.1:1511768-1513409 GCF_000956105.1 Propithecus coquereli
TTGACCATAATACTATACAAGTTTTCTTCTTTACACTAAGGCTTGATTCTTCTTTCCAACTATATCACCGTGATTTTGTAAAAAATAAAATTAGCATTGGTAAGAAGACTTTTATTTCTGAATCCAGATTTCCATTTCTATTTCCCTTTCCTCTTGTTTTTTCTCCTCCTTATTCATCTCTTCAACTTTTTTCTTCATATCATTCCTCTTTCCAAACATCTTAAGAACAAAGAAGTATTTAAAATAAGGAATATAAAAAACTGTCATATTATTGGTTTGGAGATTTTTGATTCCAGCAGATTTTAATATAGACTTGCTTGAGATATGGTGTTAGATTCATATTGAAATATTTAAAGACATGTTATTAATTGTCACCTTTAAAACTCACACTTCCATTGGGCGGTTGTTTTGTTGTGACTACTCGTAAGAATATTTTTCTAGGGAATCAAAATATCACTTTCTGTAACTTCATCCATTGATAATGTGCATGTAGTTCCGTCAGCTGTATTGACATCAGATATGTGCTATATTGTACTACTGTTCGAAACCTTTTCTGCTTCTCCTGAGGAAGGATTATCCTGCTGTATCCTATCAATGTCAAGGCTGTCAGTATGATTTGCCGTGACTGTCTTTGCATGAGGATCATATTTCCATCCCCGCACTATTATCTCAGACTTAGTTTGGGATTTGTGGTGATCTACCCAGAAAGAAATTATACATCTCTGAATTTTGAAATCAGGAGAGGACATATAAATCATTTTGATCAATGAAATTAGTGTGGAAGTGATATGTGTCATTTCTGAAGTTTTAAAAGCCAAATCTCAGTTAATCCTATCCTTTTGTTCCCTCTTCCAAACAAAGGGCATGCCCTGGCAAGAGTCTGCTTCTTCAGCCTGGACCTGGTGGGAAGATAACATTGAGCAGAGATGTATTTTTCACACAATGAACATTTAGCATGAGAAGGAAACAAATTTGATTTTCATAAGCCATTAAGATTTTGATTTGTTTATTAGCACAACATAGCATATTCCATTCAGACTAACTGTTGTAACTAAAATTTCTTAAATCAAATATGGAAAAAATATGAACTAGTTAAAATATAAATTTTAGTGTGGCTCAAGATTTTTTATGATGTAGCAGTGGTGGGATCTACTTTATCTTGAGGGTCAGATGTTTTATATGACAGTACCCACATGGTGAGTTATAAATGTTTGAGCAAAAAAATTATCTAGAAATTTGACTCTATGGCATTCTGATTCATTTTGTTTTCAGGTTGCAATCGCTTTTGTTGGTACTATAAAGTCAGATATAATGGCCCTATAAATAAATATAATTTCAATCAAAATTATTTTGGGGATTATGTTAATCATAGTTCTCTGAGAAACAGAACATATATGTATAATATATATGTAACTATCATATATAATATATATGCATATATATGTAAAGTGATATATTATAAGGAATTGGTACATAATGATGTTGGTTGGCAAGTCCAAAATCTGCCATGTGGGCCAGAAGGCTGGAAATTTAGGACAGCCAATGGTGCATAGCAAGGTGGAGATTAGGAAAAGTCAATGGTGTAGGTAAAATTTGAGTACAGTCTGCTGTAGAATTCCCTCTTCATAAGAGGTTGGTCTT
>NW_012148953.1:1514980-1517566 GCF_000956105.1 Propithecus coquereli
TGGTTTTGTTTTTACTTGTTTGCTGTTTTTGTGTTTTGCTTTGTTTTATTTTCCTGACTACAACCTTAAAAATAATTCTCATTACTTTATATTTTATATTAACGACAATAATAATTGATGACAGACATAGGAAACACAATTCAATCTCCTTAATAAAGTACCTTAGAAATAGCTTTGCATAGTACGTCTTACATTGCTACTATTTAACAAATAACTGCTAAATATTCATAAGTTATAATGCATTCTACCGTATTTGGAGATAATTGATTAAAACATGTTTAAAATTTTATGCTTGAATCATGACTTGAGAAACAATATCAGGGTGCAAAGTTCGTTTTATAGTCGAAAGATTGTTTTGCTCTTACCTAGGTTAATTATGTAGGTATACATTTCTAGATTAAGACTCTCATTACCCTGGGTTTGTTCAAAGCAAAAACTGAAACAAAAACTTAATTCCAGTTAGCAGGTCAGAGACTGGGGAGGTAAAACCAAGAAGGAAGAAAAACAAATATAGAGTTGATTATTAAGTTGGCTATCCCTATGGGAGATTGGTGCTTGATTCACCTGAAAAAGGAATCCAAACAGTTATTTCCAAGGATGTTATATACTGCCTCCACGATCTAAAGATATCAAGCAAGAAATGAATGCTTCTTTCTTACTATTATGGAGTAGAAGGTAAAATCCCCCTAGATTCACAGGGGAGGTTCTATTAATAACATGCCATGTATAATTAGATTTCTAAACTTTACTAGTGTGGCACATGTCTAAATCCTCTGAAGGCTTATCTTCACTAGTAAGTTATCCAGGTTAATTATGAGTTCCTAATCAACAGGTATAATTAGCCTGATATCATAATTTTACTGAGAAGCAGTGAGATATTCTGCACAGTTTAAAAAATGATCAAGATCCTTGTGTTCTATATTATGATAAAGAGCAAAGTCTTCAGAAAAGAGTTTGGAGATGTCCTCTTCTTCCTTTGTAAAATAAGACAGGCTTGCTTTTTCCTATTGATGGGGTTTGAGGAGAGGCTCTAGTCATTTTTTCTAGTGTAATTTCTCATTATTGTTCAAATTGGGTAGTTCCTATTTCTATATCTTCAAATTCATTGTGTTTGAAGATTTTTCCTTTATTGAGAAAAATATGTTTTTTTATAGTTTCTTTTTTATCCTGTGTACAATTTATATATTTTAAATCCATTCATTAATAAATTGACAGATAAAATTGTATGTTATCATGTACAACCTGAGTTTTGAAGCATATATACATTGTGGAATGGGTAAATCTACCTAATTAGCATATGCATTATCTTATATAGTTATCACTTCTATGGTGAAAATGCTTAATATCCAATTTCTTAGCATTTTTTAAGAATACCATATATCGTCATTAACAAAGTCACCATGCTGTACTGTAATTTTCACTAATTAAGCTTACTTCTATACTTCAAAAGCAGCCACTCCATCAACAATTGTATTAATATAACACACTAGTCGCTTTTATAGGGGAGGAGTGTCCTAAAATATAGACAACACTTTAATGATTTTCATATCACTCCTTTGGTTTTACTCCCACTTCTCTGTGTCTTCTGTTTTACGGGATTTTTTTTCTTCTCTTGCCTTTTCCTTACCTGCAGATGTTCCAAAAGATCAATTCCTAGTTATTCCTCCCTATAGTCTCAATGCTTAGTTAGTCTTATGCTCAGGGCTTTTAGCTACATCTTTGTCATGATGATTTTCAATCCCTCGAAGTCATGAATTATATTCTCATATTCTCCACAATCATTTGGATATTTCCTTCCAGTTGTTCAAAAGACAATTTAAATCAGAAATATTTAATGCATATTTTTTCATATCATCGTATGTCATAATTTTCCCTACCAATTAAATCGTGAGTCTAGGAAGTGTCTCAATAGTCACTTTTTTCTCCCCAGGGTGTACATTCAGTTGATTGCAAGTTAATTTTTTGCTCAAATTTCTTCAAGGATTTTAACTCACCAAAGCATAAAATTATCCTTTGTCTAGTATGACATACAAATCTCTTAGATTTAAACTACCATTATAATATCCTTTGTCTCTCACATAAACACACTTTGGCCATAAAAAATAAAAATCACTGTGTATGTTCTTTGGTTGAGAAATCTGTTTTAATTTCTGCTACGTCCTCTTACTTGAGCTTCCAGACTGAGCAAGAGCTGGAGTCCTTGGCCATTAGTCTATCTCCTTTTGAAAAGTTTCTGTTTATGTTCTTTGCCTACTTTTTAATGGGGTTGAGTATCTACAACAAGCCAATTTAACAGACCATATTAGAGAGACAGTCTTCACTGGGGAGGAAAAGCACTGTTAGGTAATCTAACTTGGGTAATATTTATAATTATTATGTAACTTAATTAGTTTTTTTCTTTCTTTCACATTAGTCACAATTCTTTGAATAGTGTTTTTCTAAATTGGCCAAAAATGTCTTTAAAATTATGATTTTATTTTCTTAAATAACTTAAAACTGATGGAAAACAAATTCTATGTTCACTGATTTCAAAAATACATAATTGAGTCACAATTTATTTTATTCACTCACAGATAATACAATTTG
>NW_012148953.1:1519776-1520191 GCF_000956105.1 Propithecus coquereli
CTCGAAGTCATGAATTATATTCTCATATTCTCCACAATCATTTGGATATTTCCTTCCAGTTGTTCAAAAGACAATTTAAATCAGAAATATTTAATGCATATTTTTTCATATCATCGTATGTCATAATTTTCCCTACCAATTAAATCGTGAGTCTAGGAAGTGTCTCAATAGTCACTTTTTTCTCCCCAGGGTGTACATTCAGTTGATTGCAAGTTAATTTTTTGCTCAAATTTCTTCAAGGATTTTAACTCACCAAAGCATAAAATTATCCTTTGTCTAGTATGACATACAAATCTCTTAGATTTAAACTACCATTATAATATCCTTTGTCTCTCACATAAACACACTTTGGCCATAAAAAATAAAAATCACTGTGTATGTTCTTTGGTTGAGAAATCTGTTTTAATTTCTGCTA
>NW_012148954.1:0-324 GCF_000956105.1 Propithecus coquereli
AAAGGACTAAAATTCATTTATTTATTGGTGTGCACTTTTTAGTAAAATACCAAAAGGAAGAAAAAAGATGTGGATATTACATCTTTGGGTTATGTATTTAGGAAGTAAGCAGCCAAGAATACTGCTTTGGGCACTGGCTGGGGCACTCGTGGGCTATGGAACAGCAAATGCCAGGTGTCATCTCAGAAATTGCAAGAAATACAGGAAATACATGCATCCAAGCAAACATAGACTCACACTGAAATGGTGTGGTCTTTCCCAAAAATATAATTGAATTTATAGTCAACATACCACTATATGATACAATAAAATATTAGCATTTTT
>NW_012148954.1:1664-1972 GCF_000956105.1 Propithecus coquereli
TATAAGGACATTGCTTCAGAAAAGAAGATATAGTTATGGTGATTTTTAGCTGTTGATAAAACATACATTTGAGTATAGTCCAATTTTTGGCTATGTCTTCAGATTGTGGAATATATGTTCTCTGAGCACACAGCTGGAAGAAGAGGGTGTTTACCTTGATATCCTCTTAGAGAGAAGAAACACGGACAGAAACTTGTACAGTCTCCATTTATTTCAGCTGGTCACCACCATTTGTGATATCAGCTGAAATCATTCCCATTAGACATGCATGGATGTTGTTAACTCCATTTTTGTAATTTGGTTATTAC
>NW_012148954.1:12352-13026 GCF_000956105.1 Propithecus coquereli
ACACACACACTCGCGCACACACTTCTCTCTCTCACGCACACGCACGCACACACTTCTCTCACTCTCACACACGCGCGCGCACACACACACCTCTCTCTCACACACACACTCGCACACACACTCCTCTCTCACACACACTCGCGCACACACACTCCTCTCACACACACACTCACACACACACTTCTCTCACACACGCACACGCGCGCGCACATACACACACCTCTCTCACACACACTCCTCTCTCTCACACACACACACACTCTTACTCTTACACACGCACACGCGCGCGCGCACACACACCTCTCTCTCACACACACTCGCACACACTCCTCTCACACACTGCACACAGTCCTCTCACACACACACTCGCACACACTTCTCTCACACACGCACTTGCACACACACTTCTCACACACCTCACACACACCCCTCTCACACACACACCTCTCACGCACACTCGCACACACACTTCTCTCATGTGCACACACACACCTCTCACACGTGCACACACACCTCACACACTTCTCTCGCACACTTCTCACGCACCTCTCTCACACACGCACTCGCACACACACACTTCTCTCTCTGTCTCTCACACACACACTCGCAGACACACTTCTCTCTCACACACACGCACTCGCACACACACACCTCTCTCTGTCTCTCACACACAC
>NW_012148954.1:24261-26500 GCF_000956105.1 Propithecus coquereli
ACACACACACTCGCGCACACACTTCTCTCTCTCACGCACACGCACGCACACACTTCTCTCACTCTCACACACGCGCGCGCACACACACACCTCTCACACACACACACTCGCACACACACTCTTCTCTCTCACACACACACTCACACACTTCTCTCACACACGCACACGCGCGCGCGCACATACACACACCTCTCTCACTCACACTCCTCTCACTCTCACACACACACACTCTTCTCACTCTCACACACGCACACGCGCGCGCGCACACACACCTCTGTCTCTCACACACTCGCACACACTCCTCTCACTCTCACACACTGCACACAGTTCTCTCACACACACACTCGCACACACTTCTCTCTCACACACGCACTTGCACACACACCCCTCACACACACACCTCTCACGCACACTCGCACACACTTCTCTCATGTGCACACACACACCTCTCACACGTGCACACACACCTCACACACTTCTCTCGCACACTTCTCACACACCTCTCTCACACACACACTCGCAGACACACTTCTCTCACACACGCACTCGCACACACACACCTCTCTCTGTCTCTCACACACACACTCGCAGACACACTTCTCTTTGACACACACCCCTCTCACACACACACACCTCTCACACACACTCGCAGACACACTTCTCTCACACACGCACTCGCACACACACACCTCTCTCTGTCTCTCACACACACACTCGCAGACACACTTCTCTTTCACACACACCCCTCTCACACACACACACCTCTCACACACACTCGCACACACACACCTCTCACACACACACTTCTCTCTCTCTCACACACACACACACACACACACACACGCACCCCGCCCAGAGATCCAGCGCTCCCCAAACAGGACCGTCGCGGGGGCTTCGCGCGGGACACGCTGCTGTCCTCACTCCCCGCCAGCCGGGGGAGGATGGGAGGGCGGCCGCGCCGCAGGAAGCTGCGGAACCCGGGGAGACCAGTAGGCAGGGCCATCGCAGTGTCAGGGCGACCGGGGTGCACAGCAGAGGGGAGCTGTGGGGTGATTTGAGGGCGGAGAGGGGAGACGTGTCACATCCAGAAGGTCGGAGGCTGGGGTGGAAGCAGAGAGCGCGAGCTGTGTGTTCCCGTCCCGCTTTCCACCCGGACGCCTGCCCGCTGCGGCGTCCACGCAGCGAGCCTCCTCCGGTTCAAAACTTAGCAGCCGTTTAACAATTGAAAAGCGGCCCTACAGGACCAGCGAGACCGAGCAGAGAGTGCGAAGCCATTAAGGCTGACTAGGTAATTATGATAAGAAGTTACCTAATTAGCAACCTGGCCTGGGCAGAGGAAAACGGGGGGCGGAGGCGCCGAGTGATTTACTGATCTCATTTTTGCAACTGCGGACCTAGTTTCCAGCAAACCTGGTTTTTAGACTCTAGCTTTTAGAGTCGTAAGTTCTAAGAATATGTAGTATTTAAAATATAGCGTCGGTATTGAAAACATGAAAACACTTGCCCCCTCCTCATTGGCACAGTGAAATGAAGGTAAATAAGATGAAAACCAACCTTACCGAGAAAATATTAAGGACTATGGTCTTTTTGTTAAATACCTGGTAACACAGGGCCGTCCAATGCAGGTCCTAAAGCTTTGTGGCTCCTAGATGAGAATACTGCAGAAGGTGGATTTATAAAACCGCTTATATGACACAAAATAGTTTCGTAAACGCCACAGGATTTTTAAACTTTAAAAGGCACATTTCAGATCACTGGGCAAGCTTGACTTTTGCAGATGAGACAATGTTAGGTGGGAAAAAGGGACCCCTCAATCTCAGCTCAGAAGATAAGTCTCTTCTCTGGAGAAGGGGCTTCTTGCACTTATGAGATATCGCCCAGACCATTGGGGCATTCATTAACAAACACTTATTAAGTTCCTACTGTGTACCAGGTATATCTTAGGTGTGGAGATTTAGAGGTAAGACATGGTGCCCACCTTTAAGTAACTCACAGCCTGGTGAGGAGACAGAGGCATAAATGAAAAATGTGATTAGCACTATAATAAATGTTTGTACCTGGTTCTTTGGGCTCATGGAAAAGAAAGCAGCTAACTGTCCTTTAAAAGATGTTCTTGGGCCGGGCGCAGTGGCTCACACCTGTAATCCTAGCACTCTGGGAGGCCGAAGTGGGCGGATTGTTTGAGCTCAGGAGTTCGAAACCAGCCTGAGCAAGAGCGAGACCCCGTCTCTACTAAAAA
>NW_012148955.1:0-754 GCF_000956105.1 Propithecus coquereli
ACAAACATATTTCACCTTAACTTCCATTTCACTGCTATTTCATAATCATTCACTGTTAATAAGATAGTTAGGGATAATTTGGTGGTTATGAAAGCCAGAGATAGAGGCTGAATACTACTCATAGAAAAATCATCAGCTTTATTCCTTGTATATATTTACAAGAAAATATAAACATCCTAATTTATTTTCTGATTTCATGAAGCAGAGTACATAACCTTTACTTTCCACTTGTATCACAAAATAAGGAAAACTGAATCTGAATCCAGTAGAGGAGTGGCTCTAAACCTTTTGTTTTGCCATAGTTTTACATGTGATCATTGAAAACTACATAAAACAACAAGTAACTATATATTTATTAGTGGAATCTGTATTAGGTACAAAAGGATTTCTACATATTTACAAAGGGTAATATGGTAGGAGAATAGCATAGTGGTTAAAAACAAACTTTAAAGTCAGACTATTATTATTATTAGACCTTTATTAATTAAGCCTTCAAGTAATGCTTGGGTTACATATAGATTTATGGACATTTTGCAATAATTTCATGTTTCTCAAGTTGAGAACCATTATAGTAGAACATTCAGTTTGACAGTATTTCTATTAGATGATGCCATGTTTCTCTTGTTTATCTTCTTAGAAGCCAACAGCTGGTAATTCAGGAGAAACTTTACTATGAAATTTTGTATGATTAGAAACAGATCTTCATAGCACATCTATGTCATATGAGCACTTGTGAATGTTCTAAATAACTATA
>NW_012148955.1:13026-13306 GCF_000956105.1 Propithecus coquereli
ATCTTCAATTCCGAATAAAAATAACTTTTAAGTTAGACTTATTTAACTCGAGAGAGAGAGAAAAATGAAGATATTTACTGCAGAATAGCAGTAAACTGCAGAAGTTTATTACTATTTACATGTCCTCACTGAAAACTATTAAAGGAATATCAAAGGAAGGAATGGGATATAAGAAGCTATGGTGAAGAAAGAAGCTATGGTCAGTGATAGCTAGTATCAGAATTATCCTTCTACCATAAACTGCTATCAAAGGCTGAATAATATATACATAAAATAACTA
>NW_012148955.1:15477-15779 GCF_000956105.1 Propithecus coquereli
TCCATCCCCCAGATGGTGCACACCGCACCCATTAGGTGTGAATATACCCATTCCCTCCTCCCCAGTCCCATCTGCCTGACACCCAATGACTGTTACTACTATATGTGCACTTAAGTGTTGATCAGTGAATACCTATTTGATGATGAGTACATGTGGTGCTTGTTTTTCCATTCTTGGGATACTTTACTTGGTAGAATGGGTTGCAGCTCCATCCAGGATAATACAAGAGGTGCTAGATCACCATTGTTTTTTGTGGCTGAGTAGAACTCCATGGTATACATATACCACGTTTTATAAATCCA
>NW_012148955.1:18983-19874 GCF_000956105.1 Propithecus coquereli
TGAGAGAACAGGCCTTAATAAACTTTATAAAAATTCTTTGAAAATTAATTGAAGGGGGAGGAGAGGATGGGTAAATTCACACCTAATTGGCGTGGCATGCACTTTCTGGGGGATGGGCACATTTGTAGCTCTAATTCAGGTGGTATAAAGGCAATATATGTAACCAAAGTGTTTGTACCCCCATAATATTCTGAAATAAAAAAAATTCTTTGAAATTACTTATGTCAATTATTGACATGGAGAAATTTATTTTCATGAAAATGCCACTGTTGGGGAAGTATTTTTCTTCAATAATTCCCACCAATAGAAACCTTGAGTCTATTCCTATTGCCTTGGGTACCTATGTTTGTTCTTTGTTTAGAAAGAAAAATTCTCATAGTACTCTCTAGACTTACAGATTGCCTGAGATATTTTAGATGTGGCTGAAACATTAGAAAATTAATTTATTATAATATTTTTATTGATTTGTTATATTTATTCCTTTCTGAATCAAGCTTGTATTCATTTGAAGGAAGCTTAAGAGGCTCAAACATTCCCATCAGTATTGTAAATGACTTAAGAGCATTTTTTTCATTTTTGTTGTTTGTTTGTTTATTTGTTTGTTTGTTTTTAATCCATTGCTTGGCAGTTGTTCATGCCGAAAGAAAGCACCTGATGCCAATTTTGTTTTTAACATAGTACCATATGGAAGAGATGGCATTTCTTCCTTAGAAATTTACTCTCTTTTCCAGTTTGCTGATATTTGAAAGTAATTTCTTTGGCTTTAAGACTTGTTCCTTTTCAAAATGAAAATTTCCTATGAAATGGACATTTAGTAACTCATGTTTTCCTTTTAAGTACAAGATTATTTTTTAGGTCCTTTCTGAAAGACAGATTTTTTTAAAGACAAGT
>NW_012148955.1:22214-22729 GCF_000956105.1 Propithecus coquereli
ATATATTGATGCTCAGAGCTTTGATGGCCAGCATAGTCTTTCACTTCTCTTATTCTAAATGCTATACTCTTCTTAATGTGGTATGAGATAGAATTGATTTGTTGTTTTGTTTTAGAAATCTCCTATCACACTGCTGATTCAAGACTGTAAACCTTGCCCAAATAATAAAGAATAATCACAAATACTTACATAGCATTTATTGTGTTCGGACATTTATATGTTAACTCATTTAATTTGACTAAAATTCATTTGTAATGTTACCACAGCCACTGTCGTTTTCCCCCTTCTTATACTTTAGTATGTTATATAAAAATTATACAGCTGTCCCTATTAAATTTCACCATTACCACTTATTCAGCCCTTTTACAAGTCTAATTCATTCACTGAACAAATTTTTACTGAACACACGTTATGTGCCAGGTGTTGTTCAACATGCTGGGGAGAAAATAGACACAAATCTTTGCCCTTGTTAAGTTTGAATCTACAAATAAATAAGTGAAAAATATAGTATGTCA
>NW_012148956.1:0-1680 GCF_000956105.1 Propithecus coquereli
AAGCCAGGTCAGAGACGTGGAACCTGTCATTAAGGCTTACGTGCGTGGACACAGAGGAGAGCGCTCTGTAAATGGTGAAGCAGGGGACACCTGTTCATTTCTGCTTTTAACGAAACCTGGAGTTGGCTCCCCTGACAGCTTACTACTTCGCCCTTCATTCGGTCTGTGTGTGTGTGTGTGTGTGTGTGTGTGTGTGTAGGTGTAGCTTCTGTGCAGTGTTGAAGATGTGACCTTCAGGCTATCTCATCAACCTCGGTTTCTGCAAACTTTGGGCATGGCTAGTTCTCCTTAGGTGTTTCCAGGGAGCCAGACTTTCATCAACACCATCTATGATATTTATTTCTCCTTCTTTCAGCCAGAAGGTAAGATAAAAAGAAAAAAGAAGCAAACTCCTTTCTTCCACTCTCTTTCACTGCTAACCCCTGACAGCCTGGATTCTCTTCCCTTTGCCTTGAGGCTTTCAAAAAGGGAGAGGAAAAAAAAAGGAAGAGGAGAATTTAAGAGAATGTGACTGGGAAGGAGAATTTAGAGGATTTAGAAAGCGAGAGCCCTGCAAAAGGAGTTGGACTTATTGTCTCCTGGCATCCTATTCCCCCACAAACCCTGTGTCTAGCGTGCCCATGGGAATGTGAGGGGCTGTGAGACGCAAGAGGAGGCTCCCTCTGCCACCAGGAGCAGAGCCTGTGAGCCGGCAACCCAAAGGCTCCGTTTGCACCTGCCTACCAGCAACCGTTTAGAACAAGGAGAGAACCCTGGAAGTTTGAGGGGGTTGGTTTTTTTTTTATCTCCAGGCATCTAAAGGTCAGGGAAACTAAAGCACAAGATGCCAGAGCATCCAAGGGAAGGAGGGAGTGGGAGGACAAGCTGACACATGGAAAACAAACCAGAACCAATGGCAGCAAAAAAGAAAAGTGACTAACAGCAACAAGGTCCAGGAAATGAGAGAAAATTAGGTTTAGATTCAAATTATAGAATAACTAAATTCTCTGTAACACAAAAAGGTATCCAAGGTAAGAAAAAAAAGTGTTGTCTAACTCCCAAGCAATAATCAACTTATTTAAATTTAAAAACGCTATTTACAAAGTCTCTTGAACTTGTTTACAAATGGAATTTGAGTTTTTTATTTTCTTAAGAAAACAAATGTTCAAAATTTGGAGAGCCATGGATTTAGGAGCATGCATCAGAGATGAAACAGATGCAGAAACAAAAATTTATTTCCAACAGAAAAGAAATGCCATTTTCAGGAATATCAGGGGAAATGTGGGAGGGAATTTGGCTGATTGCTCAGCAGAAACCAAGAAGGCATTGGCCTCGGGTGTGTGTGGGAGGCCAGTGTGCCCGGCCGTGCACAAGAGCAATTCAGAGGGTACTGGCTGCCCGGCAGCTGACCCAAGCTGCACGCTTGCCTCTTACAAAGAGGGATCTTGGCATCACAGCGTGAAAATCTTTATTTTGGATGGGAGTGGATAAGGGAAAGGGGGAGAAAGGAATAGTGTCACAGCACTGAGGTTGGCCCTGTGTGGTCTCATGGAGCATGACGGGTCCCAGCTCTGCTCTTCTACAGTCCGCGAGGTCTTGGGCAAGTCAGTAGACCTCAGATCTTTGGTCTGTGATGAGGGGATAATAATATTAGCTCCCACCACCTCACAGGAATATTACAAGGCTTAAACAAGGCTCCAT
>NW_012148956.1:3240-3548 GCF_000956105.1 Propithecus coquereli
AATCTTAAATTCTGTGGAGAAGAGACCCCACATGCATCCTAGAAATTTCTGTATGTAGAAAATAACATTTTGCTTTAAGAGATTTCAAAATCACCTGGATTTAGTAAAACATAAACCACTAAAACAGCCCAATCTTATAAAACATATAGATTCAGTTAATCTGTCAGATTTTCAAAAAGGAAAAAAGAAATCCCAGCAATAATTGAAATATGCAGGCTTCTTTTTGAGCCCCGAACACAGCTTTGGGTGAGCACAAACAAAAGTCTCATTGTCTGCAAGGCCCCTGCTGCTTCCAGGGTCCCCAGACC
>NW_012148956.1:6093-6851 GCF_000956105.1 Propithecus coquereli
TATAATTCAGTGTCCTTAATTGCATTCACAAGGTTGTGCAACCATCACCTCTATTTTAAAAATGTTATCGTCACCCCAAACAGAAACTGTACCCATTAAGCAATAACTCCCCAGTCGCCCTCCCTTATTCCTGTAACCTCTAATCCACTCTCTGAGTCTACGAATTTGCCTATTCTAGATATTTCATATAACTATAATCATACATATTTATCCTTTTGTGTCTGACTTATTTCATTTAGCATAATATTTTCCAGGTCCTTCCATTAGGTTGTGGCATTATCAGAGCTTCATTCTGTTTTATGGCTGAGTAATATACCACTGTATGGATATACCACATTTTACCTAATTTCACATAGGTGGGCATTTGGGTCGTCTCGCTTTTTGGCTATTGTGAATCATGCTGCAGTTAACATTGACATACTAGTATCTGTTCAAGCTCTTGCTTTCAGTTCCACCTAGGAGTGGAATTGCTGGGTCATACCGTCATTCGATGTTGGCTTTTTGAAGAATTGCTGAACTATTTTCCTGGAAAACAGTTGCTTTTGGTTATTCTGTCCACTTGTATTTCTCTCCGTTGGTGTCTGTCTCCCTCAGACTCTATTTTGTTTCCTCCTGTCGCCTGAGTGTCATTGTTCTTCCAAACAGCAGACATGTTGTGGTTTACCCTTCCAACCACGTGTCTCCCTCCCACTTTTCTGAGGGAACACCCCTCTTCTCTGTCCCTTGTCAGCTGGCAGAGCATGTGTCACCAGCTCTGG
>NW_012148956.1:6901-7522 GCF_000956105.1 Propithecus coquereli
TAGCAGGGGAAGTAGACTGCAAGCCCTCAGGACGGACATCCAGGACAGACTTGGAGAAGAATGGCATCTCAGATGCGAGCCCCATTCAGAGCTATAAATCCTAGTTCCAGTAACTAGCACCATGGAGCAGTGAAATGGAAGGGCTCTAGAGCCAGGAGACCTGGGTCCAAATCCTGGCTTGACTACTTACTAGTCATGTGACCCTGGACTAATTAATTCTCTTCTATAGACTCATTGTCCCTGATGAGAAAATTGCAGTACCTGTGTCAGAGCTCTTCTAGGGATAAATGAAGTCATGTATGTGAAGTCTAGAACAAACAGTGCCTGACACCATAATTAGCTTGGGCTTCTTTTATATGTGATGTGGGGCTTATTGGTAAATATGAGCTGTTAGGAAGAGTTAGATGATGAAGGAGAATGGGCTTGATAATGGCCATGGTGGTAAGTATTTCAACATGTTGCTGTTTCTGTAGTGCTTTTGGTCCTTGATGGTAGAAAGGAAAAGAAACTCTAGCTAAGCTGTGTGCTCTGGATTGCTTCCTTTTTTAATTTTCTAACTGCTTATTGAGATATAATTTGCACACCATACAATTCACTCACTTAAAGTGTACCAGTAAATGT
>NW_012148956.1:10027-10569 GCF_000956105.1 Propithecus coquereli
TTTTCCCAAATCCTAGTTCCAGTAACTAGCACCATGGAGCAGTGAAATGGAAGGGCTCTAGAGCCAGGAGACCTGGGTCCAAATCCTGGCTTGACCACTTACTAGTCATATGACCCTGGACTAATTAATTCTCTTCTATAGACTCATTGTCCCTGATGAGAAAATCTCAGTACCTGTGTCAGAGCTCTTCTAGGGATAAACAAAGTCATGTATATGAAGTCTTAGAACAAACAGTGCCTGACACCATAATTAGCTTGGGCTTCTTTTATATGTGATGTGGGGCTTATTGGTAAATATGAGCTGTTAGGAAGAGTAAGATGATGGAGGAGAATGGGCTTGATAATGGCCATGGTGGTAAGTATTTCAACATGTTGCTGTTTCTGTAGTGCTTTTGGTCCTTGATGGTAGAAAGGAAAAAAAACTCCAGCTAAGCTGTGTGCTCTGGATTGCTTCCTTTTTTAATTTTCTAACTGCTTATTGAGATGTAATTTGCACACCATACAATTCACTCACTTAAAGTGTACCAGTAAATGTTTTTGGTA
>NW_012148957.1:0-527 GCF_000956105.1 Propithecus coquereli
ACTCAATGACCATTTATAATTTATTTTAAAATATTAGTTGCTATAATCCAAATATTATCCAAAAGATAAATTGTAAATTTTACATATAAGCAGTGATTGAAATCAGGCCTCCCAATGAACTTGTTTGAGCACAAATTGCGAATTCCAAAATTCTTTTCCTTAAAGGGATTTTATTTCTGGAAACTGATTGCTACTTTATGCCCCTGGGACTTTGTCAGGGATACTGGATGTACTCTGGCTCACCTCTCTAGGCTCAAGGACTGGGAAAAGACAGTTCGAATATGTCCCCTTCTCTTTCAGAAGATCCCAAAGCTTTTTTACTTGGGTTCCCCCTTCCCAGGGGTCAACATACTTAAGGAAGAGGAACTCTGATCAAACCCCACAAGATAAAACCTCCAATTCTTCCTTTTCCCATGACCAAGGATGGCTACTCAAATGAAATTTGCACAGTCAATAAAACCACAATGAAGCCTTTCACAAGACAAAGACACTCTGCTCTAAGGTGAAAGTGGCAATCCTCCTTTAAA
>NW_012148957.1:13597-14684 GCF_000956105.1 Propithecus coquereli
TTATTTAGTTCCCCACACTGGCGTCATAAAATATTTTTAGATAATTTCTTGAGAGCAAAATTATTTTTTGACTTAAGTCTAGGGTTTAGAAATCTAAATATACAAAATATCTGTGAAAGAAATTTCTTAAAGAAGAAATGATTGATAGAGAAAAAAAGTTTTGTGAGTGCATAGTTGTTGTTGTTTTTTGTTTGTTTGTTTTTTCCATGTACCTTAAATGTATGTGATTTGTCCTGCTAGTGGAGCCATTAAGAAGCTGTTAACATTTCCCTGGGTAGCCAAGTGGATCATGGTGCTGGCAAAACAGCCCAGACTCTATAATTTAGTAAATAATGTTGCTTTTGGCTGGGAAGCTAAATGCATTGAGACAGTCTGCTTCATCTTCAGGAGTGTTTAATTCAAACTACTCTATTAAGTTTCACATCTTTCCTTTGCTAGTTTTATAAATCAATAAAAGTTCTTTCATGTCCAAATTGGCTAACTATGAAGATGGAGGATGCTCCTGAGCCATGATTATACTTTGGCCTAGATTATACTTTGAGATTGAGCAAAAGATTCAAACACTTATTTATAAACACCCCCTAGAAATCACTGACAGTGATGAGTGGAAATATCAGACCTTGGGCTTGCTGAAAAATTGGAATACTAAAATACTTACAGCTGCCATTCATATAATCGTCTAAACCCTAAAAGAATTTTCTGTTTAAAATTCTCTTAATGTTATAGTTTGAAACATTTAGAAAAACATTCCAACAGATTTTTAGAATATGAGCTCTCCCAATATCTACATTAAAAAGTTCTCAGATGACTAGATAAATGTACAAGTTTCCATCCTATTTTAAATGAGAAGAATGCCATTGCCAGCTGTACCATGGCACATGAAAATTAATTTAGTGAAAATTAAATTATTCAAAAGTTATTATATAGTACCTCTCTAGTAAGATGGCAATACAATCACAATATTCCTCCAGAAGATTAAGAAATTGCACATCACATTCGGTAATATCCTTCACACCAGGGTGGGCGCCAATGAATTCAGAAAATTGAATGCAGGAAACAAAAGCTAATCATTCCTAGAGAAGCTACA
>NW_012148957.1:14734-15991 GCF_000956105.1 Propithecus coquereli
GTGCTCAACATCCCCCATCATAAGATCATCAGGTAGTTGTGAATACCACAATGAGATAATTACCTCATACCTGTTAGAATGATTATTTAAAAAAATGGTAAGTGTTGAGAATGTGGTGAAATTGAACACTTGCACACTGCTGGTGAAAATTTAAAATGGTGTAGTCACTATGGAAAACAGAATGGAAGTTCTTCAAAAAATTAAAAATAGATCTTCCATACGATCTATTGATCTCACTTCTGGGAATATATCCAAAAGAATTGAAATCAGAATCTTGGAGAGATATCTGCATTCCCATGTTTAATGCAGCATCATTCATAATAGACAAAATATATTGTAGAAACCTAAGTATCCAGCAGCACATGAATGGATAAAGAAAATATGGTATACAGGTACAATGGAAAATTACTCAGCCTTAAATAAGAAGGAAATGCTTCCATATGCGACAACATGGATGAACTTTGAGGACCTTATACTAAGTGAAATAATCATAACTACAGAGGACAAATACAGGCATATCTCATTTTATTGTGATTCACTACAGTGCACTTCAAAAATACTGTGATTTTTTTCAAATTGAAGGTTTGAGCAACTAAGATTCAATCAAGTCTATTGGTGCCATTTTTTCAAGAGTATGTGCTCACTTTGTGTCTCTGTGTCACATATTGGTAATTCTTGCAATATTTCAAACTTTATTATCGCTATTATATCTGATGTGGTGATCTGTAATGAGTGATCTTTGATGCTATTGTTATAATTGTTTAGGGCTGCCATAAACTTCGCCCATAGGAGATGATAAACTTAATCAATAAATGTTATGTGTGCTTTGGCTACCCCACTGACCAGTCATTCCCCCATCTCTGTCCTTCTCCTCAGGCATTCCTGTTCCCTGAGACACAAAAATATCAAAATGAGGCCAATTAATAACCCTATAATGGCCTCTAAGTGTTCAGGTGAAAGGAAGATTTACATGTTTCTCACGTTAAATCCAAAGCTAAAAATGATTACGCTTAGTGAGGAAGGCATATCCAAAGCCAAGACAGGCTGAAAGCTAGGTCTCTTGCACCAAACAGTTAGCCAAGTTGTGAATGCCAAGGAAAAGCTCTTGAAGGAAATTAATAGTTGCACTCCAGTGAACATACAATGATAAGAAAACAAAACAGCCTTATTGTTGTTATAGAGAAAGTTTAGTGGTCTCGACAGAAGACCAGACAAACCACAACATTCCTTTAAGCCAACACCTAATCTAGAGCAAGG
>NW_012148957.1:17898-18200 GCF_000956105.1 Propithecus coquereli
AATATCCCAGGATCTGACTTAGAGTATTTGAAAAGTCACCCAATGTATATTAGATGATATAATGACATATTAGACATATCACATTTAGACACTGATTCTATCACCATAACTAATTACACAAATTCTTCAGTGTTCCAAGGTAACATTCAGAACAGAAGAAAAGTGAAGAATGACAAGCCACACTTTTTATTGATCTCATATTACTTCTCAAAATGTGTCAAATATTGCAATGAGGAACCATTTTAATGAACTTTCTTCTGGCTATTACCTATTTCCTTTCAAGGACATAATGCAAAATTCAC
>NW_012148957.1:20410-20801 GCF_000956105.1 Propithecus coquereli
ATCATTCCTTATCAATTCATAAATGACATCCTCATTTCCAGCTACTGCTGCCTCACTTTCAATTTTATGAATGTAAATTCATAATGGACAGGTGTCTAAGTTGTCATCAATAAATTTTTAAATTGACAGATAATATTGTATGTTTTTATCATGTACAACATGATATCTTGAAATACATATATATTGTGAAATGGTTAAATCTAGCAAATTAATAACAACATATGTCGTTTCATATTTGTGGAGATGACCATCAGGGTAAATTCCTAGAAGTGAATTTGCTTGTCAAATGTTGAGCATATATAAATTTCTTAGATATTTGCAAATTTACCATCATAAATTTGTAACATTTTGCAGTTCCATTAGCAATGTATGAAAGTGCCTCATTCGAAGC
>NW_012148958.1:0-397 GCF_000956105.1 Propithecus coquereli
TGGTGTTGATCAAAAACCTTTTTCAGAGGCTGACTGAGCTCACCTTCTGCCACCTGGGCTACACCTTTGCCTACACCCTGGGCTTTAAGTCCCACCTGGAGGTTATGAGTTGGGCACCTTGGCTTACCTCGGGGTTTCCCATCTCTTCACTTCCTTGAAGAATGCTGATCAGCCTTTATAGAAAGGGAACTTCCTTATATTCAAGAGTGGATGTTTTGTTTTTTCTCTCTCCCCCCGCCCTTCCTTCTGGACTTTTCTTTCTCTCCTTCATTTTGTATCTTTTAAAAATCTCTTCTCAGGGTCTTATGTAGGAGGTAGAGATTTCAGCATAAATTTAGTCCACGTTCTTGAAATCTGGAGATTTTGCTTTTTAACTTTATAAAGTTTTGTGTTACTT
>NW_012148958.1:599-3184 GCF_000956105.1 Propithecus coquereli
TTGTATATAAATTTTAAAAGAGTATATTCTCCTTTTCTGATGGGTAGGGAAACTGAACCACTCACGTTAAATGAGCTTAGTCAACGGCAGAAGTTAGCCATCTTAAGAAAAGGCTTGTGGGAGAAATCCAAGCTCAAAGAAGCTGACTGGGGCGTATCCTGAGGAAGGTGTCCCTAGAAATGTGGTTATTGTTGGAAGAAAAATAACATGGTCAACTGTACTTTAATGAATCAGGCATGAAGCCATACATTAGCAGATGTTCGTTTACCTCCATTCCCCCTTTTTCCAATGAGAATGCCTTGTAATTGTTTGGGCACCCATCCCTCAACAACCCATGAAGTGTCTGGGGCTTCACCCTCTGCCCAAGGGGAGCAGCACATGACTCAGGCCTATGCCAGTCAGCATATTACACTCCTCTTGCATCATGACTAGTTCAAAGGTGAGCAAGTAAACTAAAGTCAGTTAAGTTAACCACTAAGAGGCTCTTTTTTTCCCCTCCATATTGCTATGGTTTGAATATGGTTTGTCCCACAAAAACTAATATTGAGGGTTGGTCCCCAGTGTGGCAATATTGGGAGGTGGTGCCTTTAAGAGGTAATTAGATTATTAAGGGTGATCAATGCCTTTCTTGCTCTCTCAGGACTGGATTAGTTACAAAGAGAATGGGTTGTTATAAAGCAAGGCTGCCTCACCCGTTTGGTCTCTTTTGCACATGCTTCCTGGCCCTTCTGCTTTTCCACCATGTTATGACACAGTAGGAGGCCCTTGTCAGATGCACCTGCCTGATCTTGAACTTCCCAGCCTCCAGAACCATGAGCTAAATAAACCTCCTTCCTTTATAAATCACTCAGTCTCAAGTATTCTGTTACAGCAACAGAAAATGGACTAAAACTTTGATGTACTTAAACTTGAACTTGAAACTTGATGGCTGCAGTAACTATAGCCATCTTATTTCCACATAGAGCCTGAGAATTAAGCAATACATGGAAGGCAGCCAATCATTTAGGCCCCAATTTGGCCATGGTGAAGCCAGATCTGCCCTTAGATTGTTTTAATTATGCGAGCCAATATATAATTGTATTGGCTAACCTGGCTAAGCCAGGTTGAGTCAGGTTTTTAGACATTTATAACCAAAATAGTTCTATAAACTGTGTTTATGGAGATTTGCTTTAAAAGGAGGACTGGAGAAAGATAATTTGTTGCCTTTTATCCAGTGCTTTCTTGAGAGAGCCAACATTCTGATTCCTGACCTCCACCCCTATTCAATGGACAGATGTAGTCACATGCTGCAAAATGACATTCTGGTCAACAACAGACCCCGCATATGATAGCGGTCCCATAAGATTATAATACTGTATTTTTACTGTACCTTTTCTATGTTTAGATACACAAATACCATTGTGTTACAATTGCCTACAGTATTCAGTATAGTAACGTGCTGTACAGGTTTGTAGCCTAGGAGCAACAGGCCGTATCATATAGCCTCAATGTGTAGTAGGTTATACCATCTAGCTTTGTGTAAGTACACTCTATGATGTTCACACAATGATGAGATCACCTAACTATGAATTTCTCTGAATGCATCCCCATCATTACACAATGTATGACTGTATATCTCCCCTGAAGAAACAGTCATTCGTTCCATTAGCCTAGTTTACAAAAATATCTTGTCATGGCACCCAACTCCTATTTCTGATTGTAGGTTTAGCAAACTGTCTTCTTATCTTCTGATCTGTGGTTTGCCCCCTTGACTGGGCTGATTATCAAGCAGGCATCCTCCCATTATCCATGAACACATTGCCATTACCTTTGCTCAGTCAACTTCTAGTGAGTACGGTTAAGCAATTAGTTGCTAGAGTATGCATGAAATAGAAACTTTGAGATTCTGGCTGCAAAGCTGAAAACGGTCCCAGCTCCATGATGACCCACTATACTATGGAGGAGCCAACCAACTTAAAACTCTTTATATCTCTCTTCAACTTCAACAAAGTCATTCACCAAAAAAGAAGATTAATAAAGGCAGAGCACGTGTGTTCAGTATGTGGTCCTGACGTGGCAGACCTGGATTTGTATCACCATTGGTTTTCATTAGTCTTGGGCAAGTCACCATCTCCCTAACACTTTATTTTGATTCTTCTACTATAAAGTGCTAATAGTAACATTTTTCCCACGTGGTTGTTGCAAGAACTAAATGGACATCAAACCCAAGCACAATAAAATAATAACTACTCAGAGACAGATTTTTCCATAAGGCTAATAAGGTTTCAAGACCCTGGGAGGAGCCCTGAAAATGTGTTCACGTTAGTCCTACATTTTCATTAAATTTGAAAATTTAAGATACTTTGCCATTGTTTTTCTTAAATTAGGTCCCCTAAAGCTTGTACTGGTATTGTCATCTCATTTAAACTTCATAACAAAATTGAGACAGGTACAGCTGTTATCATCATTTTACAAATGAGAAAACTGAAGCTTATGGATATTTAGCAAATTTTCTAAGATCATACTGGTGGACATGGTGGAGCAAGGATTCAAATTGAGACAGTTTGCATCCAGGGGCTGTCTAGGGGTAATATCTATTTAAAAAA
>NW_012148958.1:5784-6155 GCF_000956105.1 Propithecus coquereli
TATCAACATACATAAGCATATATATGAGATATATGCATATGTAATTAAACACATTGTCATTATTTTTGAACAAACTTTTCTGTCTATTATGAATAAGAAAAATAGAAGTTTTTATTCTACCTTCACTTATTCCTTCTCCAATGCTCTTCCTTTATGGAGATCTGAGTTTCTGACCTTTATCATTTTCCTTCTCTCTAAAAAACTTCTTTTAACATTTCTTATAAGGCAGGACTATTGACAAAAAATTCCTTCAATTTTTGTTTGAGAAAGTATTTCTCCTTACTTTTGAAGGATCATTTCACAGGGTGCGAATTGTAGGTTGGTATTTTTTTCTCAACAGTAAATATTTCACTCCACTCTCTTCTAGCTTG
>NW_012148958.1:18675-19889 GCF_000956105.1 Propithecus coquereli
CAGGGCAACAGAGTGAGACTCTGTCTCAAAAAAAAAAAACAAAGTAAACAGCTCTCAAGCAGAAGTTAACTAGAGGGGCTAACTACCACAGGTGAGAACCTGCCTCTATTGGCTTGTCAGCCATCTCTGCCACCTTACGTGAGCTTTGGCTAATTACAGTATCATTTACATTGCAGTTTTAAAATTTCTCCACCCTGGAAATCTCCATGACAGTTCTGAGACAACCATATAAAGTATGAACATGCTGGGGGGAACCCAATTCTAGAAATTACCACCTCAATTCTCAGCAAAAGCCAAGCCCTTGGCCTTGAATATTCCTCCCCTCAATTGTTAAGGCTACAAAAGATCTAAGACCACCTCTCCTCAGAGCAGCTGCTTTCTTTCTTGCTTGCTTAGCTTATGTGGTGCATTCTGAAATTTTCTTTGACAAACACCAAGAACTTGGAGAAAACTTTCACTCAGTTCTAATGACCTATGACCTGTACACAGAGAACAACAGAGAAAGGAGACATAGAATTAGAGAAAGGGGTAGGGGCAACAGTGAGGGCTATGCTCTACAAAGAACTGTTTTTTATTAAATTCTTTTTTCTCCCTTGAAATTCTTTTTTCCCTCAAAAGCAGCAAAAACTCTCAAATAACAATAACAAATGAGAAAGCTGCCACCTAGCCTGCATTGCATTTGCATTCTTCAGTTTCATTCCCTATTGCAAAATTTCTTAAGCAAATATATTTTGAAAGTAGAAATCAACATGTACTTTTAAGTTATGGGACCTAGTGGATTTAATGGAATGAGCCCTGGATTGAGAGCCAGGAGACCTGGCTTTGAATGGTCCCAACCCAACAATTTGCTTACTTTGTTTCTTCACTTATAAAATGAAATACACCATCTACTGATGAATGGATAAACAAAATTCAATATATCCACCACAGAATGGAATATTATTCAGCCATAATAATATTATTCAGCCATTTGCCTATGCCATGGCAAATGCTATAACATGAATGAGCCTTACAGATGTTATGCTAAGTGAAAGAAGCCAGACACAGAAGACCATACATTATGATTCCATCTATATGAAATGTACAGAATAGCTAAACCTAAGAACATAAAGTAGAATAGTAAATTAGCTAATGGGTATGGGTTTCTTTCTGGGGTGATGAAAATGTCCTAAAATTGATTGTGGTGATGGTTGTATTCAAAACTCTGAATAGGC
>NW_012148958.1:19939-20791 GCF_000956105.1 Propithecus coquereli
ATTTTGTACAATTCTCTATTTTTTAAAAAAAATCTCACGTTCAGCAAAATCATGCATAACAGGGCTTGTGGGAAAAATAGGGTTAAGGACAGACCACTCAAAACCTTAAGAAATCTATAAGCAGAGTCCTGATAAAAACAACTTTCCTAATAAATATCCTGGCACAGTTTGTTCTTCATTGGTGTCTGCAGCCAAGCATGTGGCCAGGCCTTCCTCTGCAGTCTATTAGCCTGGAACACCTGTTTCCTCCTTAGACATGAAGGTCCTTGAGGACAGTGGCTTCCAACAGAGACCACTTTCACCAAAATTAAAAATACAATCTAGAGGTAGCTTTTCTTTTCATTTAAACATAAAGAGAAATGTCTTCTTAATTTTTCATCTAAACTCTTGACTTCCCTAAATAGCTTAATATAGCGAAAAATGTAGAGCTTCTTGAAGCTACATAGTAGCTGAAGGCACTTCTGTGGGGTTTTCAGCTTCTTCCTTAGGGTTTTCAAAGATGCTGAAGGCTTTCTCTTTGTGAGAAAGCTCATTCTCATCACTTGCAAACATACTGGGGAAATCGCATATGAATCAACTTGGTTTCTGCGGATGATCATACTAATCACCTATTACCCGTCACATGTGAGCCATTTAGGATTAAGAGAACACCAGTGTGGTTAAAATGGTAAATTTTATGTTATGTATATTTGACCAAACATACTGGGGAAATCGCATATGAATCAACTTGGTTTCTGCAGATGATCATACTAATCACCTATTACCCGTCACATGTGAGCCATTTAGGATTAAGAGAACATCAGTGTGGTTAAAATGGTAAATTTTATGTTATGTATATTTGACCACTAAAAT
>NW_012148959.1:0-452 GCF_000956105.1 Propithecus coquereli
GTGCTTGATTCACCAGTGTGAGATTCCGATAACATTGCATCCTTCCAGAAGACCCATTTTATACTGAAGAAGGTGCGAGAATGGGCCCATTACTATTGTGGTCCACATCTAATGACAAACAGATGAGTGAATATAAAGGTCTTTTATCCTGGCCCAACACAAGATAACTCTGAAAGCTCTTTGTAGTTCCAGACCTCCCATTTGAGTCAGTTGAAGCTGTGGTTGGGACTGCACTGCAGTTCAACTTCTTTCTCTGCCCAAACTCACTATATCCCTTCCCATCTCTGCACAAGTATTGCTTCCAAAAACTCTTCTTAATAAACATTCTGCGTGTTAAAGTTTGTCTCATTATCTACTTCCTGAGAAATCCAATCCAACCAGTCAACATGCTAGCAAAGATTTAATATTAAAAAAAGCAGGAGACAAAGTCTCTTCCCAAAGTCGATGATTTT
>NW_012148959.1:6002-7257 GCF_000956105.1 Propithecus coquereli
ACATTATCTTTATTTTACTGGTCAGGAAATGAATCTGTTCTGTCCTGGAGAGAGACACTATCTCTGTTTTCCAAGGCTATTTGCTAAATAAACATTGTTGAAAGATAGTCTGAAACAGAAGCTGACATAAGACATACAGAAATGTGACAGACCTATGGAGAAATATATCTCATTGATATACTCGAGTTTATTTCTGGGTTTTCTGTTCTATTACACAGGTCTGTTTGTCCATTCATGCTAGTACCACGTTCCTTTAATTATAGAGGCTTCATAGTATGTTATAATACCTTTTAGAAGTAGGTTTTCCTTTTTTAGAGTTTGCCTGACTATGCTTAACTTTATACATTAACTTAAGGATAAATGACATCTTTATGTTGTTGCGTTATCCTGCCTAAGAATAGTGGATATCTATTTGTGCAAGTTCACTTTTTGTTTTTCAGGAGTTGTATAAATTTTTCTCACATAGTTTTACATACTTAAGTTTATTTCTAAATATTTAATTTTCTTTTTGCCATTGCATTTTTTCTTGCCTTTATGCAATTTAACTGATTATTATTTGCATATATGAATACTGTTGATTTTTGTGTATTGCTTTATCCTACTTCCCTTTTTTCTTTGAGCTACTTTTATCATTAATTCTCTGGGTTTTCCAGGTATAGTATAATATCTTCTTTACCAATTCCTATTCCTATAAGTAATTTATCTTGTTCAAATGCATTTAATACCTCTTATTCAGGGTTGCAGGTAGTATCTTGCCTTGTTCTTGATCTTAGAACTCTTTAGTGTTTCATTGTTAAGTAAGATACTGGCTTTAAGATTAAATTATATGTCAATATTTTATCATGTTAAGAAAATAGCTAACAATTTCTATTTTCTCACGTGTTTTTAAAAAATAAGGACTGGATTATGAAATATTTCAAAGGTTTCTTCAGCATTTGTGAAAATCATACAATTTTTCCTCCTTAGATTTATTTATATGGTATATTATATTACTGGATTTCCTAATATGGAACCAACCTTGCATTTCTAGAGAATATTCCACTTGCTCATGTGATATTTGCTAATATTTTATTTAGTACTTTTGCACTGATACTTATAAGTGATATTGGTCTATACTGTAGTTTTCTTTTTGTTATGTTAGGTTTACGTATCAGTGTGTACTCGCTCAGTTAAAAATAACTAGGAAATTTTCCTTCCTTTTTAAGGTTCTGAAACAACTTACAGAACATTTGAATATCTTTTTTTGAAAGTTTAG
>NW_012148959.1:8725-9773 GCF_000956105.1 Propithecus coquereli
GAGTGCAGTGGCATCATCATAGCTCACTGTGACCTCAAACTCCTGGGCTCAAGCAATCCTCCTGCCTCAGCCTCCTGAGTAGCTTGGATTACTGGCGCCACCGTGATGCGCTCCCTCAGGCTGGTCTCGAACTCCCAAGCTCAAGCAATCCTCCCACCTCAGCCTCCCAAAGTGCTAGGATTTACAGGTATGAGCCACTGCACCCAGCCAGCCATTGTGTTATAACTTTTTAAAATGCTTTTAGTTTCCTGTATTCCTATTTAATGTTTGTCAGGTGTGTCAATTTTTAATAATATCCTTTTAATTCCATCTGTTGCCTGTACATCAGTCAATGAGTTTATTTTACTTTTTTTCTTGTCCTCCTATTTTGATTGCATTTTTATTTTTCACAGGACACATATTCATCTTCCACCCTTGCCCCATGTTTATTTAAGCCTTATATCTATAATTTTAAATATGTATTAAAATGCTTACTATCTTTTTGCTAAAGTTTTTCCCAGTTATAAATTTTGGAAGAAACTCGTCCTCTAGGAAATTCCTTAAAAATGACTCATATGTATGGAATTCCAAAGTTTTTCTTACATTTGATATTTGATAATCAAATTGGATGATATATATTAAAATACTTGGTTCACACTTTCTCGCATTGACTGTTTAAAAAAATGCTACTCCATTGTTGCCTTGCTGTGGTGGTTCTGTTTGAGAAGTCTCATACTAGTCTAATTCTTTCATATTTTTGAAATTTGATCTTTGGCTTGGAAAATGTGAGGAATTTTTGTCTTTATCATTGAAGTCTAATAATTTTACAAGGCTGAATCTTATGGTTGATTGTAGTGGGTTAATTTTCTCATGTACCTGGTTGGGTAGATTTGGGTCTTTTATTTTTGGGCACTGTATTGGCATATAGTTTTAAATATTGCATTTATGTTGTTTTTTGTTTGTTTTTTTGTTTCCTTTCAGGGATTTCAATTATACTGATGCATTCCTTTTTGTCTTCTATTTCCAGCACTTTCTTTTGACCATTTGTTCTGCTATCTTTATCTCATTT
>NW_012148959.1:11408-12029 GCF_000956105.1 Propithecus coquereli
GGGAACCAAGACATAGGCAGCCACCGTATTTTTAGGCCATCCAAAAGTTTCTCCTTTCATTTTTAAATAGACTTTTAAAAATTTTACAACTATTCTTTCTTCTTCTTCATCTTCCATTTTAAGAGGGATGTTTTGCCACAAATCCTGAACACGTGGGCCTTTGCAGGGCATGTGAAGTTTGTACTTGCTTTCTTCACTGCCAAAGTAAGATCCAGATATTTTGGCTTTGCTTAGTTACTCTGATGAGAAATTGGAAAGACTTCACTTGATGACCTGCTTCACTGCTAACAAAATTTTATTATTGATTCCTCTTCCACTTTCTCTATTTTGGGGCATTTGTGCTTTTGAGCAGTATGCACTTTTACACCTGTGAGTTTTAGAACAGTTGGTTTCTGGAAGTTGTGAGTGTTGATATATGTTTTTAATATACAATCTTTATCCAGAGATTTAAGATGATTTCAGATGAAACATAGCTAAGGCTTTTCAGGAATAAATTATTCTTATTATTTATTCTGAGAAAATTATAATATGTTTTTAATACACAATCTTTATCCAAAGATTTAAGATGATTTCAAATGAAACATAGCTAAGGCTTTTCAGGAATAAATTATTCTTATTATT
>NW_012148959.1:22519-23718 GCF_000956105.1 Propithecus coquereli
GCATTTAATAAGTGTAGGCAAGAAGCCAAGAGAGAAAACATCTTTTACATTTTCTTTCCATCTTTAAGTATTTATAATTTCATATATTCTTATCCATATTAGAATAGTATTCAAGAATACCAGATAGTTCATGCTCCCTGAAGGTGACCCTAGAAAGTAAAGAAAGAATGATCAATAAAGTCAAATGTTGAGGATGAGAAGAGAGTGGTGTTTTTGGCCATGTAGATCTTCACAGTGTGTCAGATTGTGTATTTTGAAGTACTGAGGATTTCTAGAACCTGGACATGAGACAATTTACTAGAGCAAAAGCATTTTTGAATTGGTTGATTTTTTTAAAAAACTTTATTTACCATTATTCTTTTCTATTTACATTTGATCATCACAAACTGCCTGCTTATTAACCAAAATAATCCTCTCATTGTTTTGTGTATTGATTTTATGGTACATGTCCAAAGAAAAAATAAAACTTCTTGATTAAATATGCTCCCTGAACTTCAGGTAATTATATTTGTTGTTCTTGTGTTTAAGAATTCTCATTGTTTTGAATATCAATTTTTATTTGTTTTTATCTGAAAGCCTGTTCAACACGTTTTCTCCTTGGCTTTTGAAATATTGACAAATTCTCAACATTTATCATTTTGGACTTTCATGGATGAACTACCCTCTTAGCAGTTAGAAAAATCTACTTTTGTCTGATCAGCCAAATTGGCCCTATTACTGCCTCTTAACTCTGACTTTTAACAAGTGCCAAGACACTTTGGGGGAAAATTGCAAATGGGAGAAATATGAGTGTTTTTTGAGAATCTCTCTATTATTTGATTAGGAGATTATGTTACTTGTTCCCTTGTGGAGTAGAGTTCTCACTTATGAAAATTTTCCCCATCCAGTAATTTTTCAAGGACCCCAGGAGAATGCCTGAGTGATTAAAGCTAAGGACACTGTTATAGAATCTTCCTGAAGTCCAGGACTTTTCAGAGCGTTTGAGTAAAAAAATAACATGCCAAAGTACATACTTTTGCTATTCAGAACAACAAAACCGATAAAAACTGAAAGAAATCTTAGTCAAGGATTTCTTTATATATCTATTCAATTTTTTAAATGCAGTAATTTATTTAACAAACTAATCTCGTACATACAATTTGCATTCACTCTTCCCTCTTAGCTTTCACTTCTGTGAAAGACTATTAACACACTTATAA
>NW_012148960.1:0-306 GCF_000956105.1 Propithecus coquereli
GTCAATTAATTAAAAAGTTTAAAAACATATACAGATTTCCCATCTCCATGAGACCTAGCAACTCATCATTTTGTCTGGGAATCTATCCAGCTTGGTCCTCTGAGCAGCATTTGGAAAGCTCCTTCTTCATGTGTGATAATAGGTTACACCTATAGACTACAAGTGTATTAGCAAAGACTTTTATTATTTAGTCCGGTGTAGGGCTTCTCAAACTTTAACAGACATACGAATCACCTGGAGATCCTGTGAAAATGCAGATTCTGATTCAGAAGGTCTGGGGCGGGGATCAATTTTATGAATTTCTAT
>NW_012148960.1:3371-6006 GCF_000956105.1 Propithecus coquereli
CGCCATTTCCTAGTCCCTCTTTCTCCCCTCTTTTCCTGCCAGTGTATTATGAAGTTCATATTCACTAACGGCTATATCCTGAAGCCACAGTCAAATGGGAAGAAAAGTTCAACACCCACAAACCACTTCTGCCCATAGCAAAACAACATACTCCTCTCTTAGACCACACATTATAGAGAAGTCCAGAGAAGAGCAACACAGTAATAATGGATAGATCTTCTTTACTGAGTATATAATGTGTCAGGTCCATCTAATCCTCAAAACAACCCTACAAGGCCCACCCACAATGGGGACCCGGCTGTTAATCACTTTCTCACAGCTGGTGAGATGGTCTGGTGGATATGCCTTTGACTTGCTATTTGTAAAGGGCTTAGGGTGACCTGGCCAAAGTCAAAGCTTAATGGAGGGCATAGGAGAGTATAGTGGATTGAATGATGGCCCCAGGAAGCTATTTACGGTTTCGACTTCTGCTGATTCTGGCATTAACTGGAATAGAGTGGCATTGTGATGCAATCTGAGATTGGGTTTTGGTGAGCAGTGACAGAGGCTGAACAAGTCTCAGGGCCCCACTTTGTTCTGATGTTACTCAGACTTAACTAACATTGGCAATTGCTGCTACTGGCTTCTCTAATATTCATTCTCTCCTTTCTGATGAGCAGAACTCATTTTTTTCAGGGCAACATCATGGAAACTACACATCCCAGGCTCCCTTGCAACTAGCCATGTGATTGAGCTCTCATCTGAGAGATAGAAGTGGCAGTTGTTAGGTGGGCCCCCAGGAAAACCATTTTTAAAGGGGGCAGACTCTTCTGGCATTCACCTTTGGGTCTTACCCCTCTCTCAACATGGCATGCAAATATGCATTGACCTGAAACTATGAAAAAGAAGAAGCCCCATGCTAAGGAAGGCAGAGGAGAAAGAAATAGTCTGTGACATTGAAGACTGGATTTCATATAGTGTGAGATATTTAAGGTACTGGTTAAATGTGTTTTCTGCAACTCACAACCAGATGTAATATGTCCTAATATGTCCACCAGCTTAGGAAAACAGAATATTCTTCACAAACTCACTCAATTACTAGAGTTCTACATGTCAGGATTTGCGGTGAAACCACAGCCAAAAATGATACATTACTTTGCCTCCCATTTTCCAGTTACTGGAATATCTTCCTCAGGCCTATGAACAGGATCTGGGTATTCCTTGGTGCCCTGGGCATAATACCTTTTAGCACCCCAATCTCATTACCAGCCCTAAAAAGAACCTTTTAGTGAAAGTCAGCTCTCTTGCTTACTGCTCTAGTCACTAACAGAACTCAGTACACATACCTGTGGTCACATCTATTGTCTAGGTCAATGGATAGCAGGACACTGGTCCCTACACATAAGCAGGATGGATCAGAGGAGGCACCAACATGAGAGAAACCAAGCTCCAGCTTTGAAGGTTGGCAGCTTGTTTTTCCTAGAGATTTCCAGAACTCCTAACTTTTTTATCTACTCTTGATATATCTACCCACTAAACAATGGGTTTGCTATATTAACTTTAGCTTTTTAGCATCTCGATTATTCACGAAAACTAATAACTTACTCATTTTTCTATACCTGAGTATTTAAGAGCTTTGAGCTTCTACTTGGCTTTGGTTTTTAGTGAGTAAAACATCTCCTGAAACCCAATTTTGGTAAAACTATGGACCATTTTGAAGGGGCCCATTCTCTCCCCTGTTTGCCTGATATTCCAGGTCTTCCATGTATTAGCATTACTTCTTAATTTTCTATGGGGAAAAGGGAAACTGGGATAGATTTACCTTGCCACTATGTCAACAATGTTTACAAGAACTAGAAAAAGCTACACAATCTCTTAGACTTGGTTTCCTAAACCATAAATGGACACAAAAAAGCACTTGCTAATGACTTGATGCATGAAGAGTCATATGTATTTGATGTCGTCACCAAGCCTGGCCGACAGGCATTAGAGACACATTCCTCTGATAGTTTCCTAGGCCAACACTATTTACAAAAAAATCAGCCATAGTCAATTTAGAAAATGTTAGCCTTTAACTTGGACAACCTAAAAAAAAAAAAAAAAAAATGGCTTCTAATACTACATGACTACATTGGTGTGGTGGAACACATAACCAGATGGTTAATACAGAAGTCCAGAGTTGATGAGGAATCTTCCGCCACTGGATAGTTGGCACATAAATCTGCCACCATGACGCTATATCGGGACAGGCTCTCAGGTGTGAGTGAGTATGGTGGTTGTAAATAAACTGGCTATGCATCTCTCCAAATGATTAAGTGAAAATCCATTTGCCATGGCTTAGAGACCAAACTTTGTAACCTAAATCATTCCAGGTCTTACATAATCAGCGTAAATACAACCAACTTCATTTTCTTCCCCGGTGTTGGCTTACCTTGCTGCATTTCACAAATTCTACAATGCAATTATGCTGAGCACCTCATTGGTGTCTTGTATTTTCCCACTCTTCCAGCCCTGAATGTGTAATTCCTTCCCCTTAGAAAGCCTTCCCTGCTTGTACAAATATTACTCATTTTACTCAAAGCTCAGGTCAAATGACACATCCTCATCGGAGTCTCCTGGGTAAGAGGTGATATCTCCCTCCGCTGAACTGTACCTT
>NW_012148960.1:6056-7526 GCF_000956105.1 Propithecus coquereli
CAAACAGCAATTTAAAATAAATCCATTAATGCCGTCTGTGGGGATTTCTTGCAAGTAAAAGGAAATGTATCATGTACTGCAGTTGGGTTTAATACTTAGAAAATAATCTCTCCTACCAGTAGTGCATTATGAAAAGGAAATTAAGAAACTTAAGTGATTATTTCTGTGGCTGGGTATGGGTCTTTAATGGGGCAGGTTCTTTAATGGAAAGGTATTAGAATCATCCACTCATTTAACAAACATTCATGAAGAATTGAACTGTGTTCACGGCTCCCTTCTCACCAGCCAACAGCACTTCCAAGGCTCATCCTGCCAAGCATTTCTTCTGACCCTCTAGAAAACTTTGAATACGGCTGAAATTCATCCTCAGGGGATAAAGAATCCACAGGTAGTTGGCCTCTTCTTTCGAAAATGTGTTATTTATTTCTGAGGCTAAACGTTAGTCAGAAACCAAGAGCCACCTGGAGGCAGGATGGGGAACCACAACACTGCCACCGTGTCCCTCCTCTTGGCTCTTCTACCTCTCATTCTCTGTCAACTTCTTTTATAACAACTACCAGGTGAAAATACAAATTAAAATATTTTAACAATTAAAATAAACACCTAAAGCAGAAACTGAAAGAAATCCTATCACAAAATGGTTGTCTGAGGTTATTTTGGAGAGTCTGAAAGGCACAGTAACACTAATTGTCCAAGTCAGCCATATTGGGTGCAAGTCATATCTCAAACACGCTTATATAACGATCTTTTCGGGGTGTCTCAAAGGCTAAATCTTGCGCTTTCTTAGATTGTGTCCACCCACGCCATTTCCTAGTCCCTCTTTCTCCCCTCTTTTCCTGCCAGTGTATTATGAAGTTCATATTCACTAACGGCTATATCCTGAAGCCACAGTCAAATGGGAAGAAAAGTTCAACACCCACAAACCACTTCTGCCCATAGCAAAACAACATACTCCTCTCTTAGACCACACATTATAGAGAAGTCCAGAGAAGAGCAACACAGTAATAATGGATAGATCTTCTTTACTGAGTATATAATGTGTCAGGTCCATCTAATCCTCAAAACAACCCTACAAGGCCCACCCACAATGGGGACCCTGTTAATCACTTTCTCACAGCTGGTGAGATGGTCTGGTGGATATGCCTTTGACTTGCTATTTGTAAAGGGCTTAGGGTGACCTGGCCAAAGTCAAAGCTTAATAGAGGGCATAGGAGAGTATAGTGGATTGAATGATGGCCCCAGGAAGCTATTTACGGTTTCGACTTCTGCTGATTCTGGCATTAACTGGAATAGAGTGGCATTGTGATGCAATCTGAGATTGGGTTTTGGTGAGCAGTGACAGAGGCTGAACAAGTCTCAGGGCCCCACTTTGTTCTGATGTTACTCAGACTTAACTAACATTGGCAATTGCTGCTACTGGCTTCTCTAATATTCATTCTCTCCTTTCTGATGAGCAGAACTCATTTTTTT
>NW_012148960.1:7776-8087 GCF_000956105.1 Propithecus coquereli
CTCTATAATAACATTTCATATTCTTAACAACACTCTGGTCTAAATATTGACATAAGTTGGCACTTGGGAAGCAAGAGGAGGATAAAAATATATACTGAGAATATTAGACCTTTTCCCCTTAAGGCTCAATAATTGTCTGGCAAAAGAAAAGTACCACTTTCTTGGGTGATTCCGAATTGATCTTTAGCAAAGAGGCAAAAAGATCACAAGTCTAGTGAAATGTGTATCTGTGTGTTTGTATCCTATAAGTGCCAAATAATTGCATTAAGACTTTAAAAGTTCTTGTGTGAATGGATTTGGCCAACTCTCCA
>NW_012148960.1:12446-12877 GCF_000956105.1 Propithecus coquereli
TATGTGTATCTTTTTCGCTAGACTGGGAACATCTTGAGGGCAGGGACCATCTTTTATTTTCCTAGAGCCTAGTAAATTGTCTTGGCAAAATAAATACTAAATAGTTGATGCATTTCAGACAAGTACTAATCACTTGATTTTTCTCTTGCAAAACCACAGACCATAAAAATTAGATAATCTGCCCATCCTAATTTAACTTTCCCAAGAAGATTTAAGATGTTTCAGAAATAAAATATTAAAACAACCCAGTAAAGATGAATAGACTTGAAAACTTTTTAAAAGGAAAAGGTGTTTGAACATATCAATCATGAAATATTAAAAATTAGAGGATGCAGAAAAGGCTGTAGGAATTGCAAAGGCCAACATGGCTAAAAGGGTGCACATTAAGCTGCAAAATTATAAGCACCCTGTTAACAAGGATGTTTCCCAAA
>NW_012148961.1:0-1739 GCF_000956105.1 Propithecus coquereli
TATTCCACATTCTTATAACAGTGCCTGACACAGAAAAGCAATTTGAACAAAAATGGACAATGTCATAAATGAAAGAAGGGCGGTCATTATTGATCTCATGAACACAAAGAGATAAGAAAAATTATGAAAAACTCTATGCCTACAAATTTTGTAAGTTAGACGAAATTGACCAATTTCTTGAAAGATACAAACTTACCAAAACTCACACAAGGAGAAAAAAGCCAATGTGAATAGGCTGACATCTATTAAAATAATCAAATCAACAACTAATAGCCTTCAAAAAAAGGAAGGGTAAGGCCAATTATTGCACTGGTAAATTCAATCAAATATTTAAGAAAGAAGTGGCACCAATTCTCTACAGTATCTTCTAGAAAATAGAAGCATAGGAGTACTTCCTAATTTGTTTTATGAGGTCAACATTACCCTAATACCAAAACCAAATAAAGACATATAAGAAATGATGACCACAAACCAATATTTCTCAAGAACATAGATGTAAAAATCCTTCATAATAGCAAATCAAATCTAGTAATGTATTAAAACATTACATACTGTGATCCAGTGAGATTTATTCCAAATATGTAAGGCTGGTTCAACATTCAAAAATCAATTAATGTAATTCATCACATCAACAATCTAAAGAAGAAAACTCATGTGACTATATCAATAGATACAGAAAAGCCTTCGACAAAATCCAACATCTATTCATGATAAAAAATTCTCAGCAAACAAGTAATCTAAGGGGAACTTCCTCAAGTTGGTAAAGAGCATCTTAATAAAACCTATAGCTAACACCATACTTAATGGTAGAAGACTAGATGCTTTCCACCTAAAATCAGAAACAAAGCAAGGATATCCTCTCGCCCGACTCCTAGTCAGCATCACACTAGAATTACTAGTTAATGCGATAGAACACAAAAATAAATAACAAATATATAGGATGAGAAAAGAAAAATTAAACTCTCTTTGTTCAGAGGTAAAATTATTATCCGTATAATCCCAAGGAATTGACATAAACAGAACAACTAAATAAATAAAGTAGTATTGGATTATAACCCAAGGTATAAAATAAATACCTATGAGTCCATACTGATATAAATGTTTGAATAAATAGATGAGGAAGAATTTCAAACAATTAATTTAGATATGTAGATACTATACTCTCCAGGAGGTAGAGCACAACTCCCAACTCGGTAAGTGACTTGCACATAGTGACGTCCTTCAAAGAGTAAAATATTAAAAAGGAGATAAACAGTAACTTTACAATGGAGAAAGCCAATAAACAAACTCTCTCTCAGCTAGTTGTCAAGGTTAACATCAACAGTGATATGTCATGTTGTTAGTAGGCACTCTTGAAAGAGATAATGAGAATGGCAGTTTACCTCTATGGTCTTCCTCTCAACAACCCCCAATCCCGGTCTAACCATTAAAAAAAGCCAGAAAAATTACAATTAAAGGACTTTCTAGAAAAACACCTGACCAGTATTTCTCAAAACTTTCAAAGTCTTTAAACATAGAAAGTCTGAGAAAATATTACAGCCAAGAGTAGCCTAAGAAAACATACAATTAAATGTAATGTGATATCCTGGATGGACGCCTGGAATAGAAAATGAACATTCGTAAAAACTAAGGAAAACTAAATAATGTGTAGACCTTAGTTAACGATGGTATATCAATATTTGTTCCTTAATTGTAACAAAATGTATCACAATACTATGAAGTGTTAACAATAGGGGAAA
>NW_012148961.1:7392-8413 GCF_000956105.1 Propithecus coquereli
ATATGCTTGTATTCTTACCAAAAAGTCAGAAGGCATAAAGCCTATCTTATTACCATGCGGTTGCTCAGGGAAAGGTAGAGTCAGAGAAAGGTCACATAGAAGAAACAGAAAACTATTAAGTGAATAACTGTGGCAGATATTTGAAAAATGTTTTTAAGAATAAAGGGAATCCTTCACTTTGACAATATTTACATAAGGAATAGTAGAGCTCCGGGCATATAGTATATGGAGATTGTACTTCAAGTCAGAACATTGACCAATGGTAGAGAGTGAACATGAGGATTCCACAGTTACTTAGTAAACTAGGGTGTCTACTAGTGTCCTGCTCTGTGCTAGGTGTAGGATTCTGCATAATCGTTATAAAAGATCCTAATACAAGCAAGTGACCATTTTAATTGTAATTACTATAAACACAGATATATTGGTCAAATCATGCAGAAACACCATCAAAAGTTGCAATGAATTCTAAGGGGACAAGAACTAGAATATTTCACTTGGCTACATGTAGCTAAGACTTTCACCAGCAATTTACAGAAAGGGGATTATGCACAAACTTTAGGAAAGCAAAGTCTATAATTTGCAGTTTAGTATCTATATAATTATCCTTATGTTAATTATTTAGGAAATTGTTTCCATAGTGCAAGTTCCATCCATTTTAGATAATATTTTTGTCATTATGATTTAGACTCTAGTAAAAGAATGTCTTTCCAGTATTCTTATAGATAGCTATCTGAATGAGGTTTACACCAACTGATAATTTCAGGAAATACATTGATATCCAGAGTATTTAGATCATATTCAGAGATAGTGAAATATTAATATAATACCTAGAATCACGGACTTCAGAACAGTCAAAGTCTGGCTCTGTATTTATAAGCTGGATAATTTGGGCAAGTTAATTAACCTCTCTATTCTTGTGTTTCCTCATCAGTAAAATGAGGAAAATAAAAATCATACTTCATAGGGCTGTTAGGAGCATTGAGTGAATGACATGGAAAGTTGGGACAGTGCTTGACACATT
>NW_012148961.1:19796-20096 GCF_000956105.1 Propithecus coquereli
AAAAAATGTTTTTTATATATACACATATATGTGTGTGTGTGTGTGTGTGTGTGTGTGTGTGTATGTATGTGTGTGTATATATACACACATGCTGAAGTACTAATCAGCCATAAAAAAGAATGAAATAGTATCTTTTACAGGCATTTGGATGGAACTGGAGACCATTATCCTTAGTGAAATATCTCAGGAATGGAAAAACAAATACCACATGTTCTCACTTGTAAGTGGGAGCTAAATGAGGGATATATATGGTCATAAAATGGTGTAATGAACATTGAAAACTGATAAAGTAGAGGGCGA
>NW_012148961.1:20172-20435 GCF_000956105.1 Propithecus coquereli
ACTTAAATATAAAACTTGAAACCATAAAAATTCTAGAAGAAAATTTAGTAAAAACTATTTCATACATTGCCCTAGGCAAAAAATTTATGACTAAGACACCAAAAGCAAATACAGCAAGAACAAAAATAAATAAATAAGACTTAATTAAGTTAAAAGTTTCTGCACAGCAAAGGAAATAATCTACAGAGTAATTAGACAACCTACAGAATAGGAGAAAATATTTACAAACTATATATCTGACAAAGGGCTAATATCCAGAATCT
>NW_012148961.1:23255-23594 GCF_000956105.1 Propithecus coquereli
CACTCTGCAAAAGTAACTAGTAAGGAAATAAAAACATAAGCCACGGACTGGGAAAAATATTTGTGAAAGAAACAATCTAATAAATAACTTCTGAAAAATATATTAATATAATGAACTCTAAAAACTCAACAATAAGAAAACAAACAACCCAACTTAACAATAGGAAAAAGACCTGAACAGACACCTCATCAAAGATGTACAAATGGCAAATAAGTATATGAAAAGATGTTCGACATCATATGTGATTTGGGAATTGCAAATTAAAACAACCAGATATCACTACATGCCCATTATAATACTGCAACCTAATGCAGGTGCAATACTAATTGCTGACAAGGA
>NW_012148962.1:0-441 GCF_000956105.1 Propithecus coquereli
TTACATTCCCACCAACAGCATATAAAGGTTCCAATTTCAACACAAACTCACCAATACTTGTTATCTTTTTTTTTTATAATAACTATTTTAACAGGTGTGACATGATATTTCATTGTGGCTTTGATTTGCATCTCCTGGTGATTTTTTTTAATCTATTTTCCCTATTCAAGGCAAATGACACTTGTATTTAACACACACAAAAGAGGAAGCAAACACACATGCATATATAGACACATACTATATTCACTTCTGATTAAAGAGGTTGCTGTTAGTTTTGGAAAACTGTGGTATTATCAATAAAAGGGGATAAAAGGCTTTATAATATTGGATAGCACTTTATTTTATTTCAAGCCAATTTTATTTCTATCTCCTATCTAATTTAGTACTTGAATTCTTAAATCAAAATTTCAAGATTCTTGACTTTCCCAAGTGAGTAGAGGA
>NW_012148962.1:3056-3380 GCF_000956105.1 Propithecus coquereli
CATGAGGCAAAGATGCAAGTTACTAAGCTATTACATTATTTTAGGATGTGCAATTTGGTATTGATGGAAAAGATTAAAATGAGTGGATGGAATCTTGAAAAACTGAAAATTTAAAAGCAGAAATGTTATTTGTTTAGTTTCCTGTTTTGTTTTGTCTTTATATTTTTCACCTTTCATACGGAATAAAATAATCTGTCAATTGAAGAATAATGGTATATCTGTTCCTAAGAATTGAGTTAGAAACTAATGGATGTGTTATTGTTTGGTGCCTATCTCAGTTAGCAACATTAGTATTTAATTCCCACCAACAACTTGAAAATTATT
>NW_012148962.1:3940-5051 GCF_000956105.1 Propithecus coquereli
CCAGGATAGGAAATGTGAGCTGACATTGGAACAATGAAATCAGAGCAAGACAAAGTAAGGGCATATTCTCACATTAGCTCAGAAAGTGGAATATTGACAAACATAATACAATACTCTATTTCTCTCATTAGCAAGCACAACCTAGACTTCTCTGTATTACTACAAATTGCATAATCACATAAATCCTATTAGCATCATTTCCTATTTCACCGTCCCGTTGAGTTATTTTATGACTTGTTACATTGCCCTTATCCTAAATGCTCTTTGCTAACTTGAGGTTTGTTGAAGCCATCTAAACCTTGAATTAAAGGAATTAAGAATGAAATTTGGGAATAACAATAATAGCAGCCACTTTAGTAATCCAGTATTTTGAGCTTGGATCTGAATGAGATCCTGAAAGAGCCCGGATTCAATGCCTGAATATTCATAAATGGCTTATCCTTACATGAAGATGATAGAAATGTTCCAATGTCATCAGAGGGCGTCTAAAGTGTCCCTGAATTCCAAAGCAATCATAAGCACAATGCTTAAGGGGGTGGGATGATAACTTAAATTGATTAAGTTCCAAATCTAGCTCAGCTACTTAGTAATTTTGCTACATTGGCTACATATTCTTGTGTAATTTCAGGTTTCTATCTATATATGATGATGTTAATAATAACAATAACATAATTTATACAAAGCAAGTGATAGAAGGCATAGAAAATTACTGACTATAAAAATAACCATATTAATGTTATCATTAGCAGTAGTAGTAGTTTTAGTAATAAAAAACAATCAAGATTTGAGCACTGAAAAGAGGCTGTTTAAGGAGAAGCTTTGCTTCACCAAGCTTGTGAGTTCAATGTCTTTTTCTCTAATTTACCCTAGTATTTATGTCATTTTAATTACCTTTGATCTTCCCATAGAAAGCTTTTGAAGACAATTAGACAATCTTCTTTGCCCGTAAGATTCATCTTGGAAGTAAAATTTTATTTCTGGGAGATTTCCCTCTTCCACAGGCAACTGATAGGACTATCCTAAATCTTGCATTTTGCTGAATTACTAAATTATTCTCTTTGCCTCTCAATCTAAAAACTTAATATTCATTTGTAGTATTTTCTTCATTCTC
>NW_012148962.1:18178-18659 GCF_000956105.1 Propithecus coquereli
GAAAAAAAATCTTATAAATTTTTATAAGGAAGGTTTATGCACTTTTGTCTTAAGGATTATGTTAATTTCTAGATGTATCAGATGTCAAATCATTAATTTATATACTGTTCCATTTTAAGAAATCTTGTTTTCTGAAAATCCATATTGATCAAAAAAAATATCAATTTGTAGGTAAGAACTCATTTCAAAATGATCTGTTTATTTTAAAGAAGATTCTCCATGGTATTATTGTCCTAAACACAAATTTTGTTGAGTTGAGGAGGCTGATGAATTTCAAGGTAATTCAACTGGGTAAAATATAGAGTGAGATTAAAAGCTTAATGGAAGGAGAGGACCAGAGCCACTGCACAGAGGAAAATGTAACAAGGTGTGCCTTATTTTAGGACAAGACATTTTGAGACTCAGGGACATGAAAGAATTAGTACTGTCTAAGCCATATATATATGTGTGTGTATGTGTGTGTGTGTGTGTGTGTGTGTGT
>NW_012148963.1:0-800 GCF_000956105.1 Propithecus coquereli
TATGTTGCTGGATTTTTGAAAAATGCATAATTTGTGACAGGCTTTAAATATAATCACATATAGTAAGCTCTCAAACTTTGAAGCATAATGAGAATATATATGGTAATGTGTGGTTTACTCTGTAGGCAACACATTAATCTGTGCTTTTCTTATTTTTAGATGTGAAATATTTGCTACAGTTTTAATTTTTTTCGTTACTGAAAATATGAGAGTATGTATTTGTAATGATTCCAGTTGGACTAAGTCTAAATATTCACTTTAATTGTAGTAATTTGATCTATCTCCTGAAAGATTATATGTTCTCCAGAGTAGCAGAAACTGTCAATAAAAGCTTTCACTGGTCTTCCTGGCAACCTTTATTATATTTCCATTTCAGTTTTCCAGAGGAAAGAAAGTGAGCCATCTTCATATGTTCCTGTATTTTACAAGGCCCTAGACACACTCTTCAGAAGGTGGAAACTTTTCACATCTGGGCATAAGTTGCCTTATTGCATTTGGTAAACATATTTTAAAGGTCGTTCCATTTACTGGAAACAAGGCAATTTTCTAGGAGCATTTGAGATCACTTCTATTAGGACATGTTTAACAGTCAGATGTACTTTCTTGTGTCAAAAGCGTTTTCTTAACCAATACTTGCTCACAATACTATACTACAGCCCTTGTTGCCTTAGAGACAGCAGATCAATGGAAAAGTGAATGAGTAGTCTTGAATATCAAGTCAATGCATAATCCATTTTAGTGATCTTTGCCTCTGTCAGATGCAGTACCTTATTCTCAGTGAGGCAATACATTTATTTATT
>NW_012148963.1:3080-3438 GCF_000956105.1 Propithecus coquereli
ACATTTTCCTTGTCTTCCTTTCCTTATTTTAAATGATATAGTTCTTGAGTAAGGAAAAGTTTATTATATAACTGAAAATCTCCTTACGTTCTACATTTGAGATTTTAGAAACACTAAGAATTGTTAAAGATTGAAATAACAAAGATGAAAATATCCTACACATAATGAGAAAGATTGTGCATCCTTTTCTATATACTCTTTTAGTACAAGTTTATCTAGAACAGAGTTCTTCACTAACTGTCTGTTAAGTTTCAAGTTTGTCTTTTTTTTTTAATTCTGCACCATAGTCTCTCTGCTTTCATTCTTCTAAAAACTAGATCAACTCTCATCTAAACAAATATTTATTCTTGCCCTTTAG
>NW_012148963.1:6317-6722 GCF_000956105.1 Propithecus coquereli
ATACCATTTCTCACGCTGGTCCTTTGGCTTGACAAAACCTGAGACTCCGGGCATTGTGTGGATCACTTGGCTTAAACGATTCACTAGAAATCCTGTGTTTGTTGTTTTATAGTAGAGATTAAATTTTATCTAAACAAAGAACATAGATTACTGTATTTCAAATCTCTGCTACTTTATTTGCATTGGCATTGTAATTAGGTAGAAAGTTAGAGGAGTATTTTTAAAATGTCTTCTTACCAATTTTGAAAGTAGAAATAGATTCATGTATTTTACAAAATGCAAATTGCTTCACAAGGGAATTTCAGTGTATGAGTAAGACACATTGTATTAGGTACTCTATCTTTATATATGTGCATATTTATCAATATCTTCCCCGTGGCCGGTTAATGGAGTTGTTTAGAACAC
>NW_012148964.1:0-1237 GCF_000956105.1 Propithecus coquereli
AAAATCCCAGTAACATTTTTCACAGAAATATAAAAAAAAATCCTAAAATTCATATGGAACCAGAAAAAAATCCCAAATAACCAATGCAATCTTGAGCTAAAAGAACAAAGCAGGAAGCATCACACTACCTGTCTTTAGAATATACTACAAAGCTGTCATAAGCAAAACAGCATGGTACTGGCATAAAAACAGACACATAGAATAATGGAACATACTAGAAAACACAGAAATAAATCCCCACTTATAAAGCCAACTGATTTTTAGCAAAGGGGTCAAGAACACACAATGGGGAAAGAAACATCTCTTTAATAAATGATGGTGGGAAAACTGGATATCCACATGCAGAAGAAAAAATTAGACCTTTATCTCACACCATATACAAAATATAACACAAAATGTATTAAAGGCTTAAATATAAGACCAAAAACTATGAAACTACCAGAAGAACACATAGGGGAAAGCTCTATAACACTGGTTTTGGAATTAATTTTTCAGATATGACCCCAAAAGCATAGGCAACAAAAGCAAAACTAGACAAGTAATATTTCATCAAACTAAAAAGACTTCTGCAAAGCAAAGGAAACAATAAACAGAATGAAGAGACAACCTACAGAATGCAGAAAAATATTTGCCAAATATGCATTTGATAAGTAGTTAACATCCAAACTATATAAGGAACTCAAACAACTCAATAGCAAGAAAAAAAATAACTCAATTAAAAAATGGGCAACAGATCTCTGAATAGTCATTTCTCAAAAGAAGACATACAAATGGCCAACAGGTATAAGAAATACACATCATTAATTATCAGGGAATTTCATATTAAATGCATAAGATATCACCTAACATTTTCTATGATGGCTATGTTATCAAAAATACAAATGTCAACAAGTGTTGGTTAGAGTAGGGAGAAAAGGAAACCCTTGCATACTGTGAATTAGTCTAGCCATTATGGAAAATTGTATCACAGTTCCTTAAAAATACAACCACCACATGATTTAACAGTCTCACTACTGGGAACATATCCAAGAAAAAGAATAAATATGTTGGAAGGATAGCTGCACTTCCATGTTTATTGTGGCATTATTCATAACAGCCAGACATGAAATCAACTCAAGTGTCCATCAGTAGGTGAATGGGTAGAAAAAAATGTGGTATATATACACAATGTAATAATATTCAGCCACAAAAAAGAAGAAAATCCTGTCATTTGCAACAACCTGGATGAACTTGAAGG
>NW_012148964.1:2206-2662 GCF_000956105.1 Propithecus coquereli
ATTTTCGAATCCATAGCCTTGTTCCTCTGAATACTGGGTAAACTTTTGCAATTTGTTACATCACTTGTTTAACTTTGTTCAATGTCAATTCTATTCATTATAGTACCGATTATTGATTTTAATTTTCTTACTAAATTTTAAGTGGTAAAGAATAGAGCTGGAAAGAGGTTTAATTTATTATAGGCTGGATTTTTGCTCTGTTTTCACATGTATAGGTAGTCAATTTTATTTCTCAGGACATTTCTATTAAAAGTGTATTTTATGTTGATTTCTTTTAGATTCTGAATAATATTTCCACAGCCTGGAGTGCAGATCGCTGCTGAGGGGATGTTTGAATGAACCCTGATGGTTTGTCACTGTGTTTACTTACCCATTCCTTCTCTTTAAGCAGCTCTTCTAATTGGATTGGGGAGAGTCTGATGTCTTCTTAGATGTCTTTCCCACATGATCCTTTGT
>NW_012148964.1:6010-7298 GCF_000956105.1 Propithecus coquereli
GAATATCAGAAATTCCAACTCAAAGTGGCTTAAAAATAAAAAATAGTCATTGTGATGCTTAATTTCATGTGTCAATTTGTCTAGGCTATAGTATCCAGTTTTTTAGTCAAACATCAGTCGAGATTTTGCCATGAAGGTATTTTTCAGATATGATTAACTTTTAAATCAGTAGACTTTGAATAAAGCAGATTACTCTTCATAATGTGGATGGACCTCATTCAATCAGTAGAAGGCCTTCAGAGGAAAGTGTAATGGCCCAACGAGGACATTAGAAGTGCTACCTCCACGTGGCCTACAGACTCAAAACTGCAACATCAACTCTTCCCTGAGTCTCCACCTGGCTTGACATTGCATGAACATTGACATTGCATGAACCAATTCTTCAAAATAACTTTCTCTGCCTCTTTCTCTCTCTCTGCATTCTATATCTATCTATATGTATATCTAAGCTATCTTCTACTGGTTCTGTTTTTCTAGAGAACACTGACTTATATAATCAATCACCTTGCGTAGAATCCAGAGGAGGCACAGGGAGAACAAAGCTCTGCTCCATTTCTCTGTGATCCACTTAATTCTACTCACTTCTGAATGCTGGCCTTGTTTTTACTCTGTCTCAAACAGAAGACAAGATTTCTCCTAGAACCATAAGTGAAGAAATGAAAGTCATTCCTGTAGTCTGATTAAGACAGCTATGTCATGTACTCATGACTGGACCAACTGGTTGTTGTTTTACTTTCATCTAATTTCTTAAAATAATCACTGGCAAAGAAACTAGGATTTGATTATGAATGAATTTCATAACTGAGACTCACTCAAGAGCCAATTATGATACGTGATTCCAATGAGCCATGCATTATATCGTAGAAGCATAGGCTTCTGAAATTCATTTGTGTGCTTTTAGGATGAACAAAGGAGGGGGTGGATGATGGGTAAGGAAGCAATTGTGACCAGCCTATTTATTTTATACTGATAAACCATGTGGTACATTTTCCAGACTATTAATTCAGCTTTCTTTTTCTACTTGGTATTATTCTGCAACACTACAGATAATCTTTAAAGGTAATTGTTAGTCTCTGCATATTTTCCACTAAAGCCCTAAAGAAAAATGAAAACAAAGAAAAAAACTTTGTATGACTGTCTTCCCAATCTCACAGCAGTAGAAGAGTTTACATTTTTATTGGCATATAATAGTTGTACAAATTTTGGGAGTATATGTGATATTTTGATACCTGTATATATTATGTAATGATCAAATCAGGGTAACTGGGATATCCATCAGATCAAACAT
>NW_012148964.1:9133-10520 GCF_000956105.1 Propithecus coquereli
ATCACAAAATTGAAGGAGGCTAAATATACAAATGGTCTAGAAATTGCTATAATAAAAATAATTCATTCATGAGATGAAGTGTAATGGAATCAGTGGAAATGAATTTAACATATTAAAAATTATCCTGTGTTAATATTACATGAATAAAGCTAAAAATAAAACTTCACAAACCTACTTTGGTGAAAACCATTACAGTCATGTGCCACATAACAATGTTTTGGTTAACCACCGACCACATATAAGATGGTGATACTCTGAGATTATAATGGAGCTGAAAAATTCCTATCGCCTAGTGAGGTCATCTTACTGTAATAACACAACATATCACTTGTGTATTTTGCTAATGCTGGTGTAAACAAACCTACAGCACCAGTCATATAAAAGTATAGAACATACAATTACGTACAGTATACAATACTTGAAAAATAAAATAAATGACTACGTTACCAGTTTATGTATTTACTATACTATACTATGCTTTTTACTCTTATTTTAAAGTGTACTCCTTCTACTTATAAAAAAAAGTTAAGTTAAAAACAGTCTCAAGAGGTCTTTCAGGAGGTATTCCAGAAGACGTTGTTGTTGTAGGAGATGACAATGCCATGTGTGTTATCGGCCCTACAGATCTTCCAGCAAGACAAGACGTGGAGGTGGAAGACGGTGGTATCGATGGTACCGATCCTGTGTAGCCCTAGGCTAATGTGTGTGTTTGCGTCTGAGTTTTCAACAAAAAAATTAAAAAGTTAAAAAAAATAAGGATACAGAAAAGCTTATAGAATAAAGATAGAAAGAAAATATTTTGTACAGCTGTAAAATATGTTTCTTTTTTAAGCTAGATCTTATTACAAGAATCAGTCAAAAAAGTTTAAAAGTTTATAAAGAAGTTACAGTAAGCCTACCTTAATTGATGATTGAAAAAAATATTTTTATAAATTTATCGTAGCCTAAGTTTACAGTGCTTATAAAATCTACAGTAATGTGCCATAGTGTCCTAGGCTTTCATATTCACTCACCACTCACTGACTCACGCAGAACAATTCCCAGTCCTGTGAGTTTAATTCATGATAAGTGCCCTATACAAGTGTACCATTTTTTTGATCTTTTATAGCACATTTTTACCGTACCTTTTCTATGTTTAGGTATGTTTAGACACATATATTTATCACTGTGTTACAATTGCCTACAGTACTCAGTACAGTAACATGCTATAAAGGTTTGTATCATAGGACCAATAAGTTGTACCATACAATCTAGGTGTGTAGTAGGCTATACCATCTAGGATTGTGTAAGTACACTCTATGATGTTTGCACAACAATGAAATCACCTAAAAATGCATTTCTATATTGTATATCCATTCTTAAGGGACACATTACTATATTTATATAA
>NW_012148964.1:13445-13998 GCF_000956105.1 Propithecus coquereli
GCTTTTTCAGTGTCATACACAAGGGAGCTAAAAGTGATGTCTGTGATATAAAATACTTGTAAGCAATAATTAGCATTCTGCTTCCTAACCCACTATAGAAATTTAGTATGTGTCTTATAGAATACTGTTTTTTAAGGAATTCTTTAATTTGATAACTGGCAAAGGTAAATTTTAAAAGACATCAGAAGAAAACTAAATAAAAGAATATTTTGTCTTTTGCAGCAAGTTGGATGGAACTGGAGGCCAATATTCTAGGTGATGTATCTCATGAACAGAAAAACAAATACCAAATGTTTTCACTTATAAGTAAGAGCTAAGCTATTGGTATGCCTGGTCACACAGGGTGGTATAATGGGTATTGGAGACTCAGAAGAGAGGAGGGTGAGAAGGGGGTGAGGAATGAAAAATTATCTATTGAATACAATGTATACTATGCAGGTGATGGATACACTAAAAGCCCAGATTTCACCACTATACAGTTCATCCATGTAACAACAACAACAAAAAAAATTGTACCCCCCAAATCTATTGAAATAAAATTTTAAAAAGAAAA
>NW_012148964.1:14564-31277 GCF_000956105.1 Propithecus coquereli
GTCAAATATCTTTTCAATTTTTTATATGTATAAATAAAATACAGCAAAAATAACACAAAATAAGTAAACCAATATGATACAATATACAAAATAATATAAAATATAGCAATAATCAGTAGTGATTATGAGACTGAGTAGTAAAGAGATGCAATTTATTGAAGAGAAAGCTGGTGTAGTGAGCTGTGATAACAGAAGATACTGTACTTTGGAAAAATAGAATAGAAAGGTAATAACAGAAAATTGCATTAAAGCTTGAGTATAAGGTATGGAGAGCCTGATTTAAGTGTGCCGAAACCACTCTAACAGATACAAGTGTGCATCAGAAGAAGTAGCAGTTTCTTTCTTGATCACATATCCGTGGTTTACTGTGGGTATGTGGCTGCTTTACATACAGTGATTCAGAGACGTAGGCTCCTTCCACCCACTACCTCTTAGAATCTGGTTACCATCCACGTGCTCCTAATAGTAGGAGACAGATCCTGGAGGAGGAATATCTGTTTCTTAAATTCTTTATGCACAAGTGGCACATGTCACTTCTTCACCGGTTCCATTGCCAGTACACAAAACTGCAGAGCAGGGATGGAAACTCAATGGACTGATAAACTCAGAAGAAGGGGAAAATAGACTTTGATGAACATCCATCTCCTCTCAGCCTTTTGGCTAAGGTCAAATGTAGTATCTATTCCTATCAGTTTAATATCTGATATAGCTTAAAAAATTAAAAAAATATCTAGCAGTATTTACCACAAGACAATGTGAGTGAAGAATCACATGCGGAACACATTAAAATTTTGACATTTTCACAATTATGAAAGGTTAAGTTGGAGCATTATCTTATCCATTTTGTCCCTGAGGACAATTTAGACCTTTATAAAATCCTCCAAATTCCAGGTTTTCTGTCTTCTCCTTACATAGCTCTATCTCAGTTTCTAGGGAAAATTGGACCTGATAAACATAAGGGACTATATTTATCATAAAGGACTATGTTTAACACAAGGCAGAATGACAACTGCCATTGGCATGAAGCTATCTTGTCAGATAATTAATCCACGTATGGCTTTGCATTACCATTTTTCTTTATTTCTGTATGTATGAATTTCTGTCTTGACAATCTGTCTTGACAAAAGGCATAAAGGTCTAGAATCCAGTCTTTGTTTTGCCAGGCTCCCTACCCTACATGACACCTTTCCTCAGCATCCCAATCAAGAATGAGGCCTTGCTATCTCCTAATAGACTACCTTTGAAAGTCTGTTTTCCTGCTTCTATAATCTGGTCTTGCACCCCCTGGACTTCCCACTGCAGGGCTCTGCCTGCTGGTTGCCTCTCAATATCTCACCTCAACTTTTTACAGATTTACCAATACCAGCTGCCAACTTCCACCCTGACAACACTCCAATATTGTGTTCTGTTTGCACCTTGGACCACAGTGCTGCAGAGGGGTCTGTCCTGCCAGTCCCTTCACTGCCTCAGGGGATGAATCTGTTTCTAAGTCCCCAAACCACCTGTGTCCTCTGGCCTACTTTGGTACTTAATTCTAAATATGTCTTAAGATAGAGCAGAAATTGGGTTCATTCACACACATCAACAACTAGTCTGACTCAAAGCCCATAATACATTTACCACGTAACAATGACTTCAACTGAGTGACAGCAGGAAGGGCATAATTATAGTTGACTCTGAAATTTTCAGCTCTCCTCTATAAGACAAATATGACTTATGAAAGACAAGGTGATGAGTTTCTATTTTCAGGCTTGTCATTTAAATTCAAATTTTTGTCTTTTTTTTAGTTTTTATTACACTGTAACTTTTTAATCTTAATAGACATATGAGAGTATATTAAAATTCTTGAGGCTAACTTGAGATTTAAACTACCAAGAAGATAATCTGTTATAGAATGTCTAGATACATACAGATGGCCCTTGATATTATTTTCATACCCTTGAACTATATGACACTGAGACTTAATTTGAAATTGCTTCATACAGGATTTTGAAATGTATGTACACTGTACCTGATACAACTCTTGGCCAATTCCCAGTCCACATATTTCCTACCAAAATGAACTGGTGCAAAAATATAGAGCTATTTAACTCAAGGTTATCATCTACATGAAATATGCTCATGAGATTGGCAGCTAGTCCTACTTGTCATGGAATCTAAGTAAACTTTCATGACTTTAGGCAACTACATCAGGTATATTTTAACAAGCATAGAGAACCAAGTTGGCATGAGATAGCTCCAAAGCATTTCTAGGGTGGCACCAAAATAGAGGATGATGTGAGTGATGCCACCCCATTCTTCAGTATCTCCTCTCTGTCCCAACATTCTTGTCTATGTAGTAAGTGTGTTTCCAGTATCAATGACAGATGTTTGTAATGGCTTATTTTCTGTAGATTTCATTCATTTTTTTTCCCCTAAGTCTGGTTAAAATTTATAAAGCAGTCTGTGATCAGGGAAAGATTCTCTGTACATCCCCTTCAATATCAGAAACTGTCTAGGCCTCTTTTGATGCAGATGTAACAAGACACTCACATCACTTTTTGTCAGCTTTTCCACTAAAGACCCACATATCTTCTGTGTGCCTCATCCAGTTGTCCTATTACTTGCTACTTCTGCTTGATGAACAATGAAATTTGACATTGTAGTAAGTACAAGAGTTAAAATTTTGAACACAGTATTTTCAGAAGGATTGGGAAATTGAAATAATTTATGAAATGGAAAAGAAGATAATCTTTGTCAAAGGAGTGGACATTGAGTAGAGAAATTGAAAAAAATAATGTAAAAAAACACACAGTAATAGTCATTTACTCTTCCAGTCTTCAAGAATTTTATTTAAAATTAAAAATCAGATAATCATGTATAAAATGAATAATATAGAAAGTGTATTTAGAATATAAAATACAAAGCAGTATACATTACAGTACATAGAATATATGATTCTGTCAGATGGTATATCACCCAATTTATGCTATGGGAAGGATGGAAATGAATAAAAAGTCAGGTAGTGAATAAATTTAACATTGCTTTTAGTTATTCAGAAAATTATACTAAATAAGACAAAGTACTATTTTATTAATGCTAATACACACAGAAAAGAATGTATGTCTAGACCTTTAAGTCCTGTTCATAACTCATTAATTAGTTTAACTTTCAAAAATTACATTCCCATTTATTTGTCATGACCCATGATCATCTGAGCACATGCAGTTATCATTATCTTATCTCAGATAAGTTCCCCTTAGTGAGGATGTTGACAAAAGGAATGGGATCAAGATCCTGACTATTTCTGACAGTGAATTGATTTGACAAACAGACTGCATAATACTTTAGAATACCCTTACCAGGAGTGCTATAAAGACTATGTTCGATATAGTAGAATTGAATGTACTTGCTGATGTGGAGATAATTCTTTTGCATGGGCCTATAAACCCACTGAGAGGCTCTAACAAAGAGTAGGTGAATGAGAAACACAACATTTTAAATGTCATAGAAACATTTGGCCTCATTCATGCAAAAACATTCAATGTCAAAAGTTTTTTGAAAGTCTAGACTTCAGACATATCAGTAGAATTTAAGTAAATAAAGCTAGCACCCATCAATGATTGCAGTGTTTCAGGAAATAGGCTAGAGTTGAGGTATATTCTGAGTAAAAGGAAAATAACCATGAACATGAATTATGAGATCATTCCAAAGCATAACACAGGATAGGGATGATATAAGGAATGTACAGGTGAGCCTTACATTTATTTAAGTAGATTTAAAAAACCTAGATATAATGACTATTGGTTTCTTCCTATACCTATTTTATAGAACAGTTTGATAGCAATAAAAATAAATCAAATAAACCATTCGTAGCCTATCCACTAAGTAGAAGTAGGAGAAAATATTTTACTGTTATCCTTATATTTTCTTATTATGGAAATCTATTTTTAAAACTTGTATGAATTTAAGCAGCAAACTGAAAAAAACATTATGTTTTCCATTAGGCTTTATTTGTTATGACCTACAAAATAAAGTCAGTATATTAGAAAGATATATTTCAAAATATTCATTGCCATAGCTTAAAAATGCATACAATCAGATAATAGCATGGAAAATAGCATAACGTGCATGCTTTTAGATGTGATCAGTTAGATGTTTCATTTATAATTCCATGAAATCACTTAACACTGCAGTTCCCAACCCCTGAGCTGCAGAACAGTACTAGTCCATGGCCTGTTAGGACCTAGGCCACACAGAAGGAGGTGAACAGTGGGCAACACAACAAAGCTTCATCTGTATTTATAGCCACTCCCCATTGCTGGCATCACCACATAAGCTCCTCCTCCTATCAGATCAGCAGCAGCATTAGATTCTCATAAGAGCGTGAACCCTACTGTAAACTGCTCATGTGAGGGATCTCAGTTGCTCACTCCTTATAAGAATCTAATGCCTGATGATCTGAGGATGGAGCTGAGGCAGTGATGCTAGCATTGGGCAGCAGCTCCAAATACAGATTATCGTTAGCAGAGAAGTTTGACTGAACAATAATAAATGTAATGCACTTGAATCATTCTGAAACCATCCCTCTTTCCCACCACAGTCCATGAAAAAATTGTCTTCCATGAAACTGGTCCCTGGTACCAAAAAGGTTGGGTACCACTGACTTAACATATACACTGGGAATGCATTCACACTGCATCACCATACCATTTTGGCAGCTTTAATCACCTTTGCTATTTCATATATTTAGTAGTTTTTGTATTGATTCATTCATTTATCATAACCATTTTTAATTTCAGAATTAGCATAACAAAACTGTTCTGAGTTAGAATGCCTATCAAAGACTAAATTATAATAACATTTTACTGCCATTAACCAGAGGAAAACGTCGTAAAAAATAAAATTAGATGACTGTACCAAAACTACATTCTGAGCTCTTTAAATTTCGAAATGTCTAATTGATGCCTAGAGATGAAAAAGAGGAAGTACACCTCCTTCTTTTCCTGCCTACAAAATAAAATGCCAGATTTCAAATCTCTAGTGAAAGTCTTCCTATCAATCTAACTGTGTTTTCAGTAGCAATGAAAAAAATAACAAGACTATTTAATCCCTTAGTAAAAAATTATGTAATTAGTAAGTCATATATTTACATTAAAGATAAGCAAATGTAAAGAATTGTTAGCATTATATTTTTAATCTACATCCAGTTTTACTGATTATGTTATATAATGGGACAAGTTCATTTCAAATAGTTTTCTAATTTCATCACTGAAAGATGGGCTGAAAAGGAAAGCAAAACTGTTCATCTCTGTGAGTGTAATTTGGTAAACTTTTTATTTAGCAGCTTTCCACAGGCAAAGTTATGCATTAGTGTTCACCCAGAGAAATTCTGGTTCCCAACCCTAAGGGGTTTACACAGCAAATGTCACATTTTCCATGTGCAGATAAATTCATAAATCAATGTGTACAGCTCATATTGTCTGAATCGTTATAGCAAATTTTAATCAGCTAAACACATACAAATTTTGCCACACTCCATCCACCGCTATGATGAGATCGGAATATAGCAGATGTGGCTGCATGACAAAGAAACATTGCAATTAATGTCAGGGACATTCTGGGTAAAACATCTTCTGAAAATGTGACTGACATTTTCCTCCAGCGATTCAATCATGTTTCCTCATTGTAAAATAGAATGAGAAGATGATTTTGCTATTCATATTAGAACAGTTTTAGATATAATAAATAGATATTTTGTCAAGTTTCCACAAAATTGTGTTGTTTTGGGAACCTGGGGGTAGACACATATGCAGACCATAAGAATGGAGGAAGAGAAGAGAAAAACTAGAGCATGCATCATCTTGTCTTGTGACTTTAAGAATATATATTCGGTTGTGTCCTTTGAATAGAATAGTTGAGAAAATGTTCTACAATGACCATAGTCTTAAATAGAATTAGAAGATTGTTGGCAAGGTGGTTTAGGAGAGAGGCATGAGAGTGAACATTTCATAATGGACACAGAACTTAAAGATCATCTGTGTCCATAGAAGGGGCCAACCCTAAGCCTTGTATGACATTATTCACTGGGCTGAAGGGAGGCAACATGCCACCAGGTGGCAGATGGATGATGGCAGGCTGTTTACATAGAATGGCTTCCATCTTGGAGGGGGCAGAGGTTGTACTCAAGGAAATAGACATATTGGTGTATGAGTTTACCTTTTCTGCCTCAGTACTTATGCTATCACCAGTATTTGTGGACTTACAGAATGTATGAGCCTTCACCACACATTATTGTCTTTGACTAAAGGATATATTAATCTTTTATATCAAAGAAGTAACATCCATGGGTTTGTACTCAACATATTCAATTGTCTTACCGAGATGCAGGGCCAAAAGGTAGAAGGAGAAGCAGCTCCCTTACAATTATAGCTAAAATAATAATAATGATAACAATAAACAGGGACTTTTATTTACAATCCCAGGGGTAATATACTTGAAGCTTGGGTGATTAAGAGATAAATTCTTCTATGAAGGCAAACAGTTGGTTCCAGTTAATTGAAAATTAGAGCCATCTGGCTCTGGCAATATTTTACTCCTCATTGCACTGAACCAAAGAGAAGTGAGACAATGATCCTCACTACCACTGATGATACCAAATGAAGGCAAGGAAGAATCAGGTCTGGAATCAATCTCGACTGAATTGCCACTTAGTATTCCCATCCTTGATAATACTATTGATAGAAAACTGCAGAAACTCAATGAAGACAAGACAATTGAGGACTTGTGTTTCACTATATTGAAGGTACAGTTTTTTTCAAACAATCAAAAAGATAGAATGGTTGCTGAGGGGTAAATTTATGTATCTCTGTTTGCATCTCCAGATCTACTTTCCATTCTTCACTGCCCTTCTCTTTGAATAAGAGGGCCTGTTCTCTAGAGACTCCATTTGGCTTCAATTCATGGGAGTCTCTGGCAGGAGGAGAAAGAGGTTAGATATTTATTTCCTTTGCTTCCTGCCATTCGGTTCACAATCCAGCAGTCCCTGCAATCTTCTCACCAAGTCATAGCTTCTGTCTGGGCCTGATTCTCAAGGAAATGGACTTCACTGGGTTCCAGAAACTGTCTCTTTTCTTATCCTTTCAGGGCTAAACGTGGTGGTCATTTCCCACTATTGCTGGGCAGCACAGTCTTTTTTTCAGTTTTGTTGCCCCACCTCTATAAATTCTTTTTTTTAAACTCTCTTCAAATACCCCTTTGAGTGTTCTGTTTCTGGTCAAGTTTCTGACTAATGTGTTCTTATATTAAATGGCCTAAGAAAAATGATGCATTTTGGGTAATTAATATGAGTTCAAGAAAATTATAGGAAAAAAAAACAGAAGGGAGGAATAGAGAGAGAGGAGGCCCAGAAATAAATAATGAAGGGTCTAATAAGCCAAAAAAGAACTTCAAAAACTAATGTATTTTTAAAACCTTGTTTCTAAATATCAACCACCACATTAAGCACAAAACATTAAGCCCAACATCAAATAATGACATTTTAGAAAGTTGTTCTGATTGTAAGATGAAGAATTCATCAACTGCAGAAGACGGATCTGCTACTGTATTTTAGATTGTCTACCTTGGAGTTAACTTGTACTCTTTCATTGTCAGACTTGTAGAGATAAAATCAATGAGTGCATTGACTCCTAATGAGTTCAGTTTTAAAATTTGGAATATCAGCACTTTGGAGTGGCTTTGTTCTTGGAAGGCTCACCAGAGAGGAAATATCCGATTTGCATACCTGCTATGGTTTGACTATGCCCCCTAAAGTTCAGGTGTTGGAAATTTAATCACCATAGTAAGAGTATTGGCAGGTGGGACCTTTAAGAGGTGATTAGGTTATTGGGGTTCCATTAATGCCTTTAACACACAGGAGTGGGAGGAGTAAGTTAGGCATTGTGGGAGTGGGCTCCTGATAAAACAGGGGACGTTCAGTCCTCGTTTTCTCTCTTTCTCATGTGCTCACTACCGCCTTACATCTTCTACCATGCTCCTTTCCAGATGCCAGCACCATGCCCTTAGACTTCCCAGTCTCCATAAACATGAGCCAAATAAAGTTTTTCTTTATAAATTACTCAGTCTCCAGTATTCTGTCATTGTGGCAGAAAAAGAACAAAGACAAAAATTGGTACTGAGAGGTGGGGTTGTTGCTATAACAAATACCTGAAAATGTGGGGGCAGCTCTGGATTGGGTAACAGGTAGAGGCTGGAATAATTTGAAGAAGCAGACTAGAAAAGGCCTGTATTGCCGTGAATGAAGCATTAAGGAAAATTCTGACGTGGGCTCAGAAGAAGGGGTGAACTGTAGGAAAAGTCTGAATCTTCAAGATTACTTACGCGGTCATGACCAGATTGTTGGCAGAAATATGGATGTAAAGGCTATTCTTATGAGATCTTAGATGATGAGGAAGACGTTATTGAAAACTGGACTAAAGGTCATGCTTGTTATGCAGATGCAATGACCTTGGCTGAATTATGTCCATGTCCCAGGACTTTGTGAAATGCAGAATTTAACAATGATGAAGATGAACCAGGATATTTGGTAGAAGAAATATCTAAGCAACAAAGCATTCAGATTGCTGGATTATTACCTTTAACTGCATACAGTGAGATGCAAGAGGAAAGAGATGCTTAAAGACAAAATTTATAATTAAAAAAATAACAGAGTGAAAGGATTTGAAAAGTTCACAGCCTGGTCATGTAAAGAGTAAAAAGGCATCTTTAGGAGAGAATACTAAGGGTATGGCCAAACTACCATTTGCTAAAGAGACTACCATGGCTGGAAGGCAGCCAGGTGCTATTCATCAAGACAATGAAAGAAAGACGCTGAAGGCATTCCAAAGATCCTCAAGGATGCCTCTTGTACCACAGGCCCAGAGCTCTAGGAGGATGGAATGATTTCAGGGGAGGGGCCCATGGCACCCTGCAAGGGCTCACTGCCCCAAGGCCACATCAGACTTCTGCTCCCTGCATTCTGGCACAACACTCCTCAGCCACCTCAGCTGTGGCTCAAGTAGACCCAGGTGTGGCTCTATCTGCCACTTCAGAAGGCACAAGCCATAAACCTTGGGAACATCCATGTGGTGTTAATTCTGCAGGCTTTCAGAATACAAGAGCTGTGAGGATATGGCTTCCTCCGTGTAGATTTCAAAGGATGTTGTGGTAACTGTGTGAGCAGAACTACCACAGGAGACCCTAAATGTGGGGTTGGAGCCACCACAGGGAGTTCCCACAAGGGGAAATGTCTAGTGGATCTGTGGGACTGGGGCAGCCCCTGAGACCAAAGAACTGTAGGGTTACTAGTGTGCAACTCTAACCTAAGAATGCCAAAGCATGGACTGAACCTTGAAAAAGTTATAGGGGCAAAGCTGCTTGGGACTTTGGGGGCTAAACCTTCCAAGTGTGCCCAGGTGTGCAACATAAAGTGAAAGGAAATTATTTTCCAGCTTTAAGACTTAATGTTGTTTTACCTGTTGGATTTTGAACTTCAGAATATTTACCCCTTTCTCCTTGCCTAATTCTCTCTTTTGGAATGGGATTGTCTATCCTTTGCCTGTCCCATCACTGTATTTTGGAAGTAGATAATTTGTTTTGATTTCATAGTTTCACAGCTGGAGGAATTTGCCTTGGGACAAACCATGCTTTGAGTTTCACTCAGATCTGATTTAGATGAGACTCTGGACTTTGCAATTTTGAGTTGATGCTTGAACAAGTTAAGATTTTTGAAACTACTGGGACAGAATGAATGTATTTTGCATTGTGAAAAGGACATAAATTTTAGGGACTATGGAGGGAATGTTGTGGTTTGCATATATCCCCCAAATATGAGTTAGAAACTTAATTGCCATAGTAACAGTACTGGGAGGTAGGATCTTTAAGAGGTAATTAGGTCATGGGGGATCGGCCCTCATGAATAAATTAATGCCATTATACCAGGTGTGGGTTAGTTATTGCAAGAGTGGGCTCCTGATTAAAGGAAGAAGTTTAGCTCGCATTTCCTCTCTGTCTCATGCACTCGCCTTCCACCATGGGATGACCTCACCGTTGCTGGCACCATGCTCTTAAACTTCCCAGCCTCCAGAACTGTGAGAAATAAATTTCTTTTCTTTATAAATTACCCAGACTGGTATTCTGTTATAGCAGTATAAAACAGACTAGGACAATACCCTCCTTTGAAAAAAGTTACCACACCAAAACTGTATTCATTGCCATATTCTCCACCCTACATTTTAACATTAGGAAAATTATTCCATCTTTCTCAGAATACACCTTTTAATTATTTCGCTAATATTAAAGCCCATGGCACTTGAAAATTTCATAAACAACAGAAAGATTGTGAGCAGGAAGGCAAGGGAAACAATAAAAAAAAATGGGACATTTTGCACATTAAGGGGATCTGTTATCACCAGAAGGACAGTAATGTAATAAACATAATAACAGAACTGACTTCCTCAGCAGGATCATACATATTTTCAAATTATTATAAGTTTAAGTTCAAAAAGAACATTTGAAACATTCAATGTTAATTGCAAAAATTATTTACACGTGTAAGGTTAAAACATAAATTAGTATTTTATGTATATGTATATAAATGGGTTTATAGATTTGTTTTCATTGTTTTATCTTTTTAATTGAAATATAATTCATAATAAGTAAAATGAGTGCATTTTAGTGATTCATTCCTAGAGTTTGGGAAAAACAAAACCAGTCACCACCCCACAATCAGAAGATAGACTATTTCCATCACATTGAGGAACTCCCTTTATTTCTTAGTTTATTATAATTTTTTCTAATTAGGTATAATGTTGAACATTGTCAGGTGCCTTTTGACATCATTGAAATGATAATGTAATTTAAAATTTTTTAATGGCTGATCAATGAATGACATGTATTGATTTTCAATTATTAGACCAAATTTGCACTTCTGGATAAACCCAGGCTGGTCCTGATATACTATTCTTTTTATATATTGTTGGGTTTTATTTGCTAATATTTTGTTTAAGATTTTGAGTTTGTGTTTAAAATGGATATTTGCCTCTAGTTTTCTTTTGTTATGATATATTTGTGCATCAGAGAAAAGCTTAGATTAGTGATTTGAGAACGTTCTTTTAAGCTACCTGTTAATATATTCAAAGTGAGTTTCTTGCTTTGTTGTTTTTTCTCATTCTAACAATGTCTGTTATTATTTCTGGGTTGACAGTTTGTGTTTTTTAAACACTTTAAAAATATTGTTCTACTGCCTTCTACTTTCTGTGATTTCTGATGAGAAATCAATCTACTGTCCTTCAAATAATTTTCCCTATAGTTGATGCATTATTACTTTCTGTCTGCTTTTAAGATTTCATCTTGAAAATGGTTTTTCTAGTTTAATTATGATGAGTCAGAGCATGGATTTCTTTGAATTTATCATATTTGAGGTTCAGTTAGATTCTTGAATCTGTAGGTTTATATCTTTTTTTTTTTTTTTTTTTGACAGAGTCTCACTGTGTTGCCCGGGCTAGAGTGCTGTGGCGTCATCCTAGCTTACAGCAACCTCAAACCTCTGGGCTCAAGCAATCCTTCTGCCTCAGCCTCCCGAGCAGCTGGGACTACAGGCACGCACCACCATGCCCGGCTAATTTTTTCTATATATTGTTAGTTGTCCAATTAATTTCTTTCTATTTTTAGTAGAGACAGGGTCTCGCTCTTGCTCAGGCTGGTTTCGAACTCCTGAGCTCAAACAATCCGCCAGCCTCGGCCTCCCAGAGTGCTAGGATTACAGGCGTGAGCCATGTAGGTTTATATCTTTTGCCACATTGAGACGTTTATAAACATTAATTCTTCAAAACATGTTTTCACATTGCAATATTTCTCCTCTCTTTTGGGGATTATAATGACATAAACGTTAGATATTTTCTTAATGTCTAACAGGTCCCAAAGGGTTGTACATCTTATGCTCAATGTTTTTTTCTCTTTGTTTTTCAAATTTCATAATTTTTATTGATCTATCTTCAAATTCACTGTCTTTCTTCAATTCTGCTATTCAGTGATTCAGCTATTAATCAATATTTTTTCTTTTAGCAATATTTTTAATTTTAAAAATATCATTTGTATCGTCTGTTTATTTGGCGATACATTTATTTCTCCATTTATCTGAAAGTACTTGTGATTATTTGCATGCTGGTGCATTTTTAAAAGACCTGATTTAAATCCTTTGCCAGATAATCCTCACATCCACATCATCTTGGTATAGGCTTCTGTTGACTACCTTCTTCCATGTAATTTGAAATTCTCCTATTTCTACATATGTGAGTAATTTTGAATTATATCCTGAGCATTTTGAATTTTATGTAACTAGACTCTATTTAGGATATTTATCATATACATTTTTCCCTAACCTTACTAGTACTAATTTTAAAGAATTATTCTACCTGAGCATGGGGAAAATAGACCAAAAAAAAAAAAAAACCCTCTAATTATTCTGAATTCAGCTGCTCCTGAATCAATTCAATGAAAAATCCAATGCTTTATTCATCTAATATCTGTTGTAAACCAATTCAAATGGCTCTTCTGAATGCTTAATTGTCCTTTAAAAAATAAAGAAAACCTAAATTAAGAAAGTGGGCAAAGGACATGAACAGAAACTTTTCAAAAGAAGACAATGAACATATGAAAAAATGCTCAACATCTCTAATCATCAGGGAAATGCAAATCAAAACCACAACGAGTTATCACTTAACTCCAGTAGAATGGCTTTTATCAAAAAGTCCCAAAACAACAAATGTTGGCATGGATGCAGAGAGATAGGAACACTCATACACTGCCGGTGGGACTGCAAACTAGTGCAACCTCTATGGAAAGTAGTATGGAGATATTTCAAAGAACTAAAAGTAGAACTACCATTTGATCCGGCAGCCCCACTATGGAATATTTACCCAAAGGAACAAAAGACATTCTATAAAAAAGACATCTGCACTTCAATGTTTATAGCAGCACAATTCATAATTATAAAGATGTGGAAACAACCCAAGTGCCCATCAATACATGAGTGGATTAATAAAATGTGGTATATGTATATCATGGAGTACTACTCAGGCATAAAAAAAATGGTGAACTACCTCTTATATTATCCTTGGTGGAGCTGGAGCCCATTCTTCTAAGTGAAGTATCACAAGAATGGAAAAACAAGCACCACATGTACTCACCATTAAATTGGTACTAATTGATCAACACTTACATGCACATATGGAAGTAACATTCATCAGGTGTCAGGCAGGTGGGAGGGAGGAGAAGAGGATGAGTAAATTCACACCTAAGGGGTGCGGTGCACGCTGTCTGGGGGATGGGCACACTTGCAGCTCTGGTTCTGGCTGTACAAAGGCAATTTATGTACCCAAAGCATTTGTACCCCCATAATATTCTGAAATAAAAAGAAAAGAAAGTGTAATATACAACATCCTCCAAAATTCCAAATTATCTATTCAGACAATTTTGATTATATACTGTATTAGGCAATGCTGGCTGCTGTATTACAATCATTCTTTTTCTTTCTTCTTAATGGAATAGTACTTGCATTTGGTTTTAGGAATCTGTGAACTTCGAGAAAGATTGGCAACTTCCAAACTTCAGGGATGAACCTGTGTTAGTTTAAGTCAATTATGTAATGTTAACCCTACTCTAATTGCTGGTGATTAGGTTAAGATTGACAAGTGACAAAATTCTGATCAATTAGCTATTATGTGGCATCTGTTGTGAACGTTCTTGTAAAGATTTTATAATTCTTAAAAATAGAGAGGAAGAACTATTACACTCTCTTTTCTGCTTCTGGTTTCCCCTCCTGTTTCCCCAAGGGGATGAAGCTTGGAGCTTTATGAAGACAACTTGTAACCATGAGGGGACAAGTTCAAAAATAATCTTCAACAGACACCTCTTATTCCCAGGACATTGGGCTTCAGCTTCAAGTAACTTATTCTCCAGAACTGCAAATATCCAAACGATTTAGCATTCTGCTAGGAAAACATGTGTATCACTTTTCCTCTCTCAAAATCATTGTGCTCATTTCTAGACACTTAGGTTAAAGAAGAGACAGGTTTAGGTTTCTTAAGGAAATTCTTAAGGCTTTGTCTGTTCTTTCCAGTCTCAATCTTGTTGAATCCAAAAATCATAGCATAAAATTTGCTTTGGAATTAAGCAGTAAGCTCTCTAAATTTTTCCAGCAACATGGTGAGAGGGTGAAGTGCAGACAATTATCTCTAGAAACTGTTTTTCCATCAACGTCATAAGGAAGTACAAAGCAAAAATAGTGCAAATCTATCAGTATTTCAAAAAACTTTCATTTATTATTTTGAAAAATTCTCCAAAAGCCTATGGCAGCATATTTTAATTTTGAAAGCAGTATTTTTAAACATTCAAATGGATAACATTTGACCTCCTCAGTTTTCTTGCTTACAGTAGAGTTCTGAGTGACACTGGACAACTTTAAAGTCATAATATAACAGAAGAAAATGAAATTAATTTCCTTATTTTCTAAATTTTAGTTTATCAAAGATTCATCAGTTTACAGCTCATTAAACAAGTACTATTTTTTTTAAAAAAACATAAAACATAAATTCATCAATGACCTGAAATACAAAAACTAATGAGGTCAGACGTGTTACTCTAATACAAAAATATCAGTTTATGCAAAATGCTGCATAATCTTATAGTTACTTAAAATTACCCTAGTAATATTTCTCTCAGGATTTTTGTTGCCATTGTAAAGGTCAATCATATTTAGATCAAGAAAGATATTTGTGCTTTATTCATCATGTGCAGGATTTATCTAAGTGACCTTTTGGAAACACTTTATGAATAGGCATTTAATAATCTGTTACAGTTTAATAATTACCCCTTTTCTTGTTGTTAGTGAAATTTACACATAAAATAAAGCATTGATTAATGAGCTTTTTTACATAACAAGAAAGATTGTCAATGATTCTTCTCCACAGGAGTTTCTCAATAAATCACCTGTTCTATAGATTATTATTTAACTGACCACAAAGATTATAATTCAATAACCCAATAGTTAAGATTACTCAAAATGCTGATTACCGAGATTCATAGAACTTTAGTTTCCTTCTATTAGATAAGGTAAACAATCCTAGCTCCTAGATAAAGCCAGAAGATTCGGTGACTTATTTAGAAATAAAAGTTTATCTCTTGCTTATATTAACATCTATTGCAGGTTGACATTCTGTGTGTGTGTGTGTGTGTGTGTGTGTGTGTGTGTATGTGTGTGAAAGAGAGAAGGAGAAAGACGAGAGAGAAGGGAGGGAGTCAGGTGGGGGCATTCTGTCTTTGCAGTCATTCCATTGAACTTTAATATATGGCTTTAAGTTTTTTCTAACCTCATCCAGCATGAAGAAGGGCAAAAAGAGTGAAGATAAAGAAGGCAGGCACATCTCTCCACTGTAAAATAGAAATGACCCAGATCACTTCATTGAAATTTGTTTGAGGAGAACTATTCATTTGGCACCAGCTAGATGCCAAAGGGCTAGGGCACATAGTTTAGCTTTATGCTTGAAACGAAATGGATTTGGTAATAATCTTGGTGGCTTTGCCATATCCCTTATCCAATCATTGTAGTAAAGGTAACCTTAATATTTGTCAAGCAGGGTCTGGTACAACCCAGACAATCTATTAATGTTTGTTTCTATCTCTGTCTCAGTCAGACATAACCTTTTCCAAATATCCTTTGTTATTGTTTCTCCAATTTTAGCATAAATTGAAATCCATAAGAAGCCTTTTTTAAAAAAATGAAAGAAATTAGTAATGACTTGCACTTACTGGAATATTTAGTCCTAAGAAAATATTAAATGTTAACCACTTCCTTCTTTATGGTGTAGTTAATACAAATATTTTAAAAACATCTTTACCTTAAAGACACATTAAATATATTATCAGCTCCTCCAACCCTATTATAATGTGGCCTACCGAGGTAATTTATGCTTAAAGCTTGCTCTTGAGGTTATAATTTTCATCATTTTGTTGTGAAAAATATTTCTGTTCTCAAGGTTTTTTTTTTTTTTTCATCTTTGGTAACTTATGTTAGCTACCTAATTCGGGTGGGGAACATGCAGCCTCAAGGCCACATGTGGTGTGGTCCTCCAGATCCCCAAGTGTGGCCCCTAGATGGAATTCAAATTTCACAGAACAAATTGCTTTATTAAAAGGATTTGTTACGTAAAATTTGGATTCAGTCAGAAGGCCACATTCAACGATCCAGAAGTCCACATGTGGCCCCCAGGCTGCAGGCTCCCCCTAATCTCCAATCCCTGACAACAATTTGTCTTCATTTTTTGCTTTTAAAGAATGTCACGTAATTGTAATCTCATAGTATCTAGCCTTTTAATCTGGCTTCTTTAAATTAGCATAGTGCATTGAAGGATCATCCATGCTGTCACGTTACAGTAGTTAGTATTGTTTTTTATTACTGAATAGTATTTCACTATGTGAATGTATCACAGTTTGTTTATCCACTTACCAGTTGAAGAATATATAGTTTCCAGTTTCTTATGGTTATAAAAATATTTATGTGAAGATTTGTGTGAACACAATTTTTTTCTTCAGTTGGGTAAATATCTAAAAGCTATATTTCTCGGTTATAAGGTGAGTGCATGCTTAACTTTTTTTTTTTATTTCAGCATATTATGGGGGTACAGATGTTTAGGTTAC
>NW_012148964.1:34716-36147 GCF_000956105.1 Propithecus coquereli
GATACATAATAGTTATACATATTTGTGGGGTACATGTGCTATTTTTGATATATACATTCAATGTGTAGTGATCAAATCGGGATAACTGGGATCCTCAATCACCTCAAACAATTGTCATTTCTTTGTGTTAGAAACATTTCAAAGCTTCTTTTCTAGATATTTTGAAATATTTAATGAATTATTGTTAGTTATGGTCCCCTTACTGTGTTATTAAAGACTAGAACTTATTCTTTATATCTAGCTGTATTTTTATACCCATTAACAAACCTCTATTTATTTCCCCTCACCCCTATTCTTCCCAGCCTCTGGTAACCACCATTCTATTATCTACTTCCAGGAGATTATTTTTTTAGCTTCCACATATGAGTAAGAACATGTGATATTTGTCTTTCCGTTCCTAGCTTATTTCACTTAACATAATTCCAGTTCTATCCATGTTGCTCCAATTGACAGGACTTCATTTTTCATGGCTGAATAATATTCCATTGTGTATATATACCACATTTTATTTATCCATTCATCCATTACTGGACATTTAAGTTGATTCCGTATCTTGACTATTATGAATAGTGCTGCAATAAACTTTAGAGTGCACATATATCTTCAATATACTGATTTTCTTTCTTTTGGATATATACCCAGCAGTGGAATTGCTGGGTCATGTAGTAGTTCTATTTTTTGTTTTTTGAGAAATCTCCATACTGTTTTCCATAGTGACTGTACTAATTTATATTCCCTCTAACAGTGTACAAACATTCCCCTTTCTTCACATCCTTGCCAGCACCTGTTATTTTCTGTGTTTTTGATAACAGACATTCTATCTGGGGTGAGATGATATCTCATTGTTGTTTTGATTTGCATTTACCTAATGACTAATAGTGGTGAGCATTTTTTCATACATTTTTTTGGCCATTTGTATGTATTCTTTTGAGAAATGTCTGTTCAGATCATTTGTTCATTTTTTGTTATTACTTGTTTCCTTGCTATTGAGTTGTTGGAGTTCCTTATACATTCTTGTTATTAATCCCTTGTTGGATGTATTTACTAAATAATATAGTGTGCCACAGTAAAACTTTTTTCTTTCTTCTTGTTTTTAATTTTTTCTATCCAATTAGTTGTTACTATAAACAGTTTCAATGGAACGATCCAGTGAAAATATGATTAAAATAGATTCTTGACATAGTGGGAGAAGAGGAATTGGACATGGTTGATATAGATACCTTTTGAAGATATTTCACTGCATAAAGGAACCAAAAAAAGGGGGGATAGCTGGTGAGGAAAGTGGGGGTCACTTTTCCCTTGCTTCTCTTTCAAGTGGTGGTTTCTGTTGGAGCAATGTGATGCAGGTCACTTTCAGAGAAACTGGAGAAACTGGAGGAAGGGATGCTACTTTTGATGGACCATGCATTCCACAGAACATAGTGCAATGGC
>NW_012148964.1:44272-46429 GCF_000956105.1 Propithecus coquereli
TCTCCTCTTGTAAGAACATTAATCATATCAGGTCAGGGAGCCACCTTTACGACCTCTTTTAACCTTAGTTACTTCCTTAGCGATAGCTACACTGGAAGCTAGGCTTCAACATATGAATTTTGGAGGAACACCTTTAGTCCATAACAGGCACTATTGCATTTGTGACAGGAGGAGAAAGTACATAAAATGTTTTCAAAATTCTACCATTCCTTAAGAAGTGAAGCAGAAATACATCTTGCTGTGGTAAAGAAAAAAAAAAGCACACATTTTCAGACCATGTTTTGTTGAATAAAGATGAGAAAGGGTTACAGGGTGAGAAAAAGGACAAATGGAAAAAAGAAAATCACACTTAGTTAATTAGACTATTGCCTTTAAGACTAAATATGTACTGAAAAACACAATCAGAACATCCAGAGCCAACTTCATTGATGTTACTCCAAGGTTAAGTTTATCTGCATGACAAGAAAATGAAAGGAAAAAAAATGTAGCATAAATGATGGGTCTCACTTTCCCTTGAATAATGAGCACTTAACCCAGTGAACTATAATTAAACATTTTAATATTCTTTACCTTGTTCTCTTCTATATTCCCAGCCCAGAACTGATGCTTGCTAGAGACAACTAGGAAACTTACATCAATTATAACCTTCTTTGAATTTAAATTAAGACTGTTATATTGCTTTATTTTTTCCCTGTGGAAATTTGTACCAAAATGTATTCTAATTTTCTTCGTATTCCTAGATAAAATTTATTTTTCATCTAGATATTTACTAGCAAGAAAAATAAACCTGAGATGATAACACTAAAATTCAGTTATTTCATTACTTGCATTTCTGCATTCTAGCAATATTGATGAATTATTGTGAATATTCCTAGAGTCAAGAATATTTTATACTTTAATTTTGCTGCATATTTATTTTTCATTCCCTTAAAACTCTTTATTGTCAAAGTACAATGTTGTACTGTTTATTTGTATAGTGTGAACCCAAACAAGCAATAAAATATCTTGACTAAAAAAGAAGTTGTATGACTTCTTCAAATTTAAACCACATAAACTACCAATTACAGTTTGTGTTCAAGAGAGAATGCATAAAAATTATAGCCAGTTAAAACATCTACTACTTTTATAGTAAATTATGTTTAATATTGTTCTAAAATATATACATCAATTCTTAAATTTTTCCTCCAAATATCTATGTGTTTCATAGTATTTTGTTTTCCAGAGGATTATTTGTAGAGTTTGTTTTTCCTCCTCTTGGCTTGTCACATATAAAAACAGATACTAATACATTATAAAAGGAAAACATTCACTAACTAAGCTCAAATTAATAGGAACACTTGGTCAGGATCAGTTTTCTTACAAATAGGAAAACATGCAGGAAACCCAGGAAAGGGAAAATGTATTCAAATATCTTTAGTCTTCCTGGGACACTGTTGTATACAAAATTAGTTGTATTATATTGTCCTCTACAAAATATTCTCAGCAATCTCACATGTATTGGATTAAATATTTCTAAACTTTGTCACAATAAAATGATCTACATATATCTCCTTGTGTGTAAACAATGTGAGTTTTGTTATCAAGAAACACCCATTGAGAGCATCACTGAGCAATGTACTATGGTAATTTTCAATAAAGGGAGGATGCATAGACCTTGGCCAATTCATTTTGTATTTGCTCATTCTCATCTGTCTAAAAAGCGTTTCCAGAAAGCTTTGGGAACCACAAAAGTACATGTGTCACAAGGATTTATAAATGCCCAGGTCTTTCTGATGGGGGATTTTTTCTTCAAAGGAGTAGGTTGAATGAAGTTGTTGAGTAGCCCATGGCCAGAGTATAACTCTAGGCAGCACGACTATTATCAAAATGTGACCCTTACAAAATAGCATCATAAATATTCTTTATCTCCCTTTGTTCGTTATTCTTTTCCTTTAACTTTCTTTTTCTTGCCTTGTCATATGTGTAGTAAGATGCCTTGACTCCTGAATGGTAAAGCCAGGACTTCTACATCTCTTTAGGTCTGCTTAGCACACTTTAATGTTGTAGATCACTGAGGTTGTCCCATGGACAAGGCTAAATAGCTAAATGCTTCCTCTCTGTGGTCAAGCCCAGGTAATCAAGAGACTTCAATGGTTTTTGCAACATAAAAATACTTAA
>NW_012148964.1:47349-50096 GCF_000956105.1 Propithecus coquereli
CATTTTCAGACCATGTTTTGTTGAATAAAGATGAGAAAGGGTTACAGGGTGAGAAAAAGGACAAATGGAAAAAAGAAAATCACACTTAGTTAATTAGACTATTGCCTTTAAGACTAAATATGTACTGAAAAACACAATCAGAACTGAAAGTTTATTAGTGATCTAATCGTTCTGTCTTATATGAGCAAGTCTTAATGAAGGGTTTTCCCCCAACAGTTTCCAATCTACTTTCAGATTAAACTGTAAATTGCTGCTTATGCTTTTTTCAGGCTGCTCAGAGTTTGAATTTCTGTCAGAGCTGCCAAGGATGGCTAAAGCCTGAACAGAGCAGATCAGCACTGTCAGTTCACCATGTCCATGTTATGAGTAATTAGCCTTAATGAGGAATGACTTTGTGAGGGAGGGGACCCAGATGGGTGAGGAGACAGCTCATGAGTGCTCCCCTTGATGGGGAGATTCATGCTGAGTTGTGCATAAAGTAGAATTTTTAAAAGTCAAATATGGCATAGGATATAAAGTATCAGAGTGCAGAAGCTCCTTGACATTTACTGACAGAAGATTGTGTTTAGTCTAAATGATAAAAACTTGTCATTGATGGGATTTCAGGAAGAAAAATAATTGGGCCAATACAATAAGCATAAAATGTAATTGTGAATAGAATTAAGGGCAAACGGTAGACAGAAATGGCCAGACAAGAGGAATTTGGTTAGGATGCTATAATGAGTGATTTACTGATGACAAGAAAAGAAAGGGAAAAGTTAAGATATGTGAAACTAAAACAAGGGGATTTAGAAAATAAAAGCAGTTTAAGTTGAAATTAGTAAAGTGATATGATAATATTGGTAACAAGGATAAAATTAGTCAATAAAGAGGTTTTAGGAAGAAAGATGAAAAGATGCATGCATTTCCCATTTAATTTGGGATATTGGAGGAAAGGTTTAGAAAGGAGGTTACACCAGAAAGGAAAACCAGTTTTATTTGGGATTTACTAACACAGCAATCCTATGACATATTAATAGTGCTATCATAGATTTGTTTTGTGAATATAGAAATCAGTTTTATGTATTTGAATATCTTATCGCAGACATGTTATTTCAAATTATCCTAGCTAGCATTGTTTTAATGGTTTTATGCATTCAAGAATCTACTGCAAAGCTTACCTGATAGAATCTACTATTGATCAAAATCTACCTGATAGAATCAACTATTGATATTAACGATAGAAATCCGACCATAGAAATTGAAACAGAAGTGTTTTTCACAGATAATCTGTAACATTCCAAGAACTTTAATTTTTATAGCATAAATTTATTTTAGATTATTAATATCAGGATAGAGTAGTAGAATGTGAAGGTTGTTGCAATAACAATGTCCTTTCCTCCCTTTAAGGGAGCAAATAACTTGTTTGCTAATTCCATCATTTGTATATACTACTTTGGACACGGTCCTGTCACAGGAATTTGTCTCCCTATTATGTGATAGGTTTCCTTGCACCCTAATGCTTACCACATGGAGGTATACTTACCACATGACACAGCAATTCCATTCCTAAGTATTTATCCAAGCAAAAAAATAGATTAACAAAAAGACTTGTACACAAATATTCATACCCAGTTTATAATATAAACAAGAAAAATAATCCATGTTTCCATCACCAGATGAGTAAAAGAGAGAGAGGATATCTCTCTCTGGTATGCTCCAGCTGTCCTAGAATATTTCCCTTATGTAAAACACTATTATGTCAGTATGTCAATGGTATTCCGATTAGAACTTTATGTGCATTCACTGCTGGAATTAAAACTTTTCTAAAATATGCCTAGGAAGGCTGTATAGCAGATTAAAGTCTCAGAAACTTCCTGAGAATGAAACTTCTCATCCTAAAGGATGACGGAGTCTGGTAGATAATATTAGCCCAATCGGAAGGCCTAAATCATACCAGAGAAGCCAAATTCTCTTGATATTTTTGTTTGCTCTACTCCAACTCTCTGCATTCTTTGTCTTAGGTAACTACCCATCTGCTTACCCGCACAATAGATTACATTTGCCCTTTCTAGAGTTTATTCAATACACTCTTTCTTTCTGGCTTCTTTCACTTAGCATGTTTTCTTTATCATTCTTTTGTTTTTGCTGAGTATTATCCTCTCTCTCTTTTACTCACCTGGTGATGGAAACATGGATTATTTTTCTTGTTTATATTATAAACTGGGTATGAATGTTTGTGTACAAGTCTTTTTGTTAATCTATTTTTTTGCTTGGATAAATACTTAGGAATGGAATTGCTGTGTCATGAGGTAAGTATACCTCCAATTTTATAAGAAACAGTCAAATTGTTTACCAAGTCAGTTCTACTTTTCATTAACATTTGGTATTGTCAACCTTCTAAAATTTAGCCATCCTATGGGTGTGTATGATATTTCATTGTGATTTTAATTTGTTTTCCCAATGACAAATGATGTTGACTATCTTTTTCACAAGTTTACTTGTCATCTTTATACCTTTTCTTGGTACAGTGAGTGTTCAAAACTTTTGCCTATTTTAAAATTTAGTTTGTTTTCTCTTTAAGTTTTTGTTTTACTGAAAGTTTATTAGTGATCTAATCGTTCTGTCTTATATGAGCAAGTCTTAATGAAGGGTTTTCCCCCAACAGTTTCCAATCTACTTTCAGATTAAACTGTAAATTGCTGCTTATGCTTTTTCAGGCTGCTCAAAGTTTGAATTTCTGTCAGAGCTGCCAAGGATGGCTAAAG
>NW_012148964.1:50146-51887 GCF_000956105.1 Propithecus coquereli
AAAGTAAGAGAAATGTAAGCTTTATCTGTATTAATATAATTAATTGCGGATAGAGAACAATGTAGTTTTCTAGGGCTTCTTTTGTTTTGTTTTTCAACAAATAGAAAAAAAGACGTGGTGATATTAATACAGGAAGAAACAGAGACAAAAATGAAGTGTAATATATTCCCATGATTACACAGCTAGTAAGTGGAAGATACAGATTTTGAACATATTTTCTCTGCAATATTATACACTTAACTACTGTACCATACTACCAATAATTAAATGACAAGGAGTTTATTCAGGCTTTTTGTTTTTCTATAAATATGCAATCATTGTTTACCTTCACCATTCATCCCTCTGCTTTTAACATCCTTTCCTCTGATCTGTATAGTGTTTAATGTAAGTATACCTCCTAGATTGAGTTTTATAGAAGCTCCAGTATAATCTGAAGGTAAATAGAACTAGAAACTTTTCTCACACGTATGATTTTTTCTTGCCTGTGTTTTATACATATGCTGCAATAGAGGTCTGCCCTCCATGAAGGGCAAAGTCGCTCTGAACTTCCCAGTTTTCTGTAACTGTAGTTGCTGCAGGAACCCTAGGGTTCCTCGGTGAAGCTGCTGTCATATTTTCTAACCCTCAGTGGGAAAGTGATTCCAGGTTTAGGAATGACCATCAGCCTCATGGCTCACTTTTGTTTCTAGCCCTACATCCTTTAAATGGGGCTAGTAAGGTCTTACCACAAGATCGTCTACTCACTTCTGAGGATGCTGGTTGACTCAGAAATAAAGAGTTTTTAATTAGGTCTAAGAGTGTCTTCATTCAGATTACAATCATGAGGAATAGAATATTTTTTAAAATTTTTTTCGGCCTGTGAAAAACTCCCCCAATTTTCAGTTGGCCCTTGAAGTTTTAGACAAATGTATCATCTTGGCCTTTTTACTCATAGTCTTAAAGTTAATAAGTTATAGGAGATGTTGTTAAGGAAAACTGTGTTAAGATTCCTGTGCTAAGTGCTCATTCAGATTGTCCATTATTGAAAGGGTAATATAATTTGTTTAGCACATCAAAAAAAAAAAAAAAAAGAAAAGAAAAACATGAAGGATCTTGCAGACTTCTAGAGAACCTTTTTAAGTCAAAAATACTTTGGGAGATCTATTTTATAAATAATTAGTTTTTTGACATTTTACCATTTGTTTTGCATGAATTATAGCCAGTAGGATGCCATTTGACTAAAATATTGCAATCCTAGTCATATATATATCTGATAATTTCTCCTTGGTTTCACTTGGTTGTTATCTACACATTTATCATCATCTAATTATGAGAGATAATCTCAATGTAAAAAGCAATATATCCTTTGTAGAGCAGCTCTGATGCAACATAATATTTCTTGTCATAACAAATTAATGTTTATCTCATCCACTTCATTATAGACTGTGGACCTTCAGCTCTCTTCTACTTAAAGAAAATATCTTTTGTCAATATGATTACAGACAAGTTATGACGCATTACAGAATAAGTAAATTTATTTGGCTACCAGTTTCAAGTGACAAATTCAATTAAAAATGTTTATTCTTCTATGTCACATTTGCTACTTATGCTGTCTTCTTTCAAACTAATTTTCTGTGTAAAATCTTATCAACAAAAGGAAATTCATCCAAACATTGCATAAGGCTATTACAAAAATAAAGTATATTTTTTCTTTGCTTTACTAAACTTATGGCAGAAAACATTTAACAAATTTTGTATGATT
>NW_012148964.1:64937-66559 GCF_000956105.1 Propithecus coquereli
TTTTACAAGAACACTGCAGCATTTAAATGACTTCTAACATAATAAGATAATTTGGGCAATTGATCGGAAAATCTGGAAATATGTACCACTGATCCCCTTCACTCATGAGTTCCCTGCAGTGTCTATACTAATTCAATTAGGAAAGGAAGCAAGAACAAAGGCAGCATAACTGAACTATATAACGCACAATAAGTGCATTAAGAGTACTATTATAAATTATTTCAAATAACTTAAACTCACAGTCTACTCTTATGGTGCACATGCAACTATGCCATTTTATTCTCCAATCTCATTTAATGAAACCTCGAAGATGAAATTTTCTAATCAAAACTTGAAAGCATGATCAAATAATAATTATCCTTTCAAGTTGAGTGAAATTGAGGAAGGGATAGGAACTGACTACCAAATAAAACCATGTGTCCCATATCCCATCTCCAACACATTTCTTCACATTGCCATTCTCCGAAGTAATGCAAAAGTAGATATTATTTTACAATGCATATGTTTATTATTTTTTCTGTCATTTTTCTATCAAGGGCCATGCTGAAATTTACTCATATTTGAGGTTTCAATTTTTAAGTAACACAGAAAAATAGTAATCAAGTATTTGAAGTTTGTCTGACTCAGCCATAGCTCATCGTGGTGTATTTGAAATAAGAAAGTGTGAATTTTTCTGTTTTATTTGGTAGTGCAAGTAGATATACCACCCTCAAAAGAGTTTTTGAAAAATTCATAAATATTTCCAATTTAGAAACATCACAAATAACAATGCCTCCATTTATTGGATGCTTACTCTGGGCTAAGAAATACTAGCCAACATACATGAAAATTCCATGGAATTTTCACAAAACAACATAATGGGATAGATATTCTTTACAGATACAGAAATAGAGTTTTAGAGTAGTTAAGTAATCACCCATGATCACACTACTTGTTAGTGTTGGAGCTGGGATTTAAACTGAGTTTTCTTGAACTCAAACTTGTGTAATAATAATCAATGAACTACTTGCCCCTATTGATAATGGAAAATAAGTTTAAACATCTATTTAGTTAAATTGTCTATTGCAGGCACTAGAAAAGACACAATTTTTATCTTTGCAATAGATTTGAAGAAGAATAGGTACATATATAAACCTCTACTACCTGCAGGAAGAAAGAATATATTTATGCAGAAAACAAGAGAATAACAAGTTCCTGTTGATATAATTTAGAGTTGTTGCTCATAATAGAAAACACATAGCAAATAAAATAATTGGATTATGATAAACTCACGTGTCATACAACAATATTTACTCAACAGACCACTTATATAACAGCCCTGTAAGATTATAATATTGTATTTTTACTATAACTTTTATATCTTTAGATATGTTCAGTTACACAAATATTTACCATTGTGTTACAATTACTTATGGTATCCAGTATAGTAACACACTTCACAAGTTTGTAGCTTAGGAGCAATAGTCTGTACAATGTAGCCTAGTTGTGTAGTAGGCTATCCCATCTAGGTTTGTGTAAGTACAATCGGGATGTTCACACAATGATTAAATTGTCTAATGATGCATTTCTCTGAACATATTCCTGTCATTAAGCAATGCACAATAGTTTAAAATAAAGAAAAC
>NW_012148964.1:67944-76681 GCF_000956105.1 Propithecus coquereli
GAAAACTCACAAATACATGGAAATTAAACAACACATTCTAAAACAACCAAGGGGTCAAAAAGAAATCATAAGGTAAATTTAAAAATACCTTGAGATGAATGAAAATGAAACATACCAAAATTCATGTGATGCAGCAAAAAAAGTACTCAGAGGGAAATTTGTAGCTGTATATGCCTACGTTAAAAAAGAATATCTAAAATAAACTAATTGTACATTTTAGGGAACTAGCAAGACAAGAGCAAACTAAACCCCTAGCAAAAGGAAGGAATTAATAAAGATTAGAGTGAAAATAAATCAAATAGAGAATAGAAAAATAGGCATTAAATTCTATCAACATCAAACACATGAAGGTAATTATTAACTCCAGGAGAAAAATGTTGAGATTGCTTTATGAAACAAACCAAGTGGCATGGTTTTGAGCTAATTATGGAGCTCAATTGAAGATAATCCACTTAGTCTGCATTATTTCACTCATGTGGAACAGGTATTGTGACATAAAAAATTATGAAGAAGGAAACATAATTGTTAAAAACTAGTTGGCTCTGTGATACACAATCTTATAAATGTTAATTGATTTTCAGATCTAGAAATAAACCCACAGAAAGAAGACGAGACACGAATATTGCTTAAAAAGAGCTAGAAAGAAAGAAAAAATAAATGTGACACCTTCTTGAAAATGTAAAAGTGAAGATACATCCTTAGAAATAGTCACAGAACAGGGAGGGAGCTGTTAGAAAAAGGTGGACAAATTGACATGCTTGGATTACAGAATGGAGAGGCAAGAAAACTGTATGTAGTTGAAGGAAAAAAAAATTGAGCATATTAAATGTTATCTTAGTCCATTCAGGCTTAAAATACCATAAACTAAGTGGCTTATAAACAACAGAAACTGTTGGAGGCTGGCAAGTCTAAACTCAAGGGGCTAACAGATTTGATGCCTGGTTATGGCACACTTTCTGATTTATAGAGGATGCCTTCTTTGTGTGTCCTCACATGGTGGAAGAGGAAAGTGGTCACTCATGGGCATGTATTATAGGGGCATTAATTCCATTCATAAGGGCTCCACCCAGTGACCTAATCACCCGGCAAAGGCCCCACTTCCCAATACCATTGCCCTCAGGGTTAGGATTTCAACATATGAATTTTGGGGGGACAAAAACATGCAGACCATAACAAATATATAGTTACAAATTAGGTGGGATGAGAGAAAGGGTTTGGGATAATACTGTCTAAATCAGATTATACTTCTGTTTTTACCGCAGCACATTAAAATCCAAAATTCAAAAATTCCAAATAATGATGAAGCATATTATTTAGGACTATAAACCAAATTTAAAATCAAACAAAAGGAGGAATTCTTAGAAGGAACCACTTCTAAAATAGAAAGCCTAGGTCTGGAGATGTATGGGGCAAGGAAAATTTGATTTATTAGCAATTCTTTTGTACTATTGAATTGTTTCCAAAAAGTAAATGATTTAGTAAATGAATAAAAGAGAAAAAATAATTAAATTGGTCTCCAATAAGGAAGAATGTTATGTCAAGACAGTGTCCAAATTATTGTTTAAAGTCTCTTGGGAGAACAGGTTGTCAGTGACTTCTCAGTATAGTGGGCAGGTAACCAGACAGTGCCCCAAATGGGAAGAGTTATGTATGTCAAAGGCTTAAGGACTTGTGACTGTAATTAGGAAGTTCAATAATTTCCTTCCCTCAAAGAGTAGATAATTAATCAGTGGTGAGACAGCCATCTTGGAGAAACCATCTTGTACCATCATTTCATATTGTTTTTGAAGTCATAATTAATGTAGTACATTGTCAAATGAAACTAAGAAGAGCAAATATGAAAATTAAAAGGACTATACAATCATTTTCAGATGGCATGATATATACCGGAAAAAATGAAAGGAATTAGAATTGATAAATTAGTTTAATAAAATATTCAAAACCAATGTAAATACTATATCAAATTCAAGAGTAGTCATTCATTACAACCACATCTAATATACATAATGCAGAAATAGATAGCATCTGAAACAAACGTGTGTGAACTGAGTGCCAGACTTTTAGAAACAATTGCCTCCATGTACTTTCTCAATTTTTACATCCTTTTACTCTACCACCCATTGATTTCTAATTCCTCTTTTGTTTCAAAATCCAAAGTATGTTTCTCATGGACTATTTTACTTAACTTCTCAGTTAACCATGGCCTTTTTTTTAAGAAGTCTGTTTTTTATTACTATTATACCAGTCTTCCAAGAGTCCCTCCTATTCACCATTCAATCTTTTTGTATGTATTTGCTTTCTTTTTCATCTACTCGATTTTACGTAGTTAACTTATTAGGGTTAGATTCTTAACCCCTTTTTCTTATCACTCTGCAAACTCACCTCATGCCCTTCCACAGCATAAGTTTATGTCACTCCACTAGAGTTTAGGACAACGCCACTTGGGTATTCCTCATATATCCCGAATGCCATATTTCAGTTGGTATTTATAATCTTTCCAACTCCATGTAACAGTGTATGGTTCCAGTATCCATTGACCCACGCAAATCAGGATTATGGGTATAATATTTGATTCATCCTCTCTTTTCTTTCACTCATCTGTTGTTCTCCCTAAATATTATAAATAATTCCTAAATAAATCTTAAATACTTCCTAAATAAATCATTGCTCTTCCTTAATATACCTAGAATTTATCAATTTTTATCTCCACTTCTACAATTCTCGTTACATCTACCATTATCTTTCACAGGGATTATTGCCCTGGACTCCAGACTGTTTTTCTTTTCTCTCCTCATTTTTGATCCCTTTTAATACATTTAACACAGCAACAAGAACCACCCTTTAATATAATTGTTTTGCTATGTGTCCCTCCTACTTAAAACATTTCAATGGTTCATCATGTCTCCTTAAAATAAAGGCCAAACTTAAAAATAGCTGCTAAGATGTTCTGATCCTTGATTTTTCACTTTAGCATTATTTCTTAATATATCTCTTAGAGTTAGCAATTTAGCCACATTAAATTTCTTTCAGTTCCTTGAAACTGCTATATAATTGTTCTTCTGGGTTTGGGTGTGTTGTTTCCATCCTTGCTTAGAATAACCTTCCCTACACAGTATATTCCTTTGACTGTTATTCTTATTGATTCTTTAGATCTCAGTTTAAATTTCACTTCATCAACTATCTCAAACTTAATTGACCTTCTTTCCATGTATTTCTGTAGTATACCCAACTGTCTTTTATTACCTGCATCATAATTGAATCTCTGCTAGGTTGTAAACTCTTAAATGGCAAGAGTTGTGTCTACTTTGTTCATTCTTGTCTGACTAGCACCACATCAAACATGGCACATATTAAGCACTCAGTCTTGCTTCCTGTTTCATAGAGACATAGTTCTTTCAATTTCTCCAGCTTTTCCCTACAAGAATTCATATGTGCAGTAAGTCTCTGTCATTTTCTTCATTCTCAAGAAACAGATTTTTCTGTTGCTTTGCAGCCTAAGTCAACTATGTGTATTCTTGTTCTGATATGCTTCTGACTGGACACTGCTTATTCACTTTCTCTTAAATTTCTTTAAATTTTTTCTTTCCAGTAGATACTATAATGCAGAGGATAAATGTTCAAATTTTCTCGCTAACTAAAAATATCTGGCCTTGAACCTCTTTTTTTCTTTTTTTTAATCCTCTGTTTTCTTTTTTTTTTTTTAATTCAGGATATTATGGGGGTATAAACATTTTGGTTACATGAAATGTGAAATGCATTTGCCTTGCTCAAGCCAGGGCCACAAGCGTGTCCTTCCCCCATATAGTGCACCCCGTCCCCATTAGCTGTGGGTTTACCCACCCTACCCACTCTACCATCCGCCCCCCTGACCTCCCCCACCTGACCAGCACCCAGTGAGTATTACTATCATGTTAGCACCTTAGTGTTGATCAATTACCAGTTAGATGGCGAGTACCTGTGGTGCATATTTTTTCATCTTTATGATACCTCACTTCGAAGGATGGGCTCAGTCTCTATCCAGGATAATATAACAGATACTAGATCACCATTGCTTTTTGTAGTTGAGTAGTAGTCCACAGTATACGTATACCACATTTTATTAATCCACTTATGTATTGGGCATTTGGGTTGTTTCCACATCTTTGCAGTTGTAAATTGTGCTGCTATAAACATTTGAGTGCAGATGCCTTTATTATAGAATGTCTTTTTTTCCTTTGGATAGATGCCTAGTAGTGGGATTGCTAGATCAAATGGTATTTCTATTTTTAGCTCTTTGAGGTATATCCAAATTACTTTCCACAGGAGTTGTACTAATTTTCAGTCCCACCAGCAGTGTAAGAGTGTTCCAATCTCTCCACATCCACGCCAGCATTTGTTGTTTTGGGACTTTTTGATAGAGGCTATTCTCACTGGAGTTAGGTGATATCTCTTTATAGTTTTGATTTGCATTTCCCTAATGATTAGAGATGCTGAGCACTTTTTTATATGATTTCTGGCCATTATTCTGTCTTCTTTTGAAAAGTTTATGTTCACATCCTTTGCCCATTTATTGATGGGTTGTTTGATTTTTTTCTTGTTGACTTTCTAAAGTTCTATACAGATTCTTGTTATCAGCCCTTTATTGGATGTGTAGAAAGTAAAGATTTTTCTCCCATTCTTTAGGTTGTCTATTTGCTCTAAGGGCAATTTCCTTGGCTGTGCAGAACCTTTCTAATTTGATCAAGTCCCATTTGTTTATTTTTATTACTGCTGTGATTTCTTTGGGGGTCTTCTTCATAAATTCTTTACCTAGGCCAATGTCTAAAAGAGTCTTCTCCACATTTTCTTCCAGCATTCTTAAGGTTTCACACCTTCGATTTGAGTCTGTTATCCAACGTGAGTTGATTTTTGTGAGAGGTGAGAGGTGGGGATCCAGTTTTAATCTTCTGCATGTGGATATCCAGTTTTCCCAGCACCACTTACTGAATAGAGATTCTTTTCCCCAATGTATACTTTTGTCTGTTTTGTTGAAGATTAGATGACAATCTGAGGATAGCTTTATATCTGGGATCCCTGTTCTATTCCAAAGGTCTATATCTCTGTTCTTGTTCCACTACCATGCTGTTTTGGTTACTATAGCCTTATAGTAAAGATTTAAGTCTGGCAAACTGATGCCCACAATTTTTTTCCTTTTTTCTTAAGATTGCTTTGGCTATATAAGGTCTTCTCTGGTTCTATACAAAGAGTAGAATTATTTTTTCTAGAGCTGTAAAGAATGATGGTGGAATTTTGATAAGGATTGCATTAATTCTGTAGATAACTTTAGGTAGAATGGACATTTTAACAATATTGATTCTACCAATCCATGAGCATGGTAGGGATTTCCATCTGTGCACGTCATCTACAGTTTCTTTTCTCAGTGTTTCATAGTTCTCCCTATAAATATCTCTCACCTCGTTAATTAAATATATTACTAAATATTTAAGTTTCTTTGATGCAGTTGTGAAAGGTGTTGTATCTTTGATTTGATTTGCAGCTTGACTGTTATTGGCGTATATCAATGGCACTGATCTGTGTGCATTAATTTTGTATCCTGAGACTTTACTGAATTCGTTTATCAATTCCAGAAGTCTCTTGGCTGAATCCTTGGGATTTTCTAGGTATAATAGCATATCATCAGCAAAGAGTGAGAGTTTGAGCTCTTCTGCCCCCATTTGGACACCCTTAATTCCCCTCTCTTGTCCGGTTGCTCTGGCAAGGACTTCCAGCACTATGTTGAATAGAAGTGGAGATAGTGGGCAACCTTGTCTGGTTCCAGTTCTAAGCAGGAATGCTTTCAATTTTTCCCCATTGAATATGATACTGGCTATGGGTTTGTCATATATGGCCTTAATAATTTTAAGGAATGTCCCATCTATGCCTATTTTGTTAAGGATTTTATCATAAAAGTGTGCTGGATTTTATCAAATGCGTTTTCTGCATCTATTGAGAGAATCATATGGTCTTTGTTCTTGCTTTTATTTATGTGGTGAATTACATTTATAGATTTGTGTATATTGAACCAGCCTTGCATCCCTGGAATAAAGCCCACCTGGTCGTGGTGAATTATTATTTTGATGTGCTGTTGGATTCGGTTTGTGAAAATATTGTTGACAATTTTTGCATCTATATTCATTAGGGATATTGGCCTGTAGTTTTCTTTTTTTGCTACATCCTTTCCTGGTTTTGGTATCAAGGTGATATTGGCTTCGTAGAATGAGTTTGGGAGGATACCATCCTTCTCAATGTTTTTGAATAATTTCTGCAGTATAGGTATGTGTTCTTCTTCGTGTGTTTGGTAAAATTTGGGTGTGAACCCATCTGGTTGGGATTTTTTTTTGGGGGGGGAAGATTTTTTATTGCTGCTCCAAATTCTGTGCTTGATATTAGTCTGTTCACGAGCTCTATTTCCTCCTGATTGTGCTTAAGGGGGTTGTGTGTTTCTAAGAATTTGTCCATTGCCTCCACATTTTGTCACTTTTGGGCATATAGATTTTTATAGTGTTCAAAGATAATGTTTTGTTGTTCCATGATGTCTGTAGTGACCTCTCCTTTTTCATTCCTGATTGAGTTTATTAAAGTCCTTCCCTTTCTAGTTCTTGTGAATCTAGCAAGAGGGCTATCGATTTTGTTTATCTTTTTGAAAAATCAGCTTTTGGTATTATTGATCTTCTGTATAGTTCTTTTATTGTCAATTTCATTTAGTTCTGCTTTAATCTTAGTTATTTCCTTTCTTCTGCTAGGTTTAGAATTAATTTACTTTTCCTTTTCCAGTTCCTTGAGATGGTGTATTAGTTTATTGATTTGTGAGCTTTCTGTCTTTTGGATGTGAGCATTTAATGCTACTGGTTTTCCTCTCAGGAATGCTTTTGCTGTATCCCACAGGTTTTGATAGCTTGTGTCCCTGTTATCCTTTAATTCAAAGAATTTTTTGATCTCCATCTGAATCTCCCTTCACCCAGCGGTCATTTAGCAATAGATTGTTTAATTTCCATGTCTTTATGAAGTGGTGAGTGTTTCTGTTGTAATTGATCTCTAGTTTTATACCACTATGGTCTGAGAAGATACATGATACAATTTCTATTTTTTTAAATTTTTGAGGTCTGATTTGTGGCCTGGGATGTGGTTGATTTTGGAGAAAGTTCCATGAGCTGATGAGAAGAATTTATATTCGGCTTTATTTGCATGGAATGTTCTGTAGAGATGTCTGTTAGACCCATTTGTTCTAGATCTCTCTTTAAATCCATTATTTCTTTGCTTATTTTTTGTTTGGAGGATCTGTCCATTTCAGACCGTGCAGTGTTGAAATCCCCCACTACTATGGCATTACTGTTTATCATGCTATTTAGTTCATACAGGGTTTGCTTTATATATCTGGGTGCTCCTGTGTTGGGTGCATAGATATTAAGAATTGTTAAGTCTTCTTGTTGGATTTTCCCTTTCACCATTATATAGTGACTATCTTTGTCTTTGTTTTACTTTTGCTATTTTAAAATTAGTGCTGTCTGAAATCAGAATCACCCCTGCTCTCTTTTAGTTTCCATTTGCCTGAAAGTTTGTTTTCCAAACCTTGGCCTTGAGTCTGAAAGCATCTTTGTGGATTAGATGCATTTCCTGGAGACAGAAGACACTTGGCTTATAATGTTTTATCCACTCAGCCAGTCTATGCCTCTTCAAAAGACAATTCAAGCCATTCGCATTTATTGAGAGGATTGATATTTGGGGTAGATTCTTGTTCATATTGTTGGGTAAGACCTTATTGTTTTGTTTTACCTCTCGAGCCATTGTGGAATCTGGGTTCTGGGCTTTAACTTTTGAGTGTTTTTAATTTGGTGGGTGTGTATTGTGCTGTTCAATGTATAATGCAGGTCTGAGTACTTCCTACAGAGCAGGTCTGGTCTTCGCAAATTCCATCAGTAATTGCTTTTCTAGGACAATATTTCTCCCTCATAGATGAAGCTCAGCTTTGCTGAGTAAAGAATCCTAGGTTGGCCATTGTTCTGTTGAAGAAGATTTAGGATGGGTCCCCAATCCCTTCTGGTTGTAGTGTTTCATTTGAGAAGTCTGCAGTTAGTCTGAAAAGTTTTTGTTTGTAGGTTATCTGTTGTTTTTATCTTACTGTGTGAAGGATTTCCTTTTTCATGTTTACTTTGGCCTGTCTGATAATTATGTGATGTGGTGTTTGCCTCTTCACGTTAAGTCTCCCAGGAGTTCTGTGTGCTTCTTGTATCTGGATATCTAGGTTTCTGGCCAGGCCAGGCATATTTTCTTCCAGCATTCCAAGAAATAGATTTTCCAGTCCTTGTGTATTTTCTTCTTCTCTCTTCAGGAAGCCTATAATTCTTATATTTGGTTTCTTTACATAATCCCACATTTCTTGTATGTTCTGCTCTTGTCTCTTGCTTCTGTGTTCTTTTTCTTCATCTGATTTATTTACCACATAGGCATTATCTTCAAGCTCTGAGATTCTCTCCTTTGTGTGATCCATTCTATTTTTAAGGCTTTCCACTGTGTTTTGAAGTTCCTTGAATGCCTCCTTCATTTCCAAATTTTCTGTTTATTTTTTTATAATATTTCAATTTCTTTAGAGAATTTTTCATTCATTTCCTATATTGCTCTCGTGGTTTATCATTCAAATGTAGATATAGTCTCAGAGCAAGATACTTTGATGCTCTGCTTTAAGGTTCCAATAAGTTAGTTAAATTTTATTTTTTTATAA
>NW_012148964.1:86644-88961 GCF_000956105.1 Propithecus coquereli
TTCAGAAAATGAGATTTCTCTTCATTATAGTGTGTCCTTCCTCAGTTCATCTCTTTGGTCTTCTTCAACTAGAGAGACTGATTTCCAGAGCTCTAAACTATCTTTCTCGTGGGCTAGACTCTTTTTTCATATGATTTGTTACTGAGTCTCCAGGCAATGCTCTTCTCAGAAAGCTTAACACTTAACTCAGATTTCCTTATACTCTACATTCTATATCACCATTCTAAAGTACTTATATTGAATATCAATATGATTTCTTAACCTTATAGTTGTTTGATCCCCTCAATTATTTGATCTAGAAAAGCATTAATATAATCTTAGTGTCAGGTATTATGATAAGCCCTTTGTAGGAAAGGCAAGTAAAACAAACTTCCTTGATGATCCCAATGTGGAAGAACCCAGCTGTCTTTCCCATTCCATACCAGACTGGCCTGGCTTACAGAAGTCAGTACCTATGTTTATTTTCCTGAGTGTTTTCTCTGGCAGCAGGTTTGTTCTCTGCCTTTCCCATACAGACTGGACATATCAGAGAATACAAGCACTCTAGAAACATCATCACTCAACCAATGACTGGAGGACATTAGTATATCAATATGTTGGCTCCCTTGTCTTTTGGATGGGATGATTCTAAGATTACTGTTTCTCACTGCCTCCTATAATTCTTCGGTGAAAATAAGATCTTATTACTTATGGTGGTACCTTACTTTATAGCATCTCTTTAATTGACAGTTTTCTCTTCACTTTCTCATGTCCTGTCTTAGTTTAGAATCCTCCAGAAGGAGAGGCTGAGACAAGGATTTAAACACAAGTTGTTTATTTGGGAAATGCAAGGAACACTGGAAGGGAAATAGGCAAGTGATACAGAGAAGAAAACAAGCAAAGCAAGTGTGTATCACTAAGCTGGCAACCACAGGGGTTGCTTCACTTTAGAAGAAAAGAAAAATGCATGCCTCAGAGTTGTGTCAACCAAAGGAAAAGATAGTTGAGATTATACACTAACTCCCATAAATTATTAATTGAGGGCTTCTGGGATGCATTTAGTTCCCTGGTACTTCTGCCCTGCCGATTATGCAAGCAGAGTGGTCTACATATTGAGGAAAGCCCTTGTGCATGGAGATGTAGATAATGGCCTCTGGAAATCAGAATGAGCATGTTGAAATGAGAGGGTTTGAGGATGCCGAAAAGACAGTCAGGGTCTTCTATCCTTCCCACTTGCCTACCAGTGTTGTCTAGGGTCTTTCTTAACGAATTATTTGCACTAGAATTTTTGTCTCGAGAGTTGATCTTGAAGGATCCCAAACTGAGATAACCAAGTGGAGATACATAAGTTGTCATAACATGAAAAATACTAAAATAAATGTATAAACAGCATGCTATGGAGGAAAGGCAGGGGCCAGAATCAGGAAATGGCTCCTGGAGAAGATAAAACTGAGATAAAAATCTTAGGACCAGTGGAAGCTATGTAGATGAAGACAGGGAGAAGGGAACAGGTTCCAAGAACATTTCATCAAGTGGCACTGGAGCATCAAAGGTGGGGCAGTGGGTGTTGCCTAGCTCAAGTGCAGGCAATAAAGTGGTGTATTTGCTTATAGACAATTAGAAACAATAATAATGCCAACTAAAAATTTGTACAATTTTTATTATCACATGTGTTCTCAATTCTTAAAATATCAGAGAAAATATGTTTATTTATGTTCTAAACTATTGCTGCAGTTATATAATACACATGTGTGTTATATGCATATTTTTATTATATATTATTTAATAAATATTATACTTTATGCAGAAGTTAATTTGAAAAACCCCTAGTTATCTAGTGCTCAGGTATATATGTTGGTTTCAAGAGTTGGTAATAATAGTTCAGAGTGATTTGAAGTTTCTTCTAATACAACTTGCATCTTCAACCCATATAGTGCTTCATTTTTCTGCATTTAAACAGATTTGAAACAAGAAACAATAACACGGTGATCATAAGATAAAGAAACACAAACTGAATTACTCCTATTTTGTCATTTGAAAATACCAGGAGAAATGACAAAAGATGATGCTCTCTTACATTGCCAGCAAAATTAAATTGTCAATGTTTGAATGAATTGTTTTTATCATAAATTGGACACTATAGCCAAAAAATGTCCAGGTTTGGTATCTTTCAGTCTTTTTTGTTTTGTTTGTTTAAGCAGAAAAATTTGAAAAACTTTAACAAACATACTAGAAATTTTACAAACGTTTGTGATGAAATTTAGTGAAAATGTTTTGCTGTAGAGGTATTTGAAGTCTTTAGAATGGATTCTAAATAATGTAGGCATGGGGAGTATTA
>NW_012148964.1:89011-91668 GCF_000956105.1 Propithecus coquereli
GAATACTATGTGAAGACAGAGGCAGGGATTGAAGTGATGCATCCTACAAGTCGAGAAATGCCAAAGATTGTTGACAACTACCGGATAATGAGAAGAGGCAAGGAAGGATTCTCCCCTAAAGCCTTCAGAAAAGATGTGGCCCTATTGACACGTTGAGTTCAGACTTCTAGTCTCCAGAATTGTGATAAAATAAGTTTATGTTGTTCTAAGCCATCTGGTTTGTGGTAATTTGTATGGCAGCCCTGAAAATCAATATACCCTGGAATTCAGAGAAATAGTTCTTGATAGTTGATAGTCATAATCTGACTGGATAATCATTTGTAAATTACAGGTTTTTGAGTATATGGGGTGTAGTTATGGCACTTCATAGTATTAGAAGCTCTCGTTTATTGTGATTCTATCTAGATCACAAGATATTAAACAAATTTCATTTGGGACTCCTCATAGTCAATCGAATCTTAGTAATTGGAATTAAGGCAGTTGGGAATAACTGGGGTAACCAATTGAGGTCTATCTTCTCTTCGTAAATGAGATTTCTGATGTAGGTATGTTATCGTGAAAGTGTTTATGGGAAATCATAGGAATGGTGCCCTGAAACCAAAAAATTAATTTCTATTGTTCCATGTGCTTATTTTTCAGTCACTATTGGTGAGAACCCTTCCATATTTAGAGGCTTTTACAAAGAAATAACTAAGTGGTATGTTAAACAATTTCCCCAGTCAAGGGAGTCCATATTTGTCAAATCAGGGCTGACATTTGTTTCGGTTGCTATAGGATGTCAGAGTCCACCAAGACTCATAAATTCATTTCACTTACGTTGTGGGAGGGCCACTTTAAGGTCATGACTTCCTAACTTACTTGCATATAGATGTTCCTACATCTCTAACTTTCTAATAAAAGCATTATTTGCATTTTTACTTGCATACACTCACACACATATACACACAAACATATTTTATTTCATAAATCAAAGAGAACCACCCAGTTAATCATTTTATTATATCTATATCTAAGGAAATTGTCAGTTACCTTCATTTGCATTCAAAAGAGAAGACAAAATTCCCAGTGAAATAAAAAATGCTTAGTTTTGCTGTCTCAATAAAGCATAGCTGGGTAAGACACTGATTTTTTTTCCTTTTATAATATTTGCACTTCTGAAGGTTAGTGTACTTTTGTGGGGGAAGAAATCTCCCAGTGATATTTTGGTTTGGAGACTCAAACCTAAAAAGCATGAAAAGTTGGTGAGAATCAGGACAACATCTGACAGAGCAAAAAGGTTACCATTTATACTTCATCCTCTTCTACAAACATGGAGACCTCTGGAGTGTACTTTAGGAAAATTCTGTCAGAAGAAACAGTGCCAGAAACAACCCTTGATCAGAGCTGTAACTGTAATCATCATAATTGCACTACTAAAACTAATGAAAAATTATATTGGAATTCATCCTTGAAATAGTCACAGCAAAGTACATATTCCTTCCGTGCTGTTAGTCATTAGTCTCTGAAAAAAGCATTGTGGGAGTAAATGTCAACTTAACTCTTTTTTCGTTTGATGTATCTGCTAAGTTCATAGAAAAAAAATCCAGACACAGCAATTACAAAGATGGGCAAATGACAGAGAAAACAAGACTGTCTGATGAAGAGATATTTCAGGGAATATGTTATTGTAATGCAAATGCTACATTTTCCTGATGTTTTTGTTGAAAGGAGAACTTATTTTATTGCTGTTGTCAATGTAAGGCAAGTATGGTTTGTGTGCTGGACATACTGAGCTCCCAAGTTCATTTCCACTTTGAAGCAGACTCCTCCAGGGAACAGGTAATAAATCAGCCACTCCACGTGTATCCCCGAAGAAGACAGTGCTTCAGCTGGTGAGCAGCACATGTCAGTCCAGGCATCAGTCCAGCATATCTGTAAGAAGATGATGAACTTATAGCTGCCAATATCTTCAAATAGCAGACAGATGGCAAAAACAAGCTTGACAACACCAAGATGAAGAATAAAAAAAATCAAGGGTAAACAAAATAATTTCAGTCTGGTTCACAGTGAGATGTACTTTGTCATTGAGTGTTGGTGTCAAAGAACTCTAAACAAGATAAATTTGGCAAGATAATTTTTATGTTACATCTAGCACACTCAATGGCATATTGAAGACTTAACATGCTGTTCATATTGAGAACTTCTTCTGACGTTATCGTTAGCAGCTGTATGAAGCTTGACATTGATTCCATCACCTCTATGTCTCCCTTTCCAAAGACAGAGCAAGCTTTTCTTCACATCAAAGTTGATTTGCCTGTTCTCTCTTTTTTTCAGACTTAGAAGAGCAACTAGTTTTTGACTGAGAAAGTGGAAAGATTTTTCTTTTCTTGAAGAAAGTTTAATCAATGAAGTAATCTGAATTACTCATCAGAAGAATAAATAGAGAAATGTCATAGCCTCACTGTAACAGTTTTCAAATGGGTGGGATATTCAGCAGTTGATTTTCAGAACAGTCTTCTGAAATATATTTGGACCTATTAATTATTATGGATAATTATTCCCCTAGAAGTAAAGCTATCTCCTATTTTCTGACCTATTTATACTCTATATTTCACTGTATCTTTTGGAAACTCATTTTATTTTCTATAAAGCACCTTTATTTTCTATTTGATTTTTTT
>NW_012148964.1:91718-94258 GCF_000956105.1 Propithecus coquereli
TCTCGTGGTTTCTTTTTGTTGGGTTTCTATTTTCTCTTCAATTCCATTGAGTTTCCTTACAATCCATACTTGGAATTCTTCCTCCATCGATTTAATCATATCATTTAAATTAGTATCTGATTTTGAGGGTCTCATGATTTCTTTTGAGGGTGACTTGTCTCTCTGCTCTTTCATATTCCCTGTGTTCTTTCTCTGGTTCTTTCTCATCAGAGTAATTGAGAACTGGGAATGCTAGGACTGGTTTGTGCCCTTAACTTCAAGCCCCCAAGGGATGTTCCTTAACAGTGGTGGGAGGAGGCGCACTGGTCTTGTATTGCCTTAGAGGTATTTTGGCAAGTTGGGTTACCTCTGACCTGTTGTCTTCACCTCTTACCAGTGGAGATCATTGAGTTTGGTTCCCCAGCTTAAGCTCCCATGTGGTGAATCGCACCTGTATGTATAACTCCACTACGCTCTAATAGCTTGAAATGGAGGGCACTGTGTTGAGCTGTGGGGTTACCCTCTGTGTCATTCATTGGCTGTCGATCGCGTGGAGGAGCCAATTATCAAAGTAATCTGATGCCTCTGTGTTGGTTTCTGATCCCTGGGTGAGGAATACAAATGCCCCAATCTTTAGGAAGGATCTTACCACTTCCGAGGGTTACTTGGATCCTATTCCCAATTGAAGCGGTGGTAGGAGCAAGGCGGATGGCAGCTGCTGCCTAGCAGCCTGGATGTGTGTACCTCTATGGTTGCTTGATCTGCCGCTAGGGGGAGCTGCTAATATGTTATTCAGGGTTCTTCCGCCACACTTGGGAGGCTGCTCCTGATGAGAGGGGTTACCTGATGCACCTGCTATGGCCTCTGGCCAGGATTTTCCTTCCCCGACCGCAAACCCCACTGTTGGCAGCCACCTGGATGTAGAGATCAGGCCCCAGAGTTATGATCCTACTAGATGACCTAAGCCAGTCTGAGAGGCCGAGTTGCTGGGCTGTCAACTATTGATCTGCACCAAGGCCCTGCAGATTCACACCAGTCACACAGGGAAAGTGCCTTTCTTTTGCCTCTCTCTACCTTCAAGGGTTGGAGCCTACCATTTTCGGAATGAAAGTCGCTGCAGCTAGGGGGAGGGGTGATGCCCGAGTCTGCCCAGCACCCCAGCACCTGTTAATCCTGCAGTTGTTAGCCTCCCAGGACTGGGGAAGCACTCAAAATTCACCCATCAAAACGAGCCATGCTAGTTGACAATAGGTTGTGGAAGGGCGGAGCCTGTCACCAGAGTCCCCGTGCTAGAGGAAGGGTGCTGCCCAAAACCGTAGCGCACCACAGCGTCTGGGTTGTGGACCCCAAAAATGGTGGCCGCCCACCCGCAGAGCGCTAGCAGTGGAGGCGACTGTTCAGGAGTTGGTGGATGCCGGATTGGGGAGCTGAGTCAACAGGACGCCCCGTTATCTCTTGTGTGTCACCTTTCCGCAAATTCTGGCCTGTCCAGCAGGAGGTCTTGTACTTTGTGAGCCAGCCTAATCCCCCGCAGCAGTTTCCAGTGTAGAGTCCCCTTTTCAGTGTCCATCTCCATTGTTCTGGTCCCTCTGACTGCCAGAGGTGAGGTGCCGGTCTCCTAACTCCCTCGAGCGGTGGCTCAGACCAGTCCCTACCCAGTGCAGTCCTGGCACAGGACTCTGGGAAGTTGAGGATGCTTCCCGCTATTGTCTCCTCTGCACAGAGCTCAACTTCTCCTGCTGCAATTTTGCACGGACTTCAGGCAGAGGGCCCTGTCTGAGTGGGTGTGGAGGTCAGTGGGGAAGCAGGACTTTCTCCTGTGGGTCAGATCACACTGCACTCACTGGCCAGGTGGGCGCAGTCATCCCACGCTATATTCTCTGTTGTTTATCTCACACTGTCCAGACTTCACCATCCTATCTCCTATTAATCTTTTTTTTTTTCCTGTGTTGTGTGTCCCTCGCTATTTCTCTGCAGTTTCACAATGCTGTTCTTGCAGGGAAGTCATCCACTTGTGAGTAGCAGACCACGTTCTTCTCCTCTTTCTCTGGGAGCAGGGAGCCAAGAGGTCACCTTTATTCCACCATTTTCCCTCTCCCTGAATGTCTTTTTTTTTTTGAGGTGCTGCTCTCTCTCTTTTCCTTAGCCATGAAGACCTCCAGTAAAATTTTCTTTCTCTAGCTCTTTATGTTCTCCTCAGTATTAGAAGAGAATAAATTTACTAAAACAAGTATCCATCATTGTCTTCCCTCATTAGAGATCATTTGATGGCTTTACACTGCCTCCAAGAAAATCAAATCTTTTATAGCAGAACATATAAAAACCTCCTGTTTTCCTGCTGCCGCATTGTCACCATTTTATGCTCTTGATTCCTTAAACAAGAAAGAATTTCCAATGTTTCATTCAAACCAAAATAAATTCCCAGTAGGTTTACTGTTTCCATGTCTACTTGAACCTCAAAGTGAGACCTTATTCAGAAGTAGGGTTTTTGCAGATGTAACCAAGTCAATATGAGATCATGCTGGATGAGGCTAGGACCTAATCCAATGACTGGTGTCCTT
>NW_012148964.1:107728-109730 GCF_000956105.1 Propithecus coquereli
ATGATAATGTAGCTATGGAACTTGAATAAATGAAAAAGTCTGTATATTTTTATTTAACACAAAATTGATATTTTGGGTGTATAGTTACTATATGGATATACAACTGATTATTCATTTGCACTTTAAAGTCACTTGTCCTTTTTTTTCCAGTTTTTAGTGGTTATAAAAAATATTCTATAAACATCCAGAATTTTTTTTTTTTACATAAACGTTCCATTCTTTCAGTAAATGCCTCGGTAGTTTTATTTCTCAGTCATAGGATAAGTATACATGAATTTTATGAGAAACTGCCTAAGATTTCCATAGTAATTATATTCCCACCAGCAAGGTGTCACAGTTTCAAGTGTTCCCGGTGATTTCCAGTACTTGACGTTGTCTCTATTTTTTATATTAGTCAGTCTAATAGTTGTATAATGGTATCTCATTGTGTTGTTAATAATTTACAGTTCCCAAGAGAATAATGATAGGGGAAATTTTTTTCATGTCTTCATTTTGCATTTGTATATTATCTTTGGTGAATCGTCTAAGATATTTTTCCATTTTTTAATTGAGTTATTGCTTTTTTCCCAGCTTATTGACAAATGAAAATTGTATGCATTTAAAGTATACACATGTTGATTTGATATATGTATGCTTTATGAAATAATTACCATAATCAAATTAATTAACACATTCATCACCACACAGAGTTACCATAGTTACCATTGTGTGTGTATGGTAAGGACAATTATTATCTATTCTCTTAGCAAATTTCAAATACACAATACAGTATTATTAATTATATTCACCATGCTATACATTTAGATCTCCAGAACTTAGTCATCTTATAGCTGACAGTTTCAACCCTTTGAGCAGTATTTTTCCATTTCTCCCACTACTAGCCACTAGCAACAACCATTCTATTTTTGGTTTGTAAAAGTTTGATTTTTTTAGATTTCACATATAAGTGCTATCATACTGTATTTGTCTTTGTATGCCTGGCTTACTAAACTTAATGTAATATCCCCCAGTTTTAACCATGTTGTTGCACATGGCGGGATTTCTTTCTCTCCTGTGTCAAAATGATATTGCATTATACATATACCTATCCACGTTTTCTTTATCCATTCATCCGACAGACACTTAGGTTGTTTCCATATCTTGGCTATTGTAAATAATTCTTAAACGAATGTGAGGGTGCAGATTTCTCTTTAGGATACCGACTTTAATTCCATTGGATATACACACAAAAGTGGGATTGCCTGATAATATGGTAGTTAAATATAACTTTTTTGAGGTTTTTGAGGTACCCCCCAAAATACTGTTTCCATAATGGCTGTGCCAATTTACATTCCCACCAACAGTGTACAAGGGTTTCCTTTTTTTTAAATTTTTGTTTTATTTCATGAAATTATAGGGGTACAAACATTTTGGTTACATATTATGACTTTGCCACATCCCAACCATGACCCTTTTTTCTACACTGTCACCAATATTTATCATCTTATTACATGATTATTAATGTAAAATATTTTGTGAAAGAGAAGAGAGGGAGTTAACAAATGATTACACTCCAAGTTTCAAATATTCAAAGTTGATTTGTGTCAGAGAGACCAGCATTGCAAATGTCAGGGAGGAATGACATAACCTGAAAATTCTTGGAATTACAAAGAATTCAGTGTGGCTAAGGGAAGGGTGAAGAAATTTCAGGAGATAAGTATAATGTAGTATGTGTTTTAAGATTGTTGACTGAACATATAGATTTATCTCTGCGCCCCAAACTCAAGTCAACACAGGGAAAGGACAAAGTAACAGTAACAATTAATAGGAGGAAAAAATAAACAGAGAGAATAGGAAAAGAGATAATACTGACTATAGTCAAGGAATATCTCAGAACGACAACTCCAGGTCAGATAAAGGAAGTAAATAGTCAACATTAGAGCTACAAAGTTTATGTAGGAGGGATATTTTTAAAAAGTTGAAATTAATAGATTATGTGATATGTTTGATCATTTCAAGGGAA
>NW_012148964.1:110546-120721 GCF_000956105.1 Propithecus coquereli
ATATGTTTGTGTGTGTGTGTGTGTGTGTGTGTGTGTGTGTGTGTGTGTGTGTAATGTCAACGTAAAAAATAGAGACAAATCTCTAAGTAAAAAGTTTTTATTTGTGAATAATGTACTTGATGTAGGATTGCAATTAACATACATACAGACTAGGGTGGTCTCCAGTATTTCTGGAGGAAAAAGGAAACATTTAAGAGTTTTACCGGGGAAAGAGGAGGTTACTGGCACTGGGGGTGTCTATTGGAATCTGGCAAGCTGTGATTGGTGAGTGGTGGCAATTGCCAGGTAAAACTTGAAATCTTAAAGCTATGGCAGGCTGTTTCAGTGGATTGGGCTTGTAAGACAGTGTGTTAGGCGAAGCTTTTTGCATAAGTGGATAACTTCCCTTATGTGATTCACATAGTAAGCTGCAGTTTGGAAAAATTTCTTGCGATAGTTCCTGTTATCAGGCAAATTGTTCACGAGAGCTCTGCCTTCATGGCCTTTGCCAGCTTCATTTTGTCAGGGTTTGACACAGTAACTCCATATTGAATCTGACAACTTTCACTGTGTGTGTGTGTGTGTGTTGACTTACATGGTTATGGAGACTGAGAAGTCCAAAACTTGCATTGTGGCTGGCAGGCTTGGGACCCAGGAGAGCCCATGGAACAAACAGTTCCAGTCTGAAGGTAGTCTGCTGGAAAATTGCATCTTGCTTGGGAGGCCAATCTTTTTGTTCTATTCGAGACTTCAACTGATTGGATAAGGCCCACACGCATTGTCGAGGGCAATTTGCTTACTCAAATTTTACTGGTTTAAATGTTAATCTCATCCAAAAACACCCTCCAAGTTGAAACATAAAATTAACCATCACACTTCTTTTCTTTTTTTTTTTTTTCCTTCCGTGATAGAAGTGTTTTCAACGGGTTTATATGCTTATCTGCTAAAGGAGCCATAGGAGAAAAAGGGAGAAGTTTGACAAGGAGGAGGGATGATTGATAAAACAGCTTGCCTGAGTTGTATGCAAATCACAGATGGAGATAATCTTGACCAGAAGGAAAGAATCTTCATCTGCTGAGAAAAGAGAAAACCCTAGTGCTCTCTATCTCCACTGTACTTCATTCCCACTCATATACTCCCAGCTTGGTTGCAAATATACCATCTTCATTGTCTAAAATGCTGTAGTTCTTCTCTTGGACTGCAACCACCTGCCTCATTTCCCCATTCACTCCCCTTTCATCATCAGCAACAGGGTCAATCCCTCATTCCTCCAAGCCTTTTAGTCATAAGATTCAAACAAATATATATTTCTAAAAGGCTTCCTTCTTTATAAAACCCCTGTCTCCTTATTTGGTCATTCCACACTCTCCTTCATTTCTCTCCCTCTAAATTCAGTCTCTCAAGTATTGTTGGATATATACATTTTTTAATTTTGTTAATTGAATTTAATACAACCTCATGCTGTTTAACTTCATCCAGGGCTTCCTTGACTATCAGAGACATGTTTGTGTCTTAATTGCATGTTGCAAATTTCTGGGGCCTAAGGTGATTTCAACATTCAATTTTGTTTCCACATGCTTCTTTCTCCAACACAAACTTTGATTAATTGCTTCTTTCTCCAACACAAACTTTGATTAATTTACACACCACTTTCACGGAATTACACTAATGATCTTCTTGTGACAGTCAGTACTCTTTCCTCAGCCTCTGTACTCTTCCACCTCTGCAGGATTTCACTATGTCTACCACATCCTTCTTGAAAGAATCTCATTTCTTGGTTTTATTATTCATTATTTTTCTGTTTCCTCAAACTTCAAAGATGAATCAAACTATCCCTTTAAGTTTGGTTTGTTTCCACAAAGTGTACATTTTTTAAATGAGATGTCCTTCTTTTGTACTCACAGTTACACATGGAAATCATGAGGAAAAGTTAATGTCTTTTTATCTTGGCAAACATTTAAACAGGCTATAGAAATGAATATTTTTCAAAAGATGTTATTTTCCCTAGCTAGCATAGGACATTTTGAGCCATTTGGAAATAATATTATAACAATCATTACTCAGTAGAAAATGAAGGGACTACACTGCTTTGATAGATAATGAAGGAAACATAACTGATTGATCACCTAAGAAGACGGAAGTTGGCATAGAATCAGACAACTGGTGAACAGAATTGCTTGTGTGCAGCTGGGGCTAAAATTAAGAGACTTGTAAACTACAGGTAGACTTGTAAACTACAGGTGGTGCTATTATTAGCATCAACAAAAATAGAAATGTTTTACAAAATTGAGGCTATCCCTAACTTGGAAAGCAAGGATACTGACTATAATAGTCATTGTACATATAAAGGCTTATGATAGGAAATACATTGAGAGACAAAGCTTAACATCACAAAGTAAGGATTCACGCTTGAAATAAATTAAAACCTCCTCCTCTCTGTTAGTTCATTAAATATTGAGAAGAATTAATGAAGACATTTTTAAAAATGCAGTCTTATTCCTTCAAAGTTTTTAAAAGCAGGATTGGTACCAATCTATATAATCTGGAAAAAAAACACAGGGCAAGGGGTTGAACTAAGCAGGTTCTTGACAGATTTGTAAAGCTATATTCTAAGAGCTGAGAGCATTACAGCGAACTCATAAACAGAAGTGTTAGTATGCACGAACAAGAATAAAAATAATTAGACAAGATATTAGAATATTATTAAAAGGGAACACCCTTTCTATTTACTAATATTGTTTTTCTACTGGGAAGTATATAGAGAAAAAAACTGACTTCTCAGTCTTCAAATAACAGTTTGAAAGAGAATCACATAATTGACCTCGGGGTAAAAAACTCTGCCTCATGGTAGCTCAAAGCTTTGATCTATCCAGCATACTAACAATATTATTTTTGACAGAGATCCAGTGAATTTCAAATCTGGTCTCTATAAACCATTTATAGCTTATAAGCAATCCTCACAGGTAGCCTAATTCTGTATTTATGAATCCTTGTGGGGCAGATTTCCTACTATATCTCCATTTGATCAGAATAGGAGAGAAGCAGAATATCAGTTTCTTTCAATATTTTTGTCCCTAGATACATGTAACCATATTCAATCAAGAGCTTGCTAGAAAAAATAAAACTTATTCACAATCAGTTGCCCCTTTTGTACCAACCAAATTCATCTGAGACTTCAGTGATGGACATTTGTAGAATCAGGCAGAAAATGCACTGGCTGAATATTTTATAATTTAGCCTGAGTAAACCTTCTTAGAGAATACAAAGTACTGGAATTCTAAGCAAGACAATGCTATGAATAAATTTCAGAAACTTCTACAAAAGAAAAACATGGTATTCTGAAGGATGACTTCTTTTGTTTTTGCCATCCCCAGAATCTAGTCACCTTACCAGGAAGAGCTTGCTTTAAGGCTAGAAAGTTCTTGACAATGAATGAAATAATAGTTTTCACAATTCAGTTTGGAAGGAGGAGGGAAATCACAATGGCCTCCACAGTCAATGCTATACTTTTATCATTGGTTGTTTTATTTAATCATAGATATGTTAACAGAAGCTTGTGGCAGAGTAAAAGATCCATGGCCTGATCAGAAAATAAACTATACCTTTGGTGAGAATTATTATGAAAATTATTGTAATAATCTCATTATTTCAAACCTTAGGGATGAAGTTTCATTTTAAAGGTTGTACCTTTAAATATTCCATGTGAAATGTAAATGACGGCCTTCAACACTTTCCTTCTGGCCTAATTATAATTTTAATTTTTATGCTAATAATTATTGAAAAGCACATTGAAGAGCCAACATATGTAAAGGTGCCTTGAAGTTCAACAGGTAGAACAAATCATCACTTAAAAGAATTTTGAAAACAGAAAAAGATTTTAAGAAAAGTGAATTAAGAAAAGGGTTGAATTAGAAGGAAGAGAAATTTAGAAATTTTTAACTATCATGTACTAAGAAAAAGTATAGTTTCATTTCTACCAGTAATTTAATTATAGATTTTTCATGAGGCTGTAGTTTCTACTATGTGTATGGAAATATACCATGAACTATTTTTTTGGTATGACAACAAAAAAAATAACTTGAATCACTCATAACATTTCAAGTATCTACATTGCTGTATTCATGCATTTATACCTTTCCTACAATATATACACCATTGCACTAGACATTACTTAAAAACAAAAAGAAAGAAAAATTTCTCCTTTGCCATGGAAAGCTGTGACAACTTGGCTGGGCTATAGTGGCCAGTTGTCAGTTGTTTGGTCAAACACCAGTCTAGATGTTGCTCTCGAAGCTATTTTTAGGAAGTGATTAACATTTAAATCAGTAGACTTTCAGTAGAACAGATTATCCTTCATAATGTGGATAAGTTATCTAACCAGTTGAAAGCCTTGGAAGAAAAGACTGAGTTCCCCCAAAGAAGGAATTCTGCCTCTAGAGTGCTTTTGGAGTCACGATTACATCATTAGTTCTTCTCTGAGTCTCCAGCTTTCAGGCCCGCTGTGAAGATTTTGGAATTACCAGTCCTCAAAATCACATGAGCCAATTCCTTAAAATTTCTCTCTCTTTGTGTGTGTCTTTCTCTCGCTCTCTCTCTTTCTCCACCCCCCCTTCTCTCTATCCCTCCTTCTCTCTCCTTCTCCACATACACACACAGCCTATTGGTTCTGTTCCTCTAAACAGGAGCTCATTCATTCGTGACACTCTTTGTGAACCTTCTAAACTTGTTTCTTTATTCCTATTCCTAATACTATAGTCACTTACTTGCTTTTATATGTTTATTCATATTCAGTTAGAGCTTTCAGAATGTCACATTTCTAGAGAGCTTTTTCTCATTCATTTATTCAAGAATTATTTATTGAAAGTGAACTAAAAGCACTCCAGCAGCTAAAGCTATAGTGGTGAATAAGCCTAACAACGTGTCTGTTCTCAAGGAGTTTTCATTCTTATATAGACCAATTAGGAACTCCTGAAAGTCACTAAATTTTTAAACACAATTTATGTTATATGTTATCTAATTTTAATAACTAAGTATACCAAAAGTGTCTAAATAAAATTAAGATGCTTCTAGTGTAAGCAGTTCTGTTTCATGATAGTCTTTAATGAGTTGAAAACTTTTATTTAACATTAGTATATATATGGAAATGTGAGTATATAACAATTGTTTGATTAATTCATTTTTCCTTGACTCATTCAATTTATATACCTCTTAAATGTCTAAGAAGTATTTATGACAGCTTGAAAAAAAGCCAAGTCATTGTAGTTGCAATTTATGTAGCTAATAGTATGAAACTCAAAAGAAATCCAGATACAGAGATATCAGATTTTTTTTATTAAAATTTAAACTTGGATTCTGATTTTGCAAAGAAAATTACTTATTTTAAGTGGTTTTATGAAGTAGTTTCATTTCTAATTTACGTTTGTTTCCTAAATACTGCTACTGGCTCTAATTAAGGATATCATTATCACCCAGTAGGGCTATACTAACAGCCTTTGGATAGATTTCTTTTACCTCCAGCCTCTGCCGTCTTAAATCCAGCATATCCACCTATATGAATATGTAATTTCCTTACTCAAAAACTTGCAGTGATTTCATATCTTAAACAGAACAAATCTCAGATATCTCCACTCCCAATGTGAGCCCTTTTCAACATTCACACCTAACACTCCAGTCCCAGATCTGTTTCATATGATGTCCTTCTTATCTTCATCTCTACACATTGTATACATATCTTACTTATAGAGTTCTAGATATGTTTATATTGAATCACCACTCAAATTTTTGTTTATGAATATTTGTTAAAACTGCCATAGATTGTGCTACTCTTAACATCACAGAATTGGAATGACTAAATAAACTCTCTGGGGAGTGGCAATTCTCAGACTGCAACAATTTCATGCCAAAACGATGCTGCCTCAAGGCTTCCAACTTATTCCATCAGTTGATATAAAGAATAGAAACATTCTTCCCATGGTACTCTTAGACCAGATATCCAGAGATTTTTATTAATATTCCTCCAATATTAGGCAGAACCTATGCTCATAAATCAGCAGGAAGTTATCACAGAAGACAGACCTCTGTCCTTCTACAACCCTTTAAGATTAAAGAGGAGTATTATCTCTGAGAGGGGAATTAGATAGGGAAGTGGTAGGCACTGCTTAACACAGAGTCAAAAGTCCCTAACCAACCCTGATCAAAAACAGGATGTGGTGACAGAACAAGTTAAGGCCAGTCAAAACCAAGATGGCAAGGAAATTAGCCACTGCTTGACCTTAAGTTCGTCATCCCCTAGTTATAATATACCAGCATGCTTAGAAAAAAAAAAGAAAAGAAAACTTCCCACTAACACCATGACAGTTCTAGGAGTGACCCTATGAAGTAAAATAAAAAGGAGAAGTTCCCAGTTTTAGGAAATGACTGCCCTTTTCCAAGAAATAACATGAATTTTCCACCCCTGCTTAGCCTATGATTAAGCCAGTGCTTAAATAAAAAAACAAAGAAACAAACAGAAAATCCAAAGGGGCTGTTCTCCTCATCAGGGAGAACTATCCTTTACTCTGTCTGTGGAGTAGATCCTCTGTATTTCCTAAATAAAACTTGTTTTCGCCTTATACTGTTGGTTCACTCTTGAATTCTTTCACATGCAAAGCCAGGGACTCACTTGGACTCCGAGTGATTCCCAGCATTGGGAATTATTTTGCTATGTCAAAGATTATTTCCAAAAATGACAGCTATTCAAAATTCAATTCATCATTCAAGGTGTGGTTCAAATTGTAGTGTTTTAAAAATTGTTCACACTGAAAGGCTTCTTCAGTTCTCTGTATCAGTCTTTTAGTTGTGTATACTCATAAAGCACTATTACTGCATCTGTCAATATTTTTGCATTGGAAATACTTATACCCTTGTGTTTCTTCTTAATTACTAGAAAAACCGTGTTCCATTTATTTTGTATTTTTCCCAACCCATCATAGAAGTGTTGTTTGATAAACGTTTGTGAAGTAAAAGTTCTTAGGTAAACACTTTAAAAAACAATAAGACTTGTCTTTAAGGATCAGAATAACAAAATGTATGGGGTTGAGTAGCAAAGTTTTCAAAAGAAATATCTGAAATTCCCATTCCTTTTGATAAATAGGTGCAGGTTGGTATATATTCTGAAGTATGACAACTGAATGACTAAAACCAACTTTTAGTGCTGAAAGTATTCACTCATGAGAGTTCTTTAAAATCTAGTTATTTCTCAAGCCCAAAAGGAGTGAAGCATGAAAAAACTCAATGAAATCTTGAATATAAAATGAAAATGTAACTAATTACTGTTAACTCTAGATGTATAACCTAAAGAAATAATATATCAACAAAAGAGGCAGGTGGAGCTGGGGTGGGTAGGATGCACATAAACCAAGGAATCTTTAGAGAAAGGTCAACTCACAGGCTCAAATCCCAGTACCATAAGACGACTGGTTGAACCCATGTATGGGACGTATGGTCAGAGAGAACACACTGGCAAACAGAGAACAGGGCTCAGCATTCCTGGATGAGGCTTGGGGCACTATGCCCAGCTACTCCTGCCATTCCACATTAGCCTCAAGTTAAGACTCAAAGGGACTTCCTTGCCAAGGTCTTAGGGTGTTACTACTTTTCAGTATCACTTCAGCAATGGCACTTTGTCCCAGATGTTGCAGGTGCTTCCAGACACCAAATTACCTTTGCATGCTCAGAACCAACATTTGAGGTTCTTTTGGAGGTGACAGTAGCAGTCTGGAAGCACCTCACTTTCCACACTTGAGCTCCAGGTTTAGAGAGTCCCTCTTTGAGACTGTAGATTTGGACAAGCTCTACTTCTTTCTCTTTACTCAAGCCCTAAAGGAGGTCATCAGCTTCCTGTAGTTATTGTGGGGTAATCTCACTAGGCCCTTCTTGCTTATTAAATGCTCCAATATCTGTGTAAATAATTTTCTTTTTTAAACTACCTCTATTGAAAGAACTAGTATGATTTCTGTTTTCTTGACTGGACACTGAACTGATACACCTATAAATCAGAGATAAATCATACACTTAATGGAAGCAACTTTCTAAAATTGTTGATTATATAATTTTTAATTGTGGTCAGTTTATGCTTTATATCTAGACACTGGTTTGATTGAGACAGACCCAAACCTCATGCCCTCTTCATACATAAAATTGACTAATTTATATAAATTTGGAAAGCAATATGAGATGGAAAATTGATATGCCATAGTAATAACAAATAACAGACTACTGTACCTTTAAAGTAAGCTCACTGAAGCAACAATTTGTTGATATTACCAAATGCTGTTAATCGACAACATATTTTAAATACCACACAATGCTTTTTTGTAGTTCTCATTTCCCCACTATGATTAATTCAATCCTCAGTTATAAAGTGAATCTTGATGCTTGACTATTAGAATGTTGCATTTCTCTCAGTGTTTTTCAATATTCAAAAACAATAGGATATAATCATTGAAAGATAATACCTGGTAAATATTCTACAGTTATGATAATACAATGAACTTGAGCTTTAAACAAAGGGCTTTTTATCATACATGATCCAGCTAAGGCCCTTCTATATTTTACTATTTTCTCTATGATATATTGCCTTTCTTACCATGAAGTGAACTAGAAATAAATACCAATGAGATTAAATATGCACAACTCCATATCCACCACCACGTATATATTCATTTCAAACACTGTAGTGCAGAATCAGCTGTTTCTACAAAGAAGGGTGAATATATCTTTTCCCTTAACTGTTACCTCAATTATTTGAAAGAAGGAATTACACTCAACAGTACTGACAAATAACACAGAACATCAGCTCATTTGTGGTGAAGAACAGTGACATATTTTATTTGTGCTTACTGCTATTTTTTCTTAATAAATTTCAAATCAAAAGCTACAATAACACTTAGCAGATGAGAAATTTTATAGACAGTACGTTCTTCTCATACTCTTGTATTCAAAATGCTGATAAACTAAAAATTACAAACTGAAAAGTCAATCATATTGTCTTGGTTGTCTTGGTTGAGATGACCCAGACCTATATATGAGGATGGGAACATAAAACACATCATTTGAGCATTTATCTTATTCTTTGACTTATCAAAGCACAGAAATCTCCTAAACTAGAACCCAGCTTATGAATGATGGGAAAATTTTTTAGTGATTCACTTTCTGGCCTAAATATTTTTTTCCCCCAAATATCTTATCTTCATATTCAATAATTTTGAAGTGAAAATAGCATTCAATCTAGTAAATCTTTGTAGGCAATCCTAGTCTCTAAGTAGAAAAATCATACATAATTTTACATTTTGTTAATATTTAGACTATGCTGATACCCAATGAATGGTAGATAATAGGCATTTAATAGTATAGCTTGTAAAGTAGAATATATACTATTTTAGGAAGAAATTAGAGATAGATTACCTGAATTAATGTTTTACTAAGTAAAATGAGTTTTTCTTCTGTGTATATACATATGTTTAAGTATAAGCCACCAATGAGAGTAAAAAATATTTATCTATGCTTCAACTTACTTTTGTACAATTTCCCTTTGTAGAGATTATCCTGTTGTCAACTAGCTCTGTAAGTATAACTATGGGCTTCTGAGGATTTTAAAACATCCATAGAGTACTCATCTATGTAAAATCCATGTCATAATAACAAAAACAAACCAAGTATATAGAAGTGTTAGGCCCTAAATATTTTACTGTGTTATACCTCATTATAATATTTAGTTGAAATGTAACTAATCTTTAAGATTGACCTATTCTACTAGGATGTTTTTAATATTCATGCAATTAGTAGAACATATTTATACTCAATATAACTACTTTCTGTCTACTGCTAATCTCACACTAGTTTGTGTATAAAATACTTGTTTAACAAAAGTATATGGGCCGGGCGTGGTGGCTCACTCCTGTAATCCTAGCACTCTGGGAGGCTGAGGCAGGTGGATCGCTCAAGGTCAGGAGTTCGAGATCAGCCTAAGCAAGAGCGAAACCCTGTCTCTACTAAAAAGTAGGAAGAAATTATCTGAACAACTAAAAATATATATATAGAAAAAATTAGCCGGGCATGGCTGGGCATGGTGGCGCATGCCTGTAGTCCCAGCTACTCGGGAGGCTGAGGCAGGAGGATCGCTTGAGCCCAGGAATTTGAGGTTGCTGTGAGCTAGG
>NW_012148964.1:120771-133837 GCF_000956105.1 Propithecus coquereli
CCTGTAGTCCCAGCTACTCGGGAGGCTGAGGCAGGAGGATCGCTTGAGCCCAGGAATTTGAGGTTGCTGTGAGCTAGGCTGATGCCACGGCACTCACTCTAGCCAGGGCAACAGAGCCAGACTCTGTCTCAAAAAAAAAAAAAAAGTATATGGAAGGGTCTGTACTTTCTACAAACATAAACAAATATACATCTCAGGAAGAATCAAATATTTAACAAAGACTCAGACTCTTCACATTTATCCCAGCAACAAAAATATGTATTATTTTTAAAACAATATTAATTGATTTTACCATACAATTTTGTGTTTACCTTCATGAGTATATGCTATTTATACTATCGGACAGAAACTCATAAAAATGTTTTATTTTTTTCAAAATAATTTTGGCTTCTTTAGATGCAATTCAGAAAGAAAATGTGGCTCAACTACCAGGAGGTGAATGCCAAAATTTTGTCCACAGCCCTGGAGATATATGTGTCTCAATAGCCATAGGAATGTAAAACCTTTTACATATTAACTTTTTGATATAATACATGATGGCATTGTTGTAATCAGTTTAAGTTTATCAACTTAATGTGCTTGCTACATGCCTAAAAAAAATTAACTATTTGAACTAAAATAAAATACATATTTCTGTTACCTTAGTAAATCCTCTACCACCTGTACTAAATGATTTAAAATAAAAAAGTTTGAAATATAGGAAGTTAAATAATAATAAGGGAAATATACATGTGTGTGTGTGTGTGTGTGTGTGTACACACACACACACACACACACACACGGTTGGGGGAAGAGATAGAGGAGTAGTTCCTTCTTCCCAAACTCCTATTACATTGACTAAATTATATTTCCTGGATAATTATAATATGATTTCAAATAAGAAAGCCAAACTTAATCAACTGTGTTGGATACTACCTGAATAAATACTAGATTTATAATAGAGCAATAATTTTCAAAGAAGCTAAGAAATCATATAAGAATTACTGTGTCTTGACTCTGGTGTAGGGAAAGAGTGCCATATCAGTGAATACGAGTATCCAATATTGATAGATACATACTGAAGTTAGAATCAATAAACTGGTATTAAAAGTGTTACCAGTTTATTGATTCTAACTTCAGTATAAAGAATCCAGACTCTTTAAGATCATCTCACTCCCATTTTTCTAATCATATTTTCACTATGTAATTCTAATTTTGCTATCTATGCAGATTGATGAAATCAGATGCCTAAGTTTGATTGAACCTAGATATACCACACAACAAATGTGTGCCTCTGGGAAATTTATTGAATTTGCTCTGATTTAATTCCTGCTATTTAATGGAGACTAGTAATAGCTCAAAGTCTCAGGACTATTGTGGGTATTAAATGAATTAATACGTGTAAAGTTCTTAGAAGATTCTCTGGCATATAAAAATTGATTAATAAATGTTATGTACCACTAAATAGTAATTAACATACAGTGAGTTATTTGCTATGAACCAGGAAATAAAGTAGGCTTTTAAATACATAATCTTCTTAGTCTTACAACTAATTTGTGAGGTAGGATCATTTCTTTAGATAAGGAGTTGAGCACAAAAAGAATCCCACAAATTATCGGTGACTACTAATATTCCAAAATGCTTTCTAGACATATAATTTCTCACTTAGAGCTGAGATTCCTTATATACCAGTCTCCTATGAATTTGGCTACAATGATTGAATTCCATAAAGAGTAATAAATTTTAGGAGACCAAATGTTAGATTAGTTCATGCACCTGTAAAGTTGAAGATTAAACTTTGGAAAGTAATGAGAAATCATGCAAGGAACTGTCTTATTATGAGATTTTATTTGACCCCAGATGATAGCTAAATTTTGTCGCTTTATAAATTTGAGAAAAGTTTTCTGTCTGTCCTTTTCATGGAGTGATTATGAAATCTTAAATTCAAATCTCGTAATTTGTTATGGTCTTAATATTTTGAGAAAAGATCTATACATTTTATTTTATCAAATCTATCAAATCCCCTTAGAATATCTATGAAAAATTTTCCTGAGATGTTTAATTCAGTTTAATATCCAATTGTCATGTTACATGGTTATAAATAAGCTAATCCAGAATGTGAGGTGGAAATCTCTTTTTTTCTGACCTCTTATTTGTAGATGAAAAACTTCCACTAGAATAATTCTCTTGGTCTCTTTCCATTGCCTTTCGACAAAATGGCATCTAAGTGGATATGTGTGTTAATGGAGCATTTAAAGAAAAGAAGATCAATCCCTTACTCTTCCTTTCTTTTAATTACTATCATCATAATCATCATCATCACCATTACTGTCATAGGTATCATTATTATTGCCATTATTATGACTACTTTGAGTTGCTTGCCTTCACAAATGGTATATTATATTCAGGTATAATGTATGTGGTAAGTTTAGGGGAATATGTTTTGCTCCCCAAGGAAGGGGACAAAAAGGCTGGAATTGTCCAGGATAGTCTGTTACTAGGTTGGTAAATCTGTTTTATTCTGGATAAATTATCGGTGAGCTATACAGGTCACAGATCTAGAGCCACACTATTCTATCTTTTTTTAAGAGTAATTAAAGTATGGCTATATTATACATCAGCCTCTTAATTAGTCTTGAATTTTTGAAAAGATATAATATTAATTCTCCTCTAAAACTTTCAACACACAGGACAATCGAAATATCTTCATTGTGACCACCATACATACAGGAAAAAAGAAAAACAGGAGATTCTAGCTGTGAAGCCAGACACCTTCCCTTTCCACATTTCCATTACACAGTACTATTTCACTGCCATAAGCATCTTCTGATTCTCTTACCTACCAGTTTTCCCCTGGATATTTCATCACAAAAGAAAGAGAGATGTATTAAGAAGCTGCTTGCCTGAAGACTTAGTACTGACTGTCCATACATATAAAATATTTTGCTGAAATATTATGTAGAGATTGTTAAAATACAATATATGTTATGCAAACAACAAAGATTGTGATAATTTTGTAGGAAATAAATCATCAAAGCAACCACTTTTGCTGCTATTGTAAGAGCAGCCAGAGGGAGTACATTTGTACTGAACTCTCAAGAGGCAGAAAGAATAATATAATAGGTCATTTCTGGCTTTCATTTCTATAAGTATTTGGACTCATTAAATATATTACTGAGCTCCCTAGAGATATGCACAAGAAGTAATTTGCCTAAAAACATACTCCATTTTTTCACAGTAAAGTATAAAAAGTTATTCATCCTATACATTTATTAGGGTCAGAAACTTGGTTTCTAAATAAAAGTCCCCAATATAACCAGTAAGTCAGAATAATTCCTATTGACCAAGGAATGAAAGAAGTAGGGAAGAAGAAATAGGATATTTTGAAATACTTTTGTCTTAATGTTGATATATGTGCAATCACCTGCTGAAGAGTGAGCTCCTACCTAGCTGGTGCTAATGACTGCTAGTTCCTAACAACTAAAAATAGAAGATGCTTCACAAAGCACTCATCCAAGCAGGTTCAAAGGTAATTCCCAGAACCCTTTTGTCATCAAGCTCACCTAAAGCCCAGGAAGAGCAGACCAACCGTGTGTTTTGCTGGAGGAAATTCCAAGAATTGAAAGAATTCAAATATATATATGGACCAGTTTTGCCTATAATTATGAGTAGCGTTAATGAAGATGAAAAGGGTCTCATCTACATCTAACATATATCAAGATCCTAATGCATTTATTCATGAGAAAGAAGACTAGACACAGGAAAGACAAAAATGAAGTAGAAAAACATGTTTTTTTCCTTTTTCTAAATAAGAGATGTATAAGCAGCATTCTATTACTGATATGGTCTTTTTGATGGCTCACAGTCTTTCTCTGAAATATTTTCATATGTCATATGCACATGAATAACATTCTACTAAATTAATTGATTTAAGATGAATAAAACAAATAGACAGATATATCTCTTATTTTCAATGCTAAACAATAAAATATTGGCACAGGAACAGAAGAACAAAAATATTAAAATGATTTCAGAAGAAGGAGAAATTCCTGCTACAAACATGTGAGCAGGCACCTCACACTTTGATACTTCAAGCTAAGTCTAGCAATTGAAACATGTGTTTACATATATTAAGACCTTGTTCTCTTCTACTTAGCTTTTCCCTGTATTAGTAAGACTGCAGAGTATTTTTTTTCCTTCACTCAGTAGTTCATTTCCACTTCAGAATATGAGTAGCTTCTGTAATTTGATGTTAACACAGACATTGTGTTTTGCTTTGTTGTGCCCCACGGATAGTACATTTTTTATAAATTGAAGGCTTGTGGCAACCACGGTTAAGCAAGTCTATTGGTACCATTTGCCAACCTCATGTGCTCACTTTGTGGCTCTGTGTCACATTTTGATAATTCTCAAAATATTTCACACTTTCTCTTTATTATTATATCTATTATGGTGATCTGTGTGGACTGAGCCCATGTAAGACAGCAAATTTAATTGATAAATGCTGTGTGTGTTCTGACTGCTCTACCTGCCAGACACTCCATCCATCTTTCTCCCTCTCTTTGGGCCTCCCTATTCCCTGAGACACAACATTATTGAAATTATGTCAATTAATAACTATACAATGTCATCCAAGTGTCCAAGTAAAAGAACGAGTGGCATGTCTCTCACTTTAAATCAAAAGCTAGAAATTATTTTGCTTACTGAGGAATGCATGTTGAAAGCCAAGGTAGAACAACAGCTAGGTCTCTTGTACCAAACAGTAGCAAAATTGTGAATACAAAGGGAGTGTTCTTGAAGAAAATTAAAAGTGCTACTCCAGAGAAAAAATAAATGATAAAAAAGCAAACAGGTTTATTGCTAATATGGAGAAAGTTCGAGTCATCTGGATAGATGATCAAACCAGCCACAACATTCCCTTAAGCCAAATCCTAACCCAGAGAAAGGCCCTAACTCTCTTCAATTCTACAAAGGCTGAGAGAGGTGAGGAAGCTGTAGGAGAAAAGTTTGAAGCTATCAGAGGTTGGTTTATGTGGTTTAAAGGAAGAAGACATCTCCATAACATAAAAGTGCAAGGTGAAGCAGCAAGTGCTGGTGGAGAAGCTGCACCATGTCATCCAGAAGATCCAGCTGATGTAATTGAAAAAGGTGGCTACACTAAACAACAGAGTTTCAAGGTAGATAAATTAGCCTTTTATTGGAAGATACCGTCTAGGACTTTCACGGCTAGAGAAAAGACATCAATGCCTGGCTCCAAAGCTTCAAAGGACAGGCTTCAAAGCTTCAAAGGACAGCATCTTATTAAGGGGTAATGTAGCTGGAACTTTAAGTGGAAGCCAATGCTCATCTGTCATTCAAAAAAAATCCCAGGGTCCTCAAGAATTATACAAAATCTACTCTGCCTGTGCTCTATAAATTTAACGACAAAGCCTTCATGACAGCACATCTGTTGACAGCATGGTTTACCGAATATTTTAAGCCCACCATTGAAATCTACTATTCAGAAAAAAAAAGATTCCTTTCAAGATATTACTGCTCATTGACAATGCACCTGGTCACCCGAGATCTCTGATGGAGATGTATAAGGAGATTAATGTTGTTTCTATGGCTGCTTTCACAACATCCATTCTGCAACCCATGGATCAAGAGTAATTTTAACTTTTAAGTCTTATATTTAAGAAAGACATTTTGTAAGGCTATAGCTGCCATAGGTAGTGATTCTTCTGATGGATCTGAGCAAAGTAAATTGAAAATCTTCTGGAAAGGATTCAGAATTCTAGATGCCATTAAGAACATAATATGCTGAACTAAAAAAATTAAAAAAAAAGAACATTCGTGATTCATGGGAGGAAGTCAAAATATCAACATTAACATATCTGGGAGAAGTTGATTCTGACCCTTATGGACAACTTAGAGGTGTTCAAGACTACAGTGGAGGAAGTAACTACAGACATGATGGAAATAGCAAGAGAACTAGAATTAGAAGTTGAGCCTGTATGTGTGACTGAATTGGGGCAATCTCATGATAAACTTGAACAGATGAGTTCTTTCTCATGGATGAACAAAGAAAGTGGTTTCTTAAGATGGATTCTACTCCTGGGGAAATGCTATGAACATTGTTGAAAAGACAACAAAGGATTTAGAATATTACGTAAACTTAGTTGATGAAGCAGTGGCAGGATTTGAGAGGAATGACTCCAATTTTGAAAGAAGTTCTGCTGTGGGTAAAATGCTACCAAACAGTATCACACACTACAAAGAAATCATTCATGAAAGGAAGATTCATTCCCTTTGGAAAACTTCATTGTTTTCTTATTTTAAGAAATTCCCACAGCCACCTCAGCCTTCAGCAACCACTACCCTACTCAATCAGCAGCATCAATATCAAGGTAAGACCCTCCAACAGCAAAAAATGTATGACTTGCTGAAGGCTCAGATGAATATTAGCATATTTCACAATAAAGTATTTTTTAATTAAGCTATGTACGTTTTTTAGACATAAGGCTATTGTACACTTAATAGACTACATTATAGTGTAAACATAATTTTTATATGCACAAAAAATTGTGCATGACTTCTTTATTGTGATAATTGTTTTATAGCAGTGGTCTGGAACTAAACTCACAATATCTCCAGGCTTTATCAGCAAATAAGCTTACAAAAACAATTTGGTTATGATCAACAGCACTAGGTATGACTATAATGGTGGTATCCTTATTTAAAGCTTCAAATAAATCTTAAGGTACAGAAAATACAGGCTTATTGGCTTAAGATGTAAACACCACTCAGTTTGAACAGTTATGTGGGAAAAAAAATTCCTGCCTTTTTTCTCTTCTGGCTTCTGTACAAATATTTGATATGTTTCTGTTCACTGTCTAAAAATTATAATTGCTGAAGATCAATAATGGAAGACATTTGTGGATCTTTTTGGCATGGAAGAATTTGATTTTTTCATTTAATAAGTGCAAGGTCAAATCCCCAGGAAAGAACTAAAGAAAATAGCCTATTCTTAGTTTCCTATTGATTTGTTTTCTGATATTAATGAAATACATAAAAATATTAAAATACATTCTGTATATATTATTCATTCACAGGCAAAGTGATGCATTAATTATGTCACTCTTTTTCCTTGTTCCTATGGCAATTGCATTGAATAAACAGATCTATTTGTATTTCAGTTATGCTAATTATAATTCAATATATCATATGAAAATAATTTTAATTTTAATAAGACAATTTTGCACTAGTATAAACTTAAGGGAGCAAAATGAACAATTCAGCAAAAAGCAATTGCTTTTAATTTTCTATACAAATTACTGAGGCTGCATTTGATTTTCAAAATGCAGTCAAACTTTTTCAGTTTTTCAAGCACTCATTCTTTTTTCTGAGGATCAAAGTACTTTATTTATTTATATATTTATTTTTAAGCAAGGATTTTTTAAATATATATATTTTTATTTTTCATTAATATGGGTCCATAATGGTTGTATATCTTTACAGGGTATATGTGATGTTTTGATACAGGCATACACTGTGAATTAATAAAGTCAGGATAATTAGGGTATTCATCCCCTCAGGCATATAACATTTCTTTGTGTTAAGAACATTTCAGTTTCACTATTTTAGCTATTTTAAAGTGTACCCTAACTAACTGTTTATAGTTACTTTGTTGAACTCTCATTCTTTTCCAAAATATAAGATATCACCTCTTCCACTACAGATGCTCCTCAGTTTATGATGGCGTTAGGTCCCTAACAACCTAAGTTGAAAATATTGTAAGTCAAAAATGCATTTAATACACCTAACCTACCGATTATCATAGCTTAGACTAGCTTACCTTAAATGTGCTCGGAACACTTACGTTAGCCTACAATTGGCCAAATTTTATAAATCAAAGCCTATTTTATAATAATTGTTGAATCACACGTAATCTTTTAAAATATTTCACTAAGTATGAACAACACAATTGTTGTATGAGTACTCAAAGTATGGATTGTACCGAATGTCACACCATCGTCAACTCAAAAAATCCTAAATCAAACTGTTTTAAGTTGTAAACTGTTTGTACATTATAATCTTGGTATTTATCTCACTGATTTTTCTTCCTAATTCATTACATCATTGTTTTAAAATTCATCTTTATCAAATCTACTTTCTATTGCCTCTTATATGTATCAGATCCTGTACACCAAGTATAAGGAAATACTTAATGACAGTCCTAATTAATACAGGATCATTACTGCCATTTAGGATTATAGACTTGCTTATGGATGAATATTATAGATAGATATTTTTGGATATTATAACCAATTGCACATAAAATAAGCTGCACTATTATTTAGTTCACATAAGTGACCATATGTAACATTAATTTTATATTCATTCTCCATCACAGTAGAGGACAGAGTTACGCAAACCTGTGATTTTCCTTGCTGTTAATACTTCTCGGTATTTGTCTTACATTAAGAACAAACTAAATATAGTACTGTGCCCATGAGAACAGACCATTTAAATAAATTCACATTCTTTCTGTCATCAATGTACCCTGTAATTCTTCAAACATAAGTATTTGAAAGTATTAATGAAATCAATGACCCGCATAATTTGCACCAGGCTTTTCAGAATTTTTATCCAATAACTTCAATAAAATAACAAGTAAAATATATTCTTGATTTTTTACAAACAATATTGAATCATTAAAGAAGGTCAAATGCATGATGTTTGAACTTTTGAAAAATGGTAGCTTAGATACTAAAGAAAAAGGAGACATTTAATGTCTTGTGGCTTTAATTTTAATTAATTTGTTAATTAAGTTAAAAATAGCATAGACTTAAATTTAAGGGATTTGGGACCTCTGCATATTATCTGTGTGACCTTGGGGAAATTATTTCATACATTTTGTACATATTTTCTTTATTCACAGTATGAGAGATTTGGACCTGATCATCCCTAGGATATCTTCTAGATTTAAAATCTTGTGATTTTATTAAAAAAAAACAGCAAAAACATAAATCCCAAATAATGTAGTATGCTAAGTGTTGAGGCACTATATGAGGCAAAGGTATGAACTCAATATGATTTTGAATATATTTTATATTGAACAGTGCTACCTCACCTAGATTTACAGATTTACAAATTTTATAGTTTAAGTACCCCGAGTGCCTTATTTACTTGTTGGGGAGGAGGAAGAGAAGAAATTGGTATGGAGTATCTTGCAATTTAAATATTTTTCCAGCTAGTAACACATTTAAATTTGAGAATCATAATGTAAAGGGCACTATGTACAATGTTTGTACAAATTTCCCATTTCACTTTATTTACCCTGCTGTATTTAACCTTGATTTTAACCTATTTTAATGAAAAATATTCAAATAGGCAACCAGTGACCTTAACCAAGAAAGTTAATATTTTTAACGTTTAACATGTAAGACCTTTAACATGTAAGACCAAATGCATAAAGATTGAAAGGAGGGAAAATGTTATTTGGTAAATTCTCCTAATAATTTTCTTTCTATTTTCTGAATTATTCATATTCTGAGGGTTATTACTAGCTGGAATTAAATGGTGATAATTAATTGGTTGTATTTATCTGGTAATAGCTGAGTGATTGTGGAATTGAGTGAGATCGCATGAAGAATGAGTAGTATTAATTACAATTTCAAATTTGAGTGTTTTAAATAGCCTGAGAAAAAACAGAAGGTTTGTCAAAGCAGTCATTCCAAAGGGATACAAAAGTTTTATATTAATTTGCTATCTATATGAGAAGTAATCTTTACATACAAATATAATGAAGGCAGATTAGTCTGGACATTTAAGAAGCTATCTCAAAGTCTTCAAGTACATTTATTTACACTCTATTCCATATGAATAACAATGTGAGTGATGAATTGGAGTCTATTTAATTAGAAATTAGTGATAATAACTCTTCCAAGATAACCTAGAACTGTTATTAAAAAGAAAAACAACTAGATTGCTATTTTGGATATATCAGCCATATAAACTTTAATAAAATACTTTAACTTTTTGAGTCTCAAATACCTTATCCATTAAAAAGGTATCCTAATAAACTTTAGAAATCCCCCAAATATTCAATTTATAGTAATTATTTTTTTCTTTCAAATTATCAGGGAAGATGAAGAGAGCCTAAATACAGAAAAATAAAACTGACTAAATAAGATGTGCTAATAAATGGAAGAGACCCTGAATTAGTAAGAATTCATTTAACATGGAATAATATGAGAGAAGGAAAAATAATCTATAACACAAAGATATATGGCAGGCTTGACCCATGAAGAAGCCATCAGTGAAAAATAAGTGAAGCAATAAAGGTATAATAGTGGAAAATTCTCCAAAGAGACAGGAAAAAAGCAACACTTGGATAAAATGGTGAATCAGAGAAATACATCAAACAGAGAGAAAAGGATATTGAAAACTTTACACCTCTAGGGAGTGCAGGGTAGACCTAAGAGTTGGGGGTGTATACAAAATGGAGGATTTTCCAGCTCTGTATGTTTAAGGCAAGCTGCTAGCCACTCTCAGGTGAAATAGCTGTTAGGCTCTTTGGTAATCAGCTTCTGTTTCCTTTGTCAGAAGTGATCATAAAGTTGTGGAAAACTGAAGCCCAATAATGAAGAGTAGAATGTAATAAAAGAATCTATATACCTTAGTAAAAATACTAGAACAAAATTAAGTTGTAGAAAACTGAAGCCCAATAATAGAAGAATGTAATAAAAGAATCTGTACATCTTAGTAAAAAAAAAATGATTTTCCCGGAGTCTAAGAAAACCTACAAATTCAATAAGTATAGCATGCTACTACACTCTGAGAAATTATGAAAGAGATCCAAAGACTGGATATGGGAACATGACCTTTCTGTTTTTGAAACAAGGAAGGTATATTTCATAATCCACAGGTCAATGAGCATGACAATGAATTAACATTAAAACAAAAACAAAAATACTCTGTTTTGAGCGCCTACAATAGGAATAAGTGAGCAATAGACCTTGCATGTTCTCACTAAAATCATAGTATTTCTTGATTGTTTACTACCTTTAAATGTTTATGAAACTGAAGCTCTAAAAGATTAGGTATTTAACAAATTCCACTGAGTCAGTAAGTGGCAATGCCTGATTTAAAATCTAGTTCTCCTGACACCAAATCCCATGCTCTATCTGCAACATACCTCCTGACCTTGGAATGTTAAGTCTGTAACATCGCAGACACAAGGAAGTTATAACTTTTTAATTTTTTAATACATTGAAGACTATCACTGTCAGTTTACTATCGCTATGTAACAAACCAGCATAAAAATAAATGCTTTAAAACAATGAATATTTATTTAGGTGACAATTCTTTGGTTCTGCAATTCAGTTTCATTGTTCCAGTCTCAGCTGGCTGGGCCTCTGTAGTCAAGTGGGAGCTCTGCTTTTGGTGTCTGCTAATTTTTGTCTGTGAAAACAGTGGTAGGCTGGACAACTAGGCTGTGGATCCCTTGTCATACAGCTAGCTAGACTGGGCTTATTCACGTTGTGGCTCAAAAGTGTATTAAGAGAGAAGAGGAAACGTAAATGACCTTGTCTTAATTTGTTCCTACTGCTATAACAAAATACCACTGACTGGGTAATTTATAAATACTAGAAATTTATTTCTCAGTGTTCTGGAAGATGGGACATCCAAAATCAAGGTGCAAGAAGATTCAGTGGCTGGCGAGGGCCAGGTCCCCACTGTCAAGATGGAGCCTGGAACAGTGGGCAAAAAGGGAGCAAAAAGGCATAGCTAATTCTTTCCACCGATTTTATAATGGCATTAATCCCATTCATGAGGGTAGAGAACTCATGACCTAATCACCTTCCAAAGGCCCCACTTTCTAATACTACCGCCTTAGAGTTTAAGTTCCAACATAGAAATTTTGGAGGGGCACACACATTCAAACCATAGCTGGTCTCTTGAGGTTAGGATCAGAACAGCTATTTCACTCCCATTGAAGTATCTTGGCCAAAACAAGTCTCAAGACCAGTCTGTTTTATTCACCCCCTCTTCAACCAGTCAAGATGGAGGAATTCCTGCCCTAGGTTATTGGTAAACACACAACACCTGAGAATGAACAGATGTACCTGATGACAGTTTACTAGTCACAAATACTCACGGCCTAGGGGAGGAGGTGACCATGTCATACAGAGCCCCGTGGAAGCTGCCTTCAGGAACAGAGGGAACCAGCACAGTCTGTGGGTAGCAAGGTTCATAATATTAAGAGGGAAGGTGACCCCCTGGTTCCTACAGGAGGATGTGACTGGCTTGTTTGAGTAATTTCATGAGCTGGCAGGAAGGTGAAACCCATGAAGTTGAGAACCATGTAGGGTGCTGCTGGTCTGGATGATGGGGGGATTGGCCAGACTGAGAGACTTGTCTATTGTGTGAGGCATATCTAGCAAGAATAAGGGAACTCATGGTTATAGCTTTAGATTCCTAAGAGACTGAAAGATATCAAGGCAGCTCTTAATTACATACATATTAATTTTAGGCCTTATATCACAAAGATAGAATGGGTAGAGAAATAAATCCCATTACTGGGCATCTACCCAAAGGAAAAAAAGACATTCTATAAAAAAGACATCTGCACTAGAATGTTTACAGCAGCACAATTCTCAATTGTAAACATGTAGAAACAACCCAAGTGCCCATCAATACATAAGTGGATTAATAATATGTGGTATATGTATACCATGGAGTTCTACTCAGCCACAGTAAAACAATGGTGATACAGCACCTCTTGTATTATCCTGAATAGAGCTGGAACCCATTCTACTAAGTGAAGTATCCCAAGAATGGAAAAACAAGCACCACATATACTCACCATCAAATTGGTATTCACTCATCAACACTTAAGTGCACATATAGTAGTAACATTCACCGGGTGTCAGGCAGATGGGAGGCAGGAGGAGCAGATGGGTGTATACACACTTAATGTGTGCTGTGTGCACCATCTGGGGGATGGACACGCTTGAAGCTCTGACTCGAGTGGGTCAAAGACAATATACATAAGCTAAACATTTGTACCCCCATAATATGATGAAATTAAAAATTTTAA